>NC_086335.1:3148735-3748735 GCF_032445375.1 Bacillus rossius redtenbacheri
AGATTTTTACCTGAGTGAAATGTTGGTTAGAATTAACTTCAGGCTATGCTGTGAGTACACAGGCCTATAAATAATATTAACGACAACAAGATAATAACATTTCTGAGGTGTTCAATACACTCCTAATTTCATTTAAGTTTGAGTATTACTTCATATTAATTAAATGAACATACATATGTTTTATTTATATTTTTGAATGTTTCACCGTGAAATCAGAAAATAATGTCAAACTGTGTATACTGTTATTATTTTTTATGAGTTACGGTTTTATGTTATAAGTATCTCAACAAATAGGATGAAGGGTAATGATTTTTTTTTACAAGACAAGAATAATTGATCTATGTTTATTTGACATGGTTTCATATAAAAGTTTCAAGTATTTTCTTTTGAAACTTTGTAAATGGTTTTCTTTCTTTTATAAACATTATTTTACTCAGATAGTGTACAAAACCATGGATTGTGTATTTTTTATATTGAGTGTATAGTTTTAATTTTGTACATAACGTTTTTCACCGATTAAGGACTGTTTATATAAATAGTTTATTCAATAACATTGTATTCTTATCATTTTATATTCATTTTTGACTTTCACGGTTGTGCAATTATAATGTTTATTTGCAAGAGATGTGTTCCACATGTTTCTATTACAAAGGTTTCGAAAACGCATTAAATCTGCATAATTTGTATGAAAAAATGTTTTCACATTTTTGTTTTGAATTAAAATAATGTTTAAGTTTTTAGTGATTATTTGCATTATTTCATCTTCATCTTTTACGGAAATTCGAACAGACCTTTGTAAATCTTTCAACACTTCACGGAATTTAATTTATTGCAGAGGTAACTATAAAGATGGGGAGTAAAATTGATTAAGGAAGACGAGAACATTTTATAGTAGAGTTCAAAGATATTGACAAATTTTTGTCCGCAATGTGAGTGTTCAAAATCGAGGAGTCACTTGATTGATAACTACAGTTTTTCAGCAGCTGCAGTACATTGAAGTTGTCCTCTTAGCAAGACGGGCTGAAAGATTTTTACAGAAATGAGAAACATAAAAAATGTGAGAAACTATATCAGTGTTAGAGTCAACTATGCCTAATAGTACTCCAAAGCTTTACCGCCGTACACCGTGTGCGACACAGCGTCATACAGCCATCCATTAAAATGTATCTCAAAAACGCAGTTTATAACATACTGTCGCTAAAATTATACAAAATCTAGAAAAGTTCATCATGTGAAAAAAATCAAGTTTGGCTACTTAAGGTGAAATAAATATAGATAAAGATTTTAATTGTGTTTTTAATTAATTAGGGAAATCAAATTATTATATCATACACATATAGTGCCCAATGTGAAGATCATTGAACAGATTTCTTAGTCATCAAGGTTTAAGGTGGAGTGAGAGTGTGCGCATATATATAAATAGGCAATTATCTAGATCGCTAGAGTTGCCTTAGCGTCGGAGTGCTTCGGTCACAGCAAGCCTGCGCGATGTGCGTTATACATGTGACAGTGAATTTACTGTAAGTACCTATGTTGTTTAGGGAATGCTGCAAATATGTTACATTTATTCTATTTGGTATATTTGAAGTTAGATTAGTGCAAGTAAGATGAAATTTTAATCACTTTTTACTTGTGAAGAATTTTTGTACTGGCATCACAAATTGCTCAACAGAACACCCTAGAACTCTAATTTAATAAATATTTATATAAATATAAAATTAGGTAGGTATTCCTTCTCACAAATTACGATTAAAGAATTTATTTTTAATTTTACTGGCAACTATTTGGAAAATTAAATGGGATTCTCTAATGAGGTTTAAAATCATATACTCTAGGAATCGGACATATGACGTCACATTTATAATGAGGCATGATGTATGACATCATATTTTCAGTGCGTAAATTATCAAGAAAAAATAGCTGTATTGAATAATAAAAACAACGGTTTTAAAAATACTAACTACTTAGATCAATTGCATCATGATAATTATCAACATATAGGTAGGTATAATATAAAAGTTATTGACTTTTCTATCACTTTAGTAACGTACTTTATTGTAATTTACCAAGGCTACGCAGTCGAGTAGAAAACAAAACGCTTAAAGTGCTGATAGGACGAATGAATTTACGTATTTCTCATAAAAAGTAAATATTGTAATAGGATTTTTGTAGTATAAACTTGTAATGTGATTTTTCACGTTGAAACCTTTATTTCCTGTTCTAATTTGGTACAAGGAACGGACAAAGAAAGGAATATCTTTCCCTCTCCCACTTCCAGGGCCATTCCATCCTCGACCACTTTACCTGAGTCATGTAAGAATGTCTAAACCTTCCTAATGCTCCTCCTTTCCAGACCACCTGCTGATTTTAAAAATCATCCTCGCCTGTCTTGCTGCCCACTGGGTTTCTTAACCTTCTCTCCTTCCCATCAGGTACGAAGACAAACGGAAAATCAGAGCAGAAAAATGTTTCCTAGCAGCGCGAAAATCTGAATTCCCCGTTGGAAGTCGTTGCATTTAATGTTTTATTTGAAAATGTGTTTATCTGTAGATCGGGTGCATCGGCTATGACAGCTTACATTTGAAAAACAATTAGATAATGCCGAAAAATTTATGAACAGCAAAAACGACAGTCGGAACTAATTTTAATTAGTTTTGAAAATTTTTTGAAAACGATATATTAAACTATGACTGTATCCGAATACTGGTCTAATGGATCCCTTAGCTAAGGGATCCACTAAAAGTGCATCGTAGTGGACGCGGCCATCTTTGTGTTGAATCCGAATTCTCACAAGGGATGCCGATGCATCCCTTCACGCATCCACTAATTCGAGATTTCTAGGGATGCGACACTCGCATCCACTAACGCGTCCCTACATCCATTAGCTTCGGAATCGGGTTTTATTTTGTTTGTGTATAATATTACTTCAGATTTTCAGCATAATATTTGTTTAAAACATTATAAGCGAAAGTGATAACTTAAACAGAGACAAATGAAGACGTTAATAAATATAATAAAAATACGAATTTAAACTTAAAGGATAATTCAAAACTCATAAGTATTTTTAAAGTTTACAATTTATAAAATGTATTTTATTTGGATCGCTAACATGTATAACATACACGTTACATTATTTTTTAATTGGTAGGTATTTATTATTTACGTTTTGCTGAATATTCGTAGATATCCCTAGACAAAATGGCTGCGTGAACATTAGTACGACTGACAGTAAACAGGTGGTGCTAGCAGTAAAAGTATTCGGATACTATCCATCCATTAAAAATGCGTCCTCTACATTGTGGCTGCATTTGCTAAGGGATGTACGGATGTGTGTGCTAAGGACGCATCCCTATGTATTCGGATACAGCCTATGCTTATAGTGCTTACTTCAGGCCGATATTTTATTCATTTCATTCCAACACTTATTCTCTTTTAAAAAAAAATGCTAATCTATTTTATTGTGTAATTCGTCTTTAGGGATTTCATATTCTTCATTCGTTTAGAGTGCATATAAAATCAATAATTACCACTGTGATGACTCTTTGTGTTTGAGTGTGAGCATTTCATCAATTGCATGCAATGGGAGTAATTACAAGGAATATAATTCCATGCAGAAATATTACTATATACAATAAGTCAGGCCTACGTATGTTGAAGTCATAAAAAAATCTTTGAGAAGGGAAGTCTAAATTTTTTTTTAACACGTCAAATTAGTATCACTTAGAAAGCTGAAATGCTCTGGCATATAGTAATTCTGTCCTTCCCCATTCAACCTTTACAATATGTCAAATAAACATACCTTCTTACAGTAGAGTAGTGCAAAGTTAAAACATTTGTCTACTGTAAATATTATCTCTGCGACTGCTTAATTCAGAACTGCACATTATATCAGTTAAGAACAAATGTTGGTTGTATATAAAAATCACCTCTTTATTGTATAAACATATATTTGTAATCTTTACCAAAGTTCAGCTAAGTGAAAACATCCATACTTTGCAGTACAGTACAAACACAAAATACTTAATACGCTAATTTTTCCATCGCTAGACATTGATGCATAAGGAAATGGCGATAAAAGTACACACTTAGAAAAATACATTATTTTTTACGGTCATGATTTAGTTTTACAGAATATGCTTTACTTATAGGAAAAGTTAGATTTGTTTTATATTAAATTCATTTCTTGTATTGTAAGCAGACCAAGAAACACAAATATATTTTAGATAGTTTATGAAAATAAGACACACTATCAACTATCCAGTTACCACTTTATTTTTTAAACTTCTTGTACATATTATTTTTATGATATATCGTTGTCAACATTTATCATTCAACAGTTTGTGCTGATAACATTAGCCCGTTTTTGGGAAATTAACAACTTCATATTTTCCAAGTTATGCCACATAAAATTCTTATTTGTGCGAATGCATATTCGTAAGACAGATAACTCAATCTAGCGTAAAATTCATTGTTCGTACACGTTTGTGTGTTTTATGTGTGTCTATATTTGTACAAATGTAATGTGATGGTAAAATTTTACTTTGTTGTGTAAAAATACGAAACGGTGGGGTGTTTATTTACAAACTTTAAAATGTATTGTTTTACACTAGCATAGGCCTATCTGTGATTTTACCAGAATGTTTTAGTTTATTTTAATTGTTTTTATTTTATAATTTGCAATACACGTATGAAATTACATGAAATGTGTGTGTTATTTGGGCCACGCGAAAGTTGGTAGTCTAAAAATAAACCATTATGTTTCTATATATGTACAAATGTAATGTGGTAGTAAAATGTTACTTTATTGTGTCAAAAAAGGAAACGATAGGGTGTTTATACACAAATACTGAAAGGTGTAGATTAAAATTAACATTTTTGTAATTTAATCTGAAAGTTATACTTTGTTTAGTTGTGAATTGCTTACGCTTCAGAAATGTTCTGTCCATTTGTGTGAAATTAGCTGTAATGTAGCCTGTAGCTTTTTTTTTCGCGTAGCATCGCTTTCCATGTTGTTACCGAAACCAAATGTGCATGTCATATTACACTTTTATTTACAGTTTATTGTTATTTTACATTACCTCGCCAAACCTTTTCAATGCATTTAGAAGTTTACGAATATTATTAATATTTTGTACATTCTCCCAACCTTGAATTTTGTTGTATGATAACAATGATATGTGCAGTTTCCTTTTAAATACAGCTAATATTGTTGTGTTTAGTGCCATTATTTTAATGCTCTGTTAGACTTCATGCATTTTTTTAAAAATCTTGTAAGCCCTGCATTTTCAATGAATTTCATGGTTGAGCTTTCCATTACATCTCTCATTTTTTTAATACAATGTTAAAATTTGATCCTGACACCCACCTCTCATAAAGACAAGTGATATAGTTATCTTACTACTTTTCTATTATTTTCAATGGTTACTTTCGTAATAGCGTGTCTATATTTGTTCGCTACGGATATCTTACACAAACTAATAACCTGATAAATTGATGAAAACGGTCTTATTAACAGCAGCGACTTACGGTTCAATGCGAGTAATATACTGGCCCTAAGTATTGAAAAAAAATGATTGAGTTTAAATGTATAGAAATTAGTTATATAAAAAATATTTACTCAAAATTTTTGTTACACATTATTTAATTAGTTTACTTCCCATCGTTTTGCAATAAATTTTACCCACAGCGACGAGTGCATTCTATTACTAAATAAAAAAAATAAAAAGGGAAAAACACATAGTTTTTGTTTCGCTTGTTTGATGTACATGAACTTTATTTCTCGGGAATTTAAACATTTACACTAGGCCGAATAAGTATTTTGTATTTTACATTTAAAGTTCCTACATAAACTTAGCTGAGTATTATATTTTTAATAACTTAATTTGTGGTTTAATAAGAAAGAAATAAACAGAGCGCATTAATAATATTTTCCGGAAATCTCTTAAAGATAAAAGAGTTTATAGGTTTTGAAACATTGTTAAAGCAGTGACTTTTCTAAATGATGTTTATATTCTAATGTAGCTAGCACATAGGTATCTTATGTCGTATTTTTTACTAAAAATATTCCAAACACGCATATACGTATTTATTCTTTATAATTATATTAGTAAAAAATGTAAAAAATAAATACACCTGTTAAAAAAATCTGAACCAAATTCGTGTAAATTGCTCAGTCGAGTAGTTAAACTAAAAAGGTAGGTAGTCATACTGCAGCTGGTGATTTACTGGTTAAAATAAAACAAAATTAAAAAACGAAAATAAGTATTATTAAAAGTTAAATTTTAAATTAAAAAAATAATACATGCTTTGGGAACCATGTGAGAAGAAGAAGGATGGGATGGGAAGGGGAAGGTAAAGGTAAATAGGTTTTACGTCACAGGGTTATGCACAGAAAGGCTTAAGGCGACGGGACATACTGATTTTAATGTGCTCTGAACCATTTGAGTCTTTCCTAGGTGCTCATAAATATGAGCCATGCCCCGTAGGGTGGGATCGAAACCAAGTTACTCGCTGAGGACTCGGGAATGGGAAAGGCTGGATCGTACCCGGGAGGGGGAAGGTGGTTTATTAACGGGGTATGTAGAGAAAAAAATTAGGTGGGACGAAGTTTGATGCCAAGTGCGTTGATCTAAGCGACAAATGGAAAAAAAATTGAGTTAGGGGCGGCTGGGGAAAATTATATTCTTAAGCAAAAATTACGCAATTATTATAATGTGTAACATTCCTTGAATTTTTTTGCAAGAATATGTACAACGATGTGTTTTCCCCATATTTTTCCGAAGGATTTTTAAGTCATTATAAATATAATAGTGAAGATATGCGAAATAACGACATGATCATTTTAACTCAGGGGGTTATGTAAAATGATCCAATAAATAAATTAGATTTGAAAATATAACCATATCAGATTGTTTCTTAAAACTTTTACAAGTCTTACAACATCATACCGCAAAATGGAACTTAAATCAATACCATAAAAATCCCAAATAAATTGCACTAATAATAAATATTTTTAGATAATAATTTTTATCGTTAAGATTATTTATCAGCATGTGTATTAAAAAAACGTCAGCGATTTCTCAGACGTCTGATCCTGCAGTTAACAAATATTACCTTGTCGACGTTTTGGACTGTCGAGCTTATGGTACCCATCCAGCTTCGCTTGACAAAAACATAGACAGTCCAAAAGGTCGAATATCTCCATACCAGTTCATAGTGGCTTCTTATCCGGAGATGTGTAAAGTAGGTGGTTCCAGGCCTCGCGTCTCCTATAGGCCACAGTAGGGGGTGAGATTTACTAGCCACTCACAGCTAAGGGGCGGAACTTCGTAAGTTGTCGACGTTATTGCTTGTCGAGCTTTTTGTGCCCTGCCGCTCCCGCGCGCTGTCTGCTAGCTTGTGAACTTCTCATTGTTGAGCAAAGATAGAGTTCTAGTCCAAGCCACAATCAGTTTTGAATTTTTTGTGATTTTTTTATTTTTTATTTTTTATTAATTTTTTTTCTGTAATTTTATGGTAACAAAGAAAACTTGTGGTGGTTTTCTCCGTGTGCTCCCGATTATTCTTGACAATATTTTGATGGTTTTCTCCGAGTGCTCCTGATTATTCCTGACTAGACATCTTATGGTTTTCTCCGAGTGCTTCTGGTCTGACGCCTGTGACGGCGTCACAAATAATTTTTTTTTTTTGTTTTGATCGTGTCCGCGCGTTGTCGGAAGGTGTGACTTATCGCGCCACCTATTAGTGTTTTGGGTCGAGAGTTGTACGCTAGCTACGGGCTAATCTGTGTAGCGCTGCCGGCGGTGACTGTTGGAATTAGCTACCGCGCATGCGCGGTAAGCGACGAGTCAAGAACAGCGCTGTACAGAGAGAAATTGGGAGTGACTCGTGAGTTAGCAGTGAGGCCAGATGGTCAGTGTGGGTCTATGATAGGTACCTCCGGAGAATAATGCACATCACGACTTCAAGAAATGATTTTCACTTTACTTGATTTATGTGTAATTCGTGGACAGGAGAAGAGAGATTTCAGCGTGTATATGCTGGACAAAGCAACGCGAGGCTCGTGCGGGGAAATGAAGTGTAGTTAACCCCCAGTGGAGGCCTCTATCGCCGAGGATAATATTACCATAGACCCGGGCTACTTACGAGCAGAAGAAAAGCAGCTACGATTCAGCTGTGGGGAAAAATTTTGTAACAAGATAATAGTGGTACCTTCTTTTCTAAATTCGAGGAAGCATCGGCGCGTGCGAGAAAATTATTTTAAGAAGTTATATAAAAAAAAAAATTATGTAATCAATTTTTTTGGAGTTCGACACGACATGGAGGGTTGTGGAATGAGCGAGAAGGTGTGAGACTAGTCTACCGAGTCAACTTGAGCAGCTGGCACAGGACGAGGACAACATTTTATAAACTTAAATTTGGTCTACTATGTGATTTTTCCTGTTTATTGCGGATGAAGAGAATAGATCGTCTCGACGGATTAATTTATTTTTGGAATTGAAATTTGGGAAGAAATGAAGTTTCGTCGGTAGCTGAGCGAAGGAAATTCCACGAAGTTTAAATGGTTCGTCGTATGGAATGCAGCTGGTTCGAGAGTCGGTGGTTACAGTCGGCGTCCCAGCTGTCCAGTTAATGGTGGTGTAGTGATCTTTTCTTTTAAATGGCCTTTTTAAATTATTTATATTGTGCGTCGTCCTGTTCCCGATGGCAACTGAAGGGGTGAGTCTTGAAAAGTATATTTCCTTGGGTGCCTTTGGATAGTGAAGAGCTACTAAGAAGTTGAGATAATGAACACAATTTGCCTAAGGGTGTTAGTTCTATAATTTTTTTTGGTGATTTAATTTTGCCAGAAATATTTTAGGCATTTTATTGTTTGCATGCTGCCCGCCTCTGTAGGTTGGAGAAAAAGCCTGCAGTGGGTGATTAGTGAGATTATAATTTTGTTATATTGTTTTTATTATATTTTTTAATTATATAATTTTTTTTATAGAATTATATATTTATATTGCTGATATCTTGAGTGGTACAAATTATTATCATATATGTTTTATTAGATGTTAAATGTATGAGAGTTAAAATATTCTATTCATGCTCATTTGAGGCTGCCATCTGTGATTGATGAAATTAGGAAATCTTTATTATCATAATTGTCTTTTATATAAAATTTTATAAAACTTTATACTCATAATGTTGGTAGAGTACCGTAATTAAATTATTGTTTAGAGTGTCGGGACTTGCTATAGGAGAGCTCTCGGGGTGGGATAAACGAAATATAATATTTTAAAATTTTTGTTAGGTAATTTGTTTTTTTGTATGTGGTGTATGAAAATGGACTAAGAGTTCATGAACATGAACTTGTGGTGAATTTGTGGTGAAGCCTGTGAACCCACGCAACCAAAAAGAAAAATATACCCACCTCTATTAAAGTTTTTTGTCTTGTACCTGAATTTTGAGATTTTTAAGGTTATTCTGATTGTTGTAATAAAGCAATTTTTTTTTGCATTTGAGCGCTGTTGAGATGCGCATATACCGAGTTGTTTGCAAAATAATGAAAATATATTTATACCACTGAGCTCTGCTCTTTGTTTTGTTTAACGTAACCTTTTCTTTCCCTTTGATTTAGTACCCTTGGGCCAATTGTTAGGCCAGGTTCTCCCTGCTGTAAGGGTAATAGGTAGAGAAGGGTTACACTGGTTACAGATGAGAAATTGATCTCTGCATGAAGGATTTTTTTTTACTTAATGAGGCATGACATTTTATTCAAGGTTACATGTAATTAGTGAATTTCTGCTACTTAATCAACACTTATAATATTTTTATCAGGCGGAAATGAAAAAAAAAATATCATTACTCAGTCAAATAATAATAATCTCTGAGAAATTTAAGAAGCACTAACAGGAAGGACGAACTTCCTTCTCCTTGGAGTCTAGCGAAGCCATCCTTCTGTTGCGATCGTTAGTGAGCATCCCGCATCCCGCATAAAAGAACTAAATATTATTTACCTGCAAGCAACATGTAGCGACATCTGTTGTTGAAAAGCAGAACTACATGCATGAAGTACCTTTGCATGAGATATATTAATTCTCACTGATGAAATATGAAAAAAATTCTATTTAAGTAATGGATATAATTTAAAACACTCAATTGGTATCTGGCATTAGTCTCGGTAACTAATATGAATTCCGATTTAGGATCTGACGCTGTATCGAAAGAACATAGGTGTGAGTTTTGTAGCAAAGAGTTTATCTTGAGAAAGAATAAAAGACAACACGAGAAGAATGACTGTGTTAAAAATCCACTACGCAATATGATAAGTTGTGTTCGATGTAGCAAGTTGTTTACGCGGAGAGAGAGCTTAAAAAGACATGGCAGAACTTGTAACGCCAAGCCTGCGTACAAGCTAGAGGACAACGATGAATCTACTAGACTAAGGAAGAGTGATCTACATTACGACAATAATTTTCCTGGCTCTTCCGATCTCGACAAAGAACTTAAATTGAAGGAGGTTGGTGATTTATGGAAGAATGAAGACAATGGAAGAATCCTTAACGTGAAAAGTGAGAATATATTCCAGCCGAATTCAAGTAGATCTTTCCTACTTTGTAGAAATGATGGACTCCTAAAAAGGAAGCATGAAGACGATGAAGACACTTCAACATCATCAACATCGAATTCTTACGGTAAATTGGGTGAAGACGATTCCTTCTACGGTGATTGTTACAGTAACTCTGAGGCTGTTGACAAAGACATAGACTATGATGAAGCACCTAAAGCTGACAAGATCGAAGAATGTGGTGGTGTCATGAGACCGAAACGATGGAAACGACGTGATATATTAAATAAATCTGATAAAGCTTGTGGTGATCACCGTCTCAAAAATGAAAGTTACCCTGAGGTTGGTGGTAAAACGGAAGACACCAGAGATCATAATATTTATTATAAACGTGCAAGGAAGATGGTGGTAGAAGAGAATGATTACACATCATGGAAAGATCCAAACATATTGGTTGACCGGCTAAGACTTCTACATGGTTCGCTTTGTGCAGGAAACTATTCGTGCATCAAAGAAATATCCTTCATACTCAAGGAACTGAGGAAAGCTGGCTACATACAATAATGGCTTGTTTTACTTGCATTTGTATAATGTAAAGAAATAAAATAAATAATTTAAATTATAAAAATTTAATGTTTTTATTTCTTGTATTCTGATTTCTAACTAAGACTTAGATCTCGCAACTTGTGCTTCCTTTTTGCCTTTTTTGTTGATGGAGCTTCCAAATGTGCTTCCTTATTCGATGGTGCTTCCAAAATGTGCTGCCTTTATGATGTTGCATCCAAAATGTGCTGCCTTTTTGTTGACGGTGCTTCCAAATGTGCTGCCTTTTCGTTGTCGGTGCTTCCAAATGTGCTGCCTTTTCGTTGTCGGTGCTTCCAAGTGTGCTGCCTTTTCGTTGTCGGTGCTTCCAAATGTGCTGCCTTTTTCGTTGATGGTCCTTCTATTTTTAATGTTGTTTTGACTCTAGTATTATTGTAAATGGTTCTTGATTTGACTAGCGTATTATTCCATACGGCGCATGTATATAAGCGAGTCCTAGACAGCAGGACGCTCAGTTTGTTACTGACGTCGGCGGTGTAAGGATCACCTAGTTTGTTTAATCTGGTGCATAAATCGCGTAATTATCTGTTCTTGCGAACTCGATGGCATCTTTACCGACTTTAACGTCGAACTCGGAGGTTGTACCATCGTCTACGGGAACCTTGACGGCAGCTACGACGGAGAAGGTGCAGATCCCGTTGGCAACGACGACATCAACATTGGAGGAGATTTCAACAAATGTGATACCACCATCATCCGAAGTTTCATCATCAGCAATGGATACTTCAACTAATGAAGAGCGTACATTGCGTCAGTGCAAATACTGTGACGCATCATTTACTATCACCTCAAATGCTCGCAGACATGAAAGAAGCAGTTGTTCTAATAATGTTAAAAGAATACAATTTCAGTGCTATAAGTGCGGTAAACTAATTTCACGTCTCGACAGCTTACAACGTCATTATATAAAATGCTCCGAGTTATTTAATTGCAAGTATAATGAACATGGTTATTGTTTTGACTCATGTGTTGAACAAGCTAATGAGAATATATAAGTGAGACCCTGGTGATATGGACTTCAGTCCGTCTCTGGCTGCGGTGATGAACGGATCGGATAGTTAGACTTGTATAATAGACCAGTATCTAGCTATTCTTGAGAACTCGATGGCATCATTACCACTATCTACACCAACCTGGATAGAAGGTCTACCATCATCAGTGCAGAGCACGATGACAACGACGTCTACAGCTACACCTGCTCTCTCAGCACAGCAGGAGATTTCGACGCTTGCAACATCTTCCGCAGAGCAGACCTCAAAGGCTTCAGAAGTTAACATGTCAGCAGTGTTACAATGGTTGTCAACTGTTCCAATGACATTGATAAAGGAAGGAGCATCCAACGGTGTTCCATCGCCCAACTGTACGTACTGCGAGAAGATCAAAAACCTGAAATTACGGGATTATGTAATACACAATTGTAGTAATAACTCTGAACGCATTAAATATCAGTGCAACAGATGTTTAAGCAAGTTTATACTCTATGGAAGATTAAAACGGCACCTCAGGAATTGTGATAGACTGGCTGTACATTCATCGGAATCAAGCTGTATATTTTGTAACAAAACATTAGCAAATATTCAAAGTGCACAACGACACGAAATATATCACTGTCCTTTTAATGAAGTCGATAATTCGTCTTTGTGTGAAAATTGTGGTGTACCAATATGTCGACCTGATAAACTGAATAGACATTTCAAGTCATGTAAAGGACTTAGTCCGTATAATAAGAAGACTGTTTGAATCGAGAGATCCACGAAACTTTGGTAATTTGTCTGTGTATTTTTTTGTACTTGTAGTTGTGTAGAATGTATGTAATAAAAGTTTTTTTTAAAAGAACTTGCGGTGTTTTTATTTTCTCAAACCTGCCACTTTAGTGGTATTTTTTTAAAATTAAAGTTGTTTTGTATCACCCAGGGATCGAACCAAGTTTCGAATCAATCATTACTTTAATGAGTGAATTTTTTTTTTATGAATTTTGGATTTTTTCCATAATTAATAGCATTAAAATGTTGGATTTTCAAGATGGTGGCCGTAACGAAAAGTGCAACGGTGGTTTTAAAGATTTTTATTATTTAATTCGGTTGATTAATTTTTTTAAGGATTTTTAATTTTTTTACCGATATTCTAACATAAAAATTACGGATTTTCAAGATGGCGGACATGTCGTCATACTAGGTGACGATATATACTTTGACATAAGTGGCAGGGGTCAGTCTGCCAGCACCCACCACGGGGGGAAGGATCGGTCGCCAATTTTTTTATTTTTGCACTCGTCGGGTTAAAACCGAGGACTCTGAGCTCCATGTCGTAAATTTATGTTTTTTTTAATATTTTTTATTATAATTTCATTACATGAATTTTTTTTATAAATTTTAAAAATTTTTTTATTAAAATCGGATAATAAATAAAGATTTTAAAGATGGCGGTCGTAACGGAAATTGCAACGGTGACGTCATAATCCATGATGACGTCAGAGGCTTATCGTAGGCTGTAGACATGGATGCTTAAGCCTACATATGGACATTTCTAGCTGCTGGTATTTTTAAGGAATAAAACGGGAAATTTTCCCTCGAAACGGGAAATTTTTCCCTCGAAAACGGGAATTTTCAATTTGTGGAATTTTTTTCCACAGAAATGTAAATTTTGGCGATTTTTGAGGAATTTTGGGCAATTTTTTCCCAATTTTGGCAAATTTTGGCGATTTTTGAGGGTCAAATGTCAATGTCCTACTTGTCCCGTTACGCTGAGTCCCGTTACACTCATCCAAGATGGCCGCCGTGACGTCAAAATCCAATATGGCGGACCGGCTCTCGGCTCCAGCGCCTGGCGCCTGTCCCCGGAGGAACCAAAACATACTACTGGCCGCCTTAGGGACCGAACTATTGCGTTCCAACATAGCTCGGTCAAAGTTAGGCTAAGCCAATATTGCTGTAGCTAGCCCCCAAGCTGTTGTCTGCTAGAACATGTAAAATAGTGTCGCGGTATTTCCGACCCGGCAGACTCCACCAAATGTGACGTAGGTCATACACGGTGCCTAAACTAAATGAGACGTTGTGGTGATGATTAATCAAAACCATAACAAATCTAATACTTCTTGGGGGGTGGGGGTGGGGGGGGGGGGTAATCCGTAACTCTTAACATACTCGCTTAGCTTTAAAAAGGTCCTTTGTAATCAAAACTGTTCACTACCCGGGATCTTAAAATAATAGGTTCCGCCCCCTGTACAGCAGGTCTGGAGAGAGAAGGAATTACTTTAAATGAGTTAAAACTTAGTTATAAAGAAAGTAAGTTTATTACACGAGACCTTAAACTCATACAAAATGTTGCTAGTTTATGACAGACAATCATTAAGTATTAACATTTACATTAAAACTTAAAATCTAGCGCAATCTGAAAATCCGTCTTATTAGTTGCTTTACAATTAATTACTTTAACTTGAATGAACAAAAAGTGATCATGATACAAACGCTTTGATCAACGAGCAGCTAGAGGGTATCAAAATCGTCTACGTCGTTAAAACTCATTATAAGTCCTTAAAGTTAACTTAAACATTATTTCCACGACCCCAACCATCTTTACATGAACGTATTGCTTGTTCCGCGGCAAAGCCTCATCCTCAAAGAGCCTAACATCCCTAACCGACTCGTTGCCACAGGAGAGAAGCATAGCCTCCCCCAGAGTGAGCCCCGAGCAACCTCCAGCGGCCGCTTATAAACCCTCTCGGCCCGCCGACCCTTCCAGAGAACCTCGGCCGCCGCCCCCAGACCTCGCAACCAGGCCCGAGCGCGCCGACGAGCACCGCTGCGGCCTAGCCACGCCAGCAGAGGTCGGTGGCCCGCGCGACTCATGAGGAATGTGCAGCGAGAGCACACGACACGCCGCCGCCGGCCGCTGACGGAACCAGGCCGCTTCTCGCACGGGCGCAGCGGCCCGCCCACAGCTCGCGCCGTGAAAGACAGAAATCTGAACCCGGCCACACCGAGAAATTTCTGGAACGCGACAATAGAAAGTGGAGTTAGTGTATTTTATTTCCAATGAAGGTCGTCCTGTTATATTATTTGGGTGGAAGAAATGCCCTCGTCCAAACTTTTTTTTTTTTTTTTTTAATTTTTCCCCCTTCTTTTAAAAATCTAGACTACTGTACATGCCCCCAGAGCCCTGCCCTGCCAGGCAACAGGCATGCATGCCTCTCGGCCCGGATCCCCAGCGAGGGCTGGGGTAGCTCCCCCTACCAGTTCACCTGCATGATTCTGCCTTGACAAGGTGCTACGACGTGTGTGTGGATTGTCGCGCGTGTTGTAGTGGTGCGGCTGTAAAATTTTACGTACCCCGGGGATGGGAAAAAATATTTATTAGGTGATGATAAGTTTACGGAACTATCTTTGTTAATTCAAAATCCCATGCCCTTCCGAAACGCGGCCGGCACTGGAGGTGAAGCCTGCCAGGCGGGTCTCGCCCTTCAGGCATAGGGAGTCAGCCCTAACAACACAGGCAGTGAACCCGAGGGGGTTGTATATACACCTGCGTGATTCGGACCATTTTGAATCGAAAGAAGTGGAGTTAATGATACTGAAGTTATTTTGTAGCTTGTATTTATTTATTTAATTTAAATTGTTATTATTATAAATAGAAATTATATATAGAAATTTTAATTATTTCACAATTCAAAATCCCATGCCCTTCCGAAACGCGGCCGGCACTGGAGGTGAAGCCTAATAACTGAATCCATGTCGCTTTCGTTTTTATTATTTATTGTGTTAATTTAATCGAGGTTTTTGACCCGAGGCCACAGGGGGCCTACCAATTCATAATCTCAGTGACGTCACGGGAACCGGGACGGGGGGAAGGAAGGGGGCGGAGGCGCTCGATGGCGCGCGGTTTGAAGTGGCATCCACTTCACCGGAAAAGAGAAAAAAAAAATTCAAATCACTTAATCATTCCTATCTCATTTTTTCAACAATAATACTCTTCTCAAACTAGACTGGCTTCGTCGTAAGAACTCATTAAAAAATGTTTGGCTCAATTTGCATCACATGCTATGTTGAAGCTGTGCTGGTAAGATATTAGCACAGACAGGTCAGGCTTTGGGTGTACAATTTAAATTCAGGCAACAACAATTTTGGCATTTAAATTTTCTTGTAATTACCACAATTTCTCCACGATAGACCTGCCTCTGATAAAAACATGAGATATTATTGTCATAAGAAAACGTAGGAAAATGTTTCATTTCATGTGGAGATAATGATTCCCATAGCAGAAGTAACAAAATGCTCGCAAATGTAAGCAATGCCAATGAAATATAATTATATTAAGTGATTGATTTATATCCAGTTTAATTCGAATCTATTTCTGCAATGAATTGTGAAACCATTCATATTTTTTGAAGCCAGTCTAGTATCCTTTACGCAATTGAAAATCGTGATATTTGAATTAACATGTTGACTCTACAGTGTAGCTATAAGTAAATTACACAGCTGGCTTGTCAAAGTAAAAGTTTGGTTTGGAAATTAAATTCAAAGTAAATTTGCCAGTTTGTTGAAAACCTGATTACCGAGTCTCAAAGCACTGCCCTGCTTACTTGTCAACTATAATTTAAAACATAATATATTTATAAACTTTAAATAATTTAAATAAATGTTCAATTATCTCACAGTTTTTATGTTACGTTCAGAGTAAAGTAAAATTTAAATTCTTCGATTGTTTAAAGTCATTAAATACAGCAGGATTAAGAATACTTACCAGTTCAATTCTTTTTCAAAGTGTAGATTATTTGACTCCTATTTTTTTGGCAGCAGCCCTCAGACTAGACCCTTGGCTAATAATAAGTATATTTTCTTCTTCAAACCGATGTTTAAGGGCGTACGGCCCCTCAATATCATGAGAAGGTTACTTTAGGATCGCCTAAATCGCACCACACGTAGCAGGTGCGTCCTCTGCACACCTGTTTGAGTTACTCCCTAGCCTAAGCATAGAGTCTACGCCTCGCCAGCTCAGATTAAAAATATGAACAGTTAGTGACGTTTCCTACAAAACCCAAACACTATACTCGCAACTTGCCTGTTTATCGTCGTAAGACGACTTTTAATAACATTTAATAACAGCATTAACAATAATTGCTTAAAACGGGGTGTACACCATTGAATATTTGTGTTCTACCCTAAAGCTGGCAAACCCAATTAAAGTGAGTGAAAGTTAAAGTGTACCGATAATCATTCATGTGTGGCAGTCTTAAACCTATCTAAAATGCCGTAGATGTGGTAGTTCGTGGCACAATATGAGACATTACTGAACGTTAGGAAAAGCCTTCTATGTGGTATATAATGCCTCCAGAGTCCAGAAGGAGGTACAAACTGATCAGTCAGCTTCAATCGGGGTCGCAGTCAATAGCTGGGACTAGGAAGCAAGTAGTCAGAATCCAGCTGTTAAGAACTTGCTCTAGGGAGCAATTAGTGGGAAACAAGAGGTAAAAATCTTACGCTAGGAAGCAAGTAGTAGATATAAAACAGTTTAGAGCTCGTGCTGGAGAGCAAGTAGTCATCAGCCAGACCACAAAACATCAGAGTCAGCGTGTAGCAGCTAGGGCGATTAGCACTCACCACACAGATCACACAACAGAGCAAGCGAGTAGCATTGGCTGATTCCATCAAACATCCAACATATTTGAGAACCTATCCTGTACAGAAGATATTGGTTATATACTCAAAAAATCCCTTCTCGTCAAACAAACATGGCTGCACCACTGAGGTTTTTTCAAGTAAATTTACATAAGTGAGGTTATGTATAATTTATTTGCATATAAAATTATACATTATTTAATAAATAATTAAGAATTTAAATATTAAAATAAACATTCAAAATATTTCTTGAAATTCATAATAGTCAACATTATTTCAATTATTTTAATAATTAAATAATTATATACACATGTAAATATAAATACTGAATCTGATCATTTGTTTTAATTTTATTGAATCTATACTTTACCTACCGTATTTTTAACATTACTCCAGGGCTTTTATTATTGAATTATATTATTTATATGCAAAATTTAAGTTAGTTTTTAATAACCCCAAATAAATATAATTCCTAACGCACGTATTTAAGAACACGACCTATGTTCTCACAAACATTATACGACCAACTTGGGAGAGATAGTTTGACAGTGAGAGAGGGTGGGTATTGAATCACCAACACTCGGCGCGATGTCACATCTGCCTCGGGTCATTGTTGCTTGGCTGATTCGCGGCGCGACAACCGTTGTTGGCAACAACCAAATATAAACACCTTCGTTGCTAGCAGTTTCTGCACTTGTGTAAAACTTGCGAGAGAATTGTTCTAACAGTTTTCTACAAATATATAATAAGATAAAAATTCTATTTAATAGACAACAGATGATGAATGGATGAGGAAACACACTGGTACTGGTAAAGGCGGCGCAGTGGTAAGACACTGGACTCGCATCCCGGCCATGTCATCCTGCATGACGCCTCACTGCAGACCATGGCAACCCTCGTGTCTCCGTCTCCAGTCACATTGCAGTTGACCAACTTGCTGCATCATCTGTCCCGGAGCCCCATCACCCTGTCCTTATGTTTGAGGGACTATTCCTGGCGGTGAGGCCTTGTCAGCAGTTGTTTGTAGGAAGGAGTCATGGTGAGGACGCGACTTCGGCATGACCGCCTCTTAAACATGCGAGCACGGAACACATCGTTATAAGGCAATATTTACCCTTTATAGAAAGTAAATATTTAATTTCCTTAGTATGTATTTTGTTTAATTACAATTTATTCCGCATGTTTACATTTTGTCATCTATCAGTAATTCAGATTTAAAGTTCTTTGGTTATCGTTTTGTACATGTATTACTCTATGTTAAATTTTATTTTAAATAATTGTCAAAGCTAGTATAGCAGTATTTTTTTGAACTAATACTAATTAAAAGATGAACAACGACAGTAATTGGTAGTAATTTTAATAGTTTTGTTTTATCAACAACTTTAAGAGAGTCGTTTATTAGTAACTGTGAAAAAGATTCTTTAGAACAAATTGAGATTCGATGAAGGCAACATCTAAAAACGCAACGATTTCGACCTTTAATTGATAATTTGACTATTCCTAGAAGAATTGAAAATGCTTATTAATGCTAATATTGAATCAGATTTCGAGGGAATTGCTAATTTGAATCAACGAAGATAAAACTCAAACGTCAAGACTTCAAACCATTATTTAAGAAGAGAGAGCGACGAATATCCAGATTTCAAGAGAGCGTCTAATGAATATAAATTGCATTGAAACTACGAAGAATAGATGTCGTTGATCATCCTGAAGAAAGAAGAATTCAGTCGAATAATGAAAAGTCGCAGTTCGAGCCCGGGAAGGATGACCGTCGTGCAGTCCAGCCCAGTTCCCGCCCGCAGCCCGAAGGATGGAGTCGTGACGGCGCGTATTCCTGCCGCCCGCTAGAGACCGGAGGAGCAACACCAAGTTCGCAGTCCTGACTGAGGCGAACCAAGGATCCTCCGAGAACCTACATGTCTCGTGGGTATTCTGCAGCAAGGTTTGGTCCCTTACCCCATCACCCGAAGATTCGCTGATTAAACAAGTATCCTCACTAACGACGATTTGAACAAGACGAACATTTTCACCGAACTAGAATTTTTTTTGTTATCAAACGTATATTCTTTGTATAGAAAGACCTTGTACTTGTTCATCTTTAGATTTATCATTTAAATTACGGAATCGCGATCCCAAACCTAATAACATAAGACAGTATAGATGGAACTTGCTATTGAAAGAACATGTTGCTATTTTGTTTGACGGGTACTGCAAGTTACGTACCCAGTAGTCCACGCTCTGCGGACTGAAGCTAGTTTTAAAATAAACAACACACAATTGATTAACATTCTAACCTAAAGATAAATTACTCTAATGAAAGAATTGGTAGAACCTTTGAAGTCGAGAATCATAACAAATTCCATCTGTATTTTAACATAAACTATTTTAGTTAAGATATTTATATAAATTGTAATATTGCGTTTCTCGAAGTATACTGTCACCGTCTGCACAAAACCTTACACGCAAATATAAATATTACATTGGAATTTGTTTACACGTCATTACCAGGTCTAGCCACGAAATTAGCATTTAACATACTTTTGACACACTGTAATTTTGACTTTCAGACACAAACTTCTAGAAACAATTCTTAAAACTGATAGAGGAAGGCTAGAGAAACTAGAATTATTTATTACATTTAATAATTTACATAATTACACTAGCTGACTTTTCAGTTTAGGTGAACTATAAGATAGGAACACTTAAAACTGAAGATACTCTTCAGTTTTTGGCGCCCAACGTTGAAGCTCGAGTAACGGTAAACTTGCAGTTAACACTATGGCAGCAGAAGAAAATAGGACAACGTACTTCCTCAGAGGAAACAAGGATAATATCGGTAGCAGTTCTAGTTCAGACGTAGCTGACGAGGTGAGGTTAGTGACCGAAGAAATGAAAGCAAGCACTAGTTCAGGAATCCCGAGCGAGGTGAACACATCGAACGAACATCAGCCGCGACAGAAGGAAGAAATAGCATCCATGGTAAAAGAATCGCAAACCACTACTATAGAGCAATTGTTCAAATTCATACAGCAAGAGAAACAGGAACGCGAACGCAAAGAACCGGAACGCGAGCGTAAGGAAAAACAAGAACGCGAACGTGAAAAACAGGAACGCGAACGTAAAGAACAGGAACGCGAGCGTAAGGAAAAACAAGAACGCGAACGTGAAAAACAGGAACGCGAACGTAAAGAACAAGAACGCGAACGTAAAGAGAAACAAGAACGTGAACGTGAAAACCAGGAACAGAGTACTAGGTTAGATAATATTGCCAAAATTTTAAATACTGCTTTGAATAAGATTGCAGTAGAAACTGATCAAATTCGAGCAGAGGTAACACAAACACAACAACAAATGGAACAAAGCTTTTCTGTAGTGGAAACACGATTAGAAACAGTAGAAAATGCCATACCTCGCATACAAGCTAACATTAATGATACTTTACATGAACATCAAAATAAATGTAAGGAAAATACAGTTACAATAATTCAAAAGGAACTAGATCAATTACAAAAGAATCTGGAAGGTAAAGCAAATAGGGTAGAACTTAGGATAAGTGATGTAGAAAAGGAAATGGGACAAAACACTAATGAACTACGTATTAGCAACAAGGAAACCGTTAGTGTAGCTAGTTCTACAGATATCAACACTGAACCAAACACTTCAAATAGAAATATTTTACCAATGACCACTGACCCTATTTTAACATTACACCACCCTGCCAGAAAATGGTTAGATAATGTGCCAACCTATACTGGAAAGAGTACAGAAAATCCGAAAAGATTTTTGAAACAATTTGAAGAATATTGTATGGTATTTAATCTTTCAGATGGAGAGAAGTTAAAATGCGTTAGTCATTGTTTAAAAAACACTGCGTATTTTTGGTGGGAATTACTCAGAGACACTGTCACCAATTTTAGTTATTTCGAGAATTTATTCTTGCAACAATTTTGGAGTACCAGAATTCAAAGTAATCTCAGGATTCAACTACACTCAGAGAAATTCGAGAACAAGAAATTTCAAAATTTAGAATCCCATATCAGTGATATGTATGAAAGAACAAGATATTTAGATTGTAATATGGAAGATGAGGAATTCATTGCCATGATACTATCTCAATTTCCGTTAAAATATCAGTTGCAATTGACAGGACGTCAGTATAACGGTATAGTTGACTTTAAAGAACAACTGTTAACATACGATAGACTGGAAAAATTAGATCGTTCTCACAATCAAAAGGAATTTAGCGAACGTAAGAACGCAAGTCAGTCGGCACCGTTATATCAGAATTGGAGAAATAGGAAAGACGACCAGAATCACGGACCTAAACCACCACAAGTTAATTCGTTACACGTTAAATACTCTAATGATAACTGGCACAATAATAGTTATCAGGGGCGACGTCGGTATAACAATTTCTGGAACCGACGAAGTTACGGAAATCAAAACGGGAAGAGACAAGATAGCCGAGAACCGGAACGACCACATAGTCCACATCAGGAAGGGGCAGTTTGGTTTAAATCCAAACAATTACATTCAGAACACGCAGATAACCAATTTATAAGTTCTGAGGAAACAGCACCTAATTCATATAGAGTCAATGATAGAACGTGTATACCATCGCAGAGGGATAATGAATTTACGAGTGTAAATTATAAGATTAGTCAAGGAGGAAATACACATTATTCTATTCCACCGAGGGAAGAGAGTAATAACACAAAATGGACGCCGAGGCAAGCAAATGGAGGGACCGAAGTAATGCAAGGAGAAACGCAGGCGTTTTCGTCACCTCGGAATAACGAAAATTTAGCGACAACATGGTTACCAAATCATAGAAAAGGTTTTGTCGGTAATGAGGGAAACTAAATAGGAATGACGAAAAACGGCTCCGTACGTCATTCCATAAGGAGGAAATGAAAGGGGTTAACACTACGTCGAATATTCATGCTAAGAGTATAACTACGAGGAGAATTAATACCATATTATTCAAAGAAAATGAAAGAGAATTTTTACTTAACGAACCCAGTGAAAACACTGAACATTGCAAAGCAGCTTTATGTCCGGAAATCACACTTTGAGTAAATGGAGTTAAAACACCTATATTATTAGACAGTGGTGCGGAAATATCGTGTATCAGTGAAGATTGCGTCAATATGATAGAATCTACTGGAGTAAAATTACCACTAATGCCTGTACCCAGTTTGAAAATTTTAGGAGTAACTTCTAGGGCTAGTCCTATTACAAACAAACAGACCTTATTGGAGATAGAAGGATTGGGAAATAAGAAACATGTACCCGTATTAATTGTCAAAGGGTTAGCCAAACCTATTATTTTAGGAGTAGACTTTCTTACCACAAGTAAAATAATATTGGATTTCAGCGGATGGATGGTTACGGCCATGGATGAAATAGAAAAACCAACGACTACTGAAAATTGGCAAATTACAGACAAATGCGTAGCACTTATTCGTAGGGAAGACCCGTATGCATTTATATGCACAAGTAATATGGAGAATTTAAATGCTACAGAAAATGATTTGAATGAGGCCATTAAAGTAATCACAATAATTAACGAACATGACAAAGAATCCCTTTTCGGAGTGTTGAACTCTTATCGAGACATTTTTTCTGATAAGCCAGGTTTAAATAAAATATATCAAGCCAGCATAGAAGTAAAACGAGGCGAACCTTTTCATAAGAAAACGTATCCAATACCGGCCCGATATCTAAACGAAGCACAAGAATATTTGAAACTTATGCTAGACTGGAATGTGATAAAGAGAGCACCTAGTCCATATACCAACGCAATTCTATGTGTTAGGAAAAAGGATGGTTCGGTACGTTTGTGCCTGGACGCGAGAGAGATTAATAAGATCACCGTGCGTGATAGGGAGAGTCCACGGTCGACCAACGATATCTTGCGTTTATACCAAGGAGTAAAATTTCTTACCACATTAGATCTGTCGGCTGGATACTGGCAAATTCCGTTGAGAGAGGATTCGCAGAAATATACGTCATTCCTGTTCAATAACCATCAATACATTTTCAAGGTCATGCCTTTCGGTTTATGTAATGCGGTGGCCGAGTTTACCAGATGTTTGGACAAAACTCTAGGACCAGAATGTAAAGACTTTGCCAGAGCGTATGTCGACGACATATTGATTACGTCGTCTACTTTCGAAGAGCACGTCGAACATATCAGTATAGTTTTAACCAAGTTACGTGATGCCGGCATGACGGTAAAATTGAAGAAATTTTTATTCTGCAGGCAAGAGGTTCCTTTTCTAGGACACATACTGTCTCCCACTGGTATCAAGACAGCTCCTGATAAATTACAAAATATTACCAAATCTCCATCGCCAAAGAATGTGAAGCAATTGAGAACTTTTCTCGGGGTCATCGGTTTTTATCGTAACTATAGTGACCAGGTAGCCAAGATAGCAGTACCTCTATTTGATTTGCAAAAGAAAAATAAAATCTGGAAATGGGGTGATGAAGAGGAGGAAGCTTTCGAAAATCTGAAACGAATATTTATGAAGGAACAGGTTATACACCACCCTATGTTAGGTCGAGAATTTTTATTATATACGGATGCTTCTGCGTATGCATTAAGTTCTAAATTAGCTCAGATTGCTGACGAAGTTATAGAACGAACGGTTGCAATGGCAAGCAGAACCCTGAATACGGCAGAAAGAAACTATACCGTCACGGAAAAAGAAACATTGGCAATCATCTGGTCATTACAGAAATTTCGAGATCTACTATTAGGAGAGCACATTAAACTATTAACGGACCATCAGGCGTTAATGTGTTTAAAAACTGGAAAAATATTCGGAAGCAGGCTAACTAGATGGTGTTTACTTATGCAGGAGTATGATATAGAAATCTGTCATATTAAAGGCAAGGAAAATGTTGCTGCGGATTTCCTGAGTAGAATACCGGATGGATTATCTAACGAATTCTCCGCAAAAAGTAATCCTAAAGAATTTTTAGTGGCGAACATGATGGCACAACAGATTAATAATAATGTGATTATCAAAAACATTTTTAGAGATTTGCCAGTATTACAAAGTGAAGATAACTTTTGTCGAAAGGTAACGGAAAAATTAAGATGTCTAGAACCTACACACCAAATACACAAGAAATATTGTTTATCTAGTGATGTAACGTTGTTTTACGAAAACGGATCAAATTCGAAGTTTGAAAGTATTTGGAAACCCGTGATACCGGAAGCGGTGATAAACACTATGATTTGGGAAATTCACTCAAACTGCGCACACATTGGATCGAAGAAACTACTGTCGTCATTAAGCAGGCAGATTTATTTTCCCAATTTAGCTAAAAGGATAGCTGCAATTACCCGCTCCTGTGATCTGTGTCAAAAGGCCAAGCATTCGCATAAAAACTTAATTGGCGAAACACAACACATAATTCCAGACAAGCCCTTACGACTGGTATCTGTGGATGTGTTGGGACCACTACCCAGATCCACAGCTGGAGTTAAAAACATTTTCGTAATGTTAGATATATTTTCAAAATTTACAAAACTTTACCCTATCGTCTACGCCACAGATAACATAGTTTACAATAAAGTTAAATTATTTGAAACCGAAATAGGGCATATCGAAACCATTATATCGGACCATGCTACCCAGTTTGTCAGTCGAAAATGGCAGGAAGGATTAAGAGGGTTGAATATTACCCCAACCATGTCTTCAATTCGACATCCGCAAAGTAACCCAGTAGAACGACAAATGCGAACTTTAGGCAATATGTTACGTACGTTTTGTCATGATGCACAGCAGAGTTGGAGAAATAAGTTACCATTCATTGAATGTGTACTTAATCATACTGTGCATAGTTCAACTACGATTACCCCATTTGAAACTCTGACGGGAAACAAATCAATAATCATTCCCGAATTCATATTAGGTACCTAAGTTGAATAGAGAAATTTCCAACGAAGAGCAGATAGAATTAAATGAGATTAGAAAGGAGACGGAAGAAATGGTCAAAGCCAAACTAACATCGGCGGCCAGAATTCGTAAGAAGCAACAGAAAACATCTAGAAACATTAATTTCAAATGTGGAGATCTCGTGCTCAAAAGAACAAACCCTAGTAGTCAGTTTTGGAGATTTGTCACAAAGAAATTATTTCTACTTTTTGAAGGACCTTATATTGTCACGAAAATAATTAGAAACAATTGTTATGAAATCTCAGATAGAGTTACTAATCAAGTAGTAGGTTGCTACAATATCACACAACTCAGGGAATATTACACTCCTGTTGTAACGTAAATTCCTATAAATATGTTATTACCTCACAGACGTTTACAATATACTATTGGTTGATAATGGTATTTTGTTGTAAGTATTAACGTATAGATGTATCGTTTGTTATTGTCGGATTATGGTTTAGTGTGTGTACATGAACTAACTAATTGGTGATTAGTTTTCGATAGTATCGAACATTTGATAGTCGAAAGTGAAAGGACACTTCAAGTTAAGTTGTGAGAAATGTCATCCTGTCGTCATGAATAATTGCCATTATGAACATTTCTGAAAGGGGCAATTCTATAAAGGCCAAATTTACCCTTTATAGAAAGTAAATATTTAATTCCCTTAGTATGTATTTTGTTTAATTACAATTTATTCCGCATGTTTACACTTTGTCATCTATGAGTAATTCAGATTTAAAGTTCTTTGGTTATTAATTTGTACATGTATTACCAGGGGCGTATCCTGACAAATTTGGTAACAATATAGAATACATCCAACCCCCCCCCCTCCCCCCGGAAGAAAGGGGGTCCGGCCCTCTCCCAGAAAATTTTGGTTTTCAGGGAGCAAAATGGTGCTGTTTAGGCAGTTTTTTTTTTAAAAATAATTAAACATAAAACTGGTAATAACATTAATTTTTTTGTTATAAACTTAGAGAGAAGAATTAACAAAGATATCAAAATGTCACTCACCATGTATTTACTTATAAAGGAACTCGGCTCTGCGGTTTTTCCTGCAGAACTGCTCTGTGACTTCGTCGAAAAACGAGTTGCGGGCTTTCATCTGCACCAACAGATCTTTTTCTATGGACATGATGGAGAGTGCAGACAAACGACTTTGTCCTTGCGCATTTCTTGTGAATGATTTTATTCGTCTTAGTGCAGAAAACGAACGTTCTACGGATGACGATGTAGCAGGAATAGTTGAAACCATTACACACAGTTTATAGAGTTCTGGAAGTTCACTTTGGAGTTCATTTTGATACATTTCTTGCACTGTCTTTCCCTCAAAATGTTTAGATGTAAACATAGCACTCAATTCAGATTTCAGCCTAACAATATCAAAAAATTTTCCATAGAGTGTCCTTAATTTTTGAAATGCCTCCTCGGGGAAAACATCTGAAAATGTTGAGAATTTTTTTGAATCAAACATTTCAATGAACTTCAAATCATGCAACGATTGAAACCGAATATTCAGCTGCATGATTACAGTGTCCAAAATCTCAAGGTACATCCTCCTAAAATTGTCCTTTACAGTGGATTCTAAGCAGTTTCCTTTTCTTTTCTTCCTTGCAGGCTCACAGTCAGATACGGTTTCAGTTTTCAACCATATTTAATCAAAACCGCAATTTCTCTTTGTGTTTAGCTTATCCTTCAGAGCTTCAACTTCTTTGCTGCAAAATGTAATGTCCAAGTATTTTGACTGCGCAATGTTAAATGTAACATCTGTCAACGAAAATAACTCTCCAAATACACACAACAAGAAGTTGAACTGAAAATCCCTTAACATCATAAGAAATCCACGAGCTTCGTTAATAGCAGTTGTGTCCAAGTCTTCCGGATTTTCTAAAATGTGCTCGTACAGTTCTTCAAGTTCTACTTTATGATCAGCGACAGTCTGAACTAAGCGACTTGAATAACTCCATCTTGTCGGTGCAAGTTTAGAAAATCTCTTCTGCACTATAGTGTCTAATAAATTAGTTCTTTTTGAGGAATGGACAAAAAAACTGACAAAGCCGCTAAGGTTAGCAAAAAACACTCTTCATGCACTTATACATGAAACTGCTTGCGATAACACCAAATTCAACTTGTGAACGTAACAATGTACAAATACAGCATGAGGAATCACTTCTCTAACTTTTGCCTGCACACCATTCAAATGTCCGGCCATGACCGCCGCACCATCATACGTCTGCGCGACCAGTTTGTCCTTACATTGAAATACTTCAAGAGTGTCTATTGCAAGTTTTGCTAGTGCCTCTGCTGACCTGTCTCCACTGACATCATGAAAGCCTACGAACCTTTCGTATACTTGCCCCTTGTACACATATCTTAACACTGTTGATAGCTGTGAAAATTTTGTTACATCACATGTTTCGTCAAGCAAAATAGCAGCAAACGTTGCTTCTTTAATCTCATTTTTTATTTCCAAAATCATTACATCATTGATACTTTGAATTAAATCATTTTGAATTATTGGTGATAATCCAGTGAACACAGAGCTTGTAGACAAGTGGACTCTCAATTTGTCGTCAAACTCAGCCAACAAATGAACTAGCTCTACATAATTGCCTCGATTGTTAAAATCACTGTTTTCCCTATGTCCTCGAAATGACAGTTCCTGTTGCCCTAAAAAGCATGTAGCTGCAATCAGTCTCTTCGGTATTTCCCGATTCTGTTTTACAGTTTCATTGTGTTTTAAAATGCTTGCACGTTTCTGTGAATCCAGTTGCAAGTCAACCCTACTTTTGCCGAATGTACCGAGCGATATCCACTCATGTATATGAGAGGCTGACTTTTCATGCCTTGAAATTGCCGTGTGCAAATTATTAAGATATGAATAACCCCGGTCTTTACTGTTCCAGGGTGATTTTTCATTTGCAAGCAACAAACATGGCCAACAGAAGAGTTTTGTTAATGTTTCACTGCCACATAACCACACAATTTTGTTATAAAGCTCAGGATTAAATGTCCGTACAAAATTTTTAGTTTTGTTATCTGTTTTTAGATTGCTAAGCGCTGGCGTCGGGCGCCCGTTTTTAACGTTTTCTAACTTTTCATCAAATGAACATGATTGAAAAGGCTTATTAAAAATAGTCTCTACGACCTCATTTTTACAGTTATTCATCTTGCAAAACTACAATTTTACAACAAACTTAATTGTAAACTTATCACTAAATCACTAACCATCACACAATCTACTCCTGTTCATGCTGAATAAAATGTCACCTTCAAGCACCTGCAACCTCCCACGTGACACAAAAGCTTAACACAAGCTGCGACAAGCACCCACGCCGCACGCGTTAAGATTACAGTGAAAAAGAAAAATAGTAAAATTAAGAGTTGAATTACAACTAAATGTGTATACGAATTTTATATAATTCTAACCCAAACATTTATTTTAAAAAAAAAACCGACTGAACAGACACTAAATGGACTCGTTCGCGGCCGCGCTGTGTTACTGATCAGTGAATGCAGAAGCAACTAGTGCATGCATGCGACCCCGTCTTCGCGAGAGTTGGTAGTGACGTCACATCTGGAGAGTGGCTGTTGAGAACACCACAGCGCCGTACCGCGACAATCTGAGGAACTATTACAAGTATCATTCACGCTGTAGTCAATAGGTAGCGCTAATGCATTTGTTTGCCACACGTCGCACAAATCATGAACGGAACGAGATTAGCTATAAAGAAAAGGGAATAACTTAAGCAGAAAACAATTGCAGAACTAAACAGCGAGATAGTGATCAATGCCACAATGCCCATAAAATATTAGCTTCATTAAGAGCATGCACTGCATGCATTGCATTCAAGGAGTATACGCCCCTGTGTATTACTCTATGTTAAATTTTATTTTAAATAATTGTCAAAGCTAGTATAGCAGTATTTTTTTTGAACTGATACTAATTTAAAGATGAACAACGACAGTAATTGGTAGTAATTTTAATAGTTTTGTTTTATCAACAACTTTAAGAGAGTCGTTTATTAGTAACGGTGAAAAAGATTCTTTAGAACAAATTGAGATTCGATGAAGGCAACATCTAAAAACGCAACGATTTCGAACTTTAATTGATAATTTGACTATTCCTAGAAGAATTGAAAATGCTTATTAATGCTAATATTGAATCAGATTTCGAGGGAATTACTAATTTGAATCAACGAAGATAAAACTCAAACGTCAAGACTTCAAACCATTATTTAAGAAGAGAGAGCGACGAATATCCAGATTTCAAGAGAGCGTCTAATGAATATAAATTGCATTGAAACTACGAAGAATAGATGTCGTTGATCATCCTGAAGAAAGAAGAATTCAGTCGAATAATGAAAAGTCGCAGTTCGAGCCCGGGAAGGATGACCGTCGTGCAGTCCAGCCCAGTTCCCGCCCGCAGCCCGAAGGATGGAGTCGTGACGGCGCGTATTCCTGCCGCCCGCTAGAGACCGGAGGAGCAACACCAAGTTCGCAGTCCTGACTGAGGCGAACCAAGGATCCTCCGAGAACCTACACGTCTCGTGGGTATTCTGCAGCAAGGTTTGGTCCCTTACCCCATCACCCGAAGATTCGCTGATTAAACAAGTATCCTCACTAACGACGATTTGAACAAGACGAACATTTTCACCGAACTAGAATTTTTTTTGTTATCAAACGTATATTCTTTGTATAGAAAGACCTTGTACTTGTTCATCTTTAGATTTATCATTTAAATTACGGAATCGCGATCCAGAACCTAATAACATAAGACAGTATAGATGGAACTTGCTATTGAAAGAACATGTTGCTATTTTGTTTGACGGGTACTGCAAGTTACGTACCCAGTAGTCCACGCTCTGCGGACTGAAGCTAGTTTTAAAATAAACAACACACAATTGATTAACATTTTAACCTAAAGATAACTTACTGTAATGAAAGAATTGGTAGAATCGTTGAAGTCGAGAATAATAACAAATTCCATCTGTATTTTAACATAAACTATTTTAGTTAAGATATTTATATAAATTGTAATATTGCGTTTGTCGAAGTATATTGTCACCGTCTGCACAAAACCTTACACGCAAATATAAATATTACATTGGAATTTGTTTACACGTCATTACCAGGTCTAGCCACGAAATTAGCATTTAACATACTTTTGACACACTGTAATTTTGACTTTCAGACACAAACTTCTAGAAACAATTCTTAAAACTGATAGAGGAAGGCTAGGGAAACTGGAATTATTAATTACATTTAAAAATTTACATAATTACACTAGCTGACTTTTCAGTTTAGGTGAACTATAAGATAGGAACACTTAAAACTGAAGATACTCTTCAGTTTTTGGCGCCCAACGTTGAAGCTCGAGTAACGGTAAACTTGCAGTTAACACTATGGCAGCAGAAGAAAATAGGACAACGTACTTCCTCAGAGGAAACAAGGATAATATCGGTAGCAGTTCTAGTTCAGACGTAGCTGACGAGGTGAGGTTAGTGACCGAAGAAATGGAAGCAAGCACTAGTTCAGGAATCCCGAGCGAGGTGAACACATCGAACGAACATCAGCCGCGACAGGAGGAAGAAATAGCATCCGAGGTAAAAGAATCGCAAACCACTACTATAGAGCAATTGTTCAAATTCATACAGCAAGAGAAACAGGAACGCGAACGCAAAGAACAGGAACGCGAGCGTAAGGAAAAACAAGAACGCGAACGTGAAAAACAGGAACGCGAATGTAAAGAACAGGAACGCGAGCGTAAGGAAAAACAAGCACGCGAACGTGAAAAACAGGAACTCGAACGTAAAGAACAAGAACGCGAACGTAAAGAGAAACAAGAACGCGAACGTGAAAACCAGGAACAGAGTACTAGGTTAGATAATATTGCCAAAATTTTAAATACTGCTTTGAATAAGATTGCAGTAGAAACTGATCAAATTCGAGCAGAGGTAACACAAACACAACAACAAATGGAACAAAGCTTTTCTGTAGTGGAAACACGATTAGAAACAGTGGAAAATGCCATACCTCGCATACAAGCTAACATTAATGATACTTTACATGAACATCAAAATAAATGTAAGGAAAATACAGTTACAATAATTCAAAAGGAACTATATCAGTTACAAAAGAATCTGGAAGGTAAAGTAAATAGGGTAGAACTTAGGATAAGTGACGTAGAAAAGGAAATGGGACAAAACACTAATGAACTACGTATTAGCAACAAGGAAACCGTTAGTGTAGCTAGTTCTACAGATATCAACACTGAACCAAACACTTCCAATAGAAATATTTTACCAATGACCACTGACCCTATTTTAACATTACACAACCCTGCCAGAAAATGGTTAGATAATGTGCCAACCTATACTGGAAAGAGTACAGAAAATCCGAAAAGATTTTTGAAACAATTTGAAGAATATTGTATGGTATTTAATCTTTCAGATGGAGAGAAGTTAAAATGCATTAGTCATTGTTTAAAAAACACTGCGTATTTTTGGTGGGAATTACTCAGAGACACTGTCACCAATTTTAGTTATTTCGAGAATTTATTCTTGCAACAATTTTGGAGTACCAGAATTCAAAGTAATCTCAGGATTCAACTACACTCAGAGAAATTCGAGAACAAGAAATTTCAAAATTTAGAATCCCATATCAGTGATATGTATGAAAGAACAAGATATTTAGATTGTAATATGGAAGATGAGGAATTCATTGCCATGATACTATCTCAATTTCCGTTAAAATATCAGTTGCAATTGACAGGACGTCAGTATAACGGTATAGTTGACTTTAAAGAACAACTGTTAACATACGATAGACTGGAAAAATTAGATCGTTCTCACAATCAAAAGGAATTTAGCGAACGTAAGAACGCAAGTCAGTCGGCACCGTTATATCAGAATTGGAGAAATAGGAAAGACGACCAGAATCACGGACCTAAACCACCACAAGTTAATTCGTTACACGTTAAATACTCTAATGATAACTGGCACAATAATAGTTATCAGGGGCGACGTCGGTATAACAATTTCTGGAACCGACGAAGTTACGGAAATCAAAACGGGAAGAGACAAGATAGCCGAGAACCGGAACGACCACATAGTCCACATCAGGAAGGGGCAGTTTGGTTTAAATCCAAACAATTACATTCAGAACACGCAGATAACCAATTTATAAGTTCTGAGGAAACAGCACCTAATTCATATAGAGTCAATGATAGAACGTGTATACCATCGCAGAGGGATAATGAATTTACGAGTGTAAATTATAAGATTAGTCAAGGAGGAAATACACATTATTCTATTCCACCGAGGGAAGAGAGTAATAACACAAAATGGACGCCGAGGCAAGCAAATGGAGGGACCGAAGTAATGCAAGGAGAAACGCAGGCGTTTTCGTCACCTCGGAATAACGAAAATTTAGCGACAACATGGTTACCAAATCATAGAAAAGGTTTTGTCGGTAATGAGGGAAACTAAATAGGAATGACGAAAAATGGCTCTGTACGTCATTCCATAAGGAGGAAATGAAAGGGGTTAACACTACGTCGAATATTCATGCTAAGAGTATAACTACGAGGAGAATTAATACCATATTATTCAAAGAAAATGAAAGAGAATTTTTACTTAACGAACCCAGTGAAAACACTGAACATTGCAAAGCAGCTTTATGTCCGGAAATCACACTTTGAGTAAATGGAGTTAAAACACCTATATTATTAGACAGTGGTGCGGAAATATCGTGTATCAGTGAAGATTGCGTCAATATGATAGAATCTACTGGAGTAAAATTACCACTAATGCCTGTACCCAGTTTGAAAATTTTAGGAGTAACTTCTAGGGCTAGTCCTATTACAAACAAACAGACCTTATTGGAGATAGAAGGATTGGGAAATAAGAAACATGTACCCGTATTAATTGTCAAAGGGTTAGCCAAACCTATTATTTTAGGAGTAGACTTTCTTACCACAAGTAAAATAATATTGGATTTCAGCGGATGGATGGTTACGGCCATGGATGAAATAGAAAAACCAACGACTACTGAAAATTGGCAAATTACAGACAAATGCGTAGCACTTATTCGTAGGGAAGACCCGTATGCATTTATATGCACAAGTAATATGGAGAATTTAAATGCTACAGAAAATGATTTGAATGAGGCCATTAAAGTAATCACAATAATTAACGAACATGACAAAGAATCCCTTTTCGGAGTGTTGAACTCTTATCGAGACATTTTTTCTGATAAGCCAGGTTTAAATAAAATATATCAAGCCAGCATAGAAGTAAAACGAGGCGAACCTTTTCATAAGAAAACGTATCCAATACCGGCCCGATATCTAAACGAAGCACAAGAATATTTGAAACTTATGCTAGACTGGAATGTGATAAATAGAGCACCTAGTCCATATACCAACGCAATTCTATGTGTTAGGAAAAAGGATGGTTCGGTACGTTTGTGCCTGGACGCGAGAGAGATTAATAAGATCACCGTGCGTGATAGGGAGAGTCCACGGTCGACCAACGATATCTTGCGTTTATACCAAGGAGTAAAATTTCTTACCACATTAGATCTGTCGGCTGGATACTGGCAAATTCCGTTGAGAGAGTGTGCCGCCAATTTAGATTTTCGGCCCTTTTCAAAAATTTTCAATTTTTTTTAATCTGAATTTTACGTATTAAATTTGCGACTCAATTTAATTTTCCCCCCCCCCTCAGTGTACTCTCTCACCTAAAGTTTGTTATAGCATTGGCCCTGCCAAGTTCCCAAGCCTAAGTTCCCCCCCCCCCCCCCAGGAATTTTCTCGCCGACGCCTGCTAAACTCAGCAGGGCGATTCAAATTTTCCTCGCCTAGCCACACGCCTCCCGTCTGTCATTTCGATCCCCTCTCGTGACAGGAACTGCTGCCATCGACAATCTCTCACGACAAGCTCGGATCCGAGTAGCCGCATGACATGAGCACCTTTTGTCATGCGCGGCTCATGTCCCACCCGACGTTAGCATAACGTCTCGTCACGAACGGCCGTCGTTTCTCACAGACAGTGCAGTTTTCCCATCCCCCCCCCCCACCCCACCATGTTTTCTCAGAAGGAGCCCGAGGACCAAACGACTCACCCGTGCCATCTAGTGGCACTGTTTTGAACTAAATTACCCCCGAACGCCTGTAAGTAGGCTTCCCGCTCGTCCCGGAGCTGTCGGCTAACCCTTAGTTTCTCGTGTCACCTACCTAGAGAGCAGCACCGCCCGAGCAACAGAACTTACCCCCCCCCCCCCCTTTTTTTTTATAATTTCTTTTAGCCCCTTCGAGCGACCCCCACCAAGGCGTCTTCGGCCAATCAGCTAATTTTCCCTTCCCCTCGAGTCCCAGCTTCCCTGGGCTAGCCGATGTTACCTTGTGCCACTTAGGGGATGGAGGAAGTTTTTCTTGAGCTCTCGTCGCGAACGGTCGTCTTAGAGACTTGACTCCCGCCAATTCGTCGGTTTTTCTTCTTTTGCTGTCGGAGAGCTCCAACATAGTCTAGGCATGTGATTACCAGAGTTTCGGGAGTAGTCCCGTCTCTTTTTTCTAGTTAGCTAGTTGGTTTTATTATTGTTTACATCACCGTAGTAATCTAGTTATGTTCGCTTACGCGACCCGCGTCCGCGAGTGCCATCCCGTGGACCGTTTTCTTCGGATTTCACCCTCAGCAGAATGGTGAGTGTAAACAAAAGCTCCAAACTCTATAATTCTCGGAACATCCCTTTTGTATCCTCCCTTGTAATTTTTTACATTTTCTAAACTCTGTGACCTATTTCTTGGTTGCAGAGGGTGCAAAGTCCCAAGTTCCAAAGTTCCGGGTTCCAAATCTCCGGAGTACCACCCTCCCAACCTCTTAGGGTTTCGGCTCCAACTTCGCGGAGCCCCTGAAAATCGCCAGCCTTCTCTGGTCACCGGGAAGCTATTGCATCTCAACGATATTTTCGGCAATAAGTCCAGATCATGCTTGTGGTACAGTACATTCTTATTTCTCCCAACCCCCTCGTCATGGCCAGTCTTCGGTGAACTTTTAATATTGTTAAAATAACAGAACTGATTTTACGAAGGTTTTATTATAAGACTAAAGACTACGCAAAAATTATTATTAACCTCTGTCTATGTTCTTTTTCTAGAGGGGCCCTTGAATTAGTAAATTGAATCTGTCTAACATTATTATGTATTGAAATTGTAAAGTTATAATATGTCCGAAATTCAGAAAATACCAACTACAGAAATAGTTTTTTTTAAAATTCTAACTTTAACAAATAAACAAGGAAATATGGCACAATCACCCATTGTGTATTTTTTATCTAGTTGTTAATTTTTTTATTAACATTAACGATCCACAGTGTTCTCTAAGGTTTACTTGAGGAACACCATTTGGACTTTCCGTTTCTCCCTTGTGCCCTCTGGAATTTTCAACGAACATTTGTGTGGCTATAAGCGGCTTCCTGGACTATAAATAAGGGTACTACCCAATGGCACAAGCACAAGGGGGGTTCAGAAAGTGGTAGCAGAGCATGGTTTGTTAGAAGCATACTTTATAAGCATAGTTTAAGAAAAAAAATTTTTTTTTTAAATTTAAATTAATAAATTTTTGACAGGGTATATTTTAAATAGAACATAAAGAGAGTTCAAGAAGTGATAGCAGTAACTTTAGTTTATATAATTTATCGGATCTGTAATAACGTAATTTTGCATCAAAACTGTGTTTATTGTGGTCATTGCTATTATTTTGGCTAAATTACAAATACTTTCAAACTAAATGATAATAAGTGTAAACAGTTTTTTTTAAAAATAATTTTTAACTTTAGTTTGTAGAATTGTAAACGTTGACTGGCCAATTAACGCGTACTTTTATATCTATTTACTATAGTAAGTATTTTTGCATGAAAATTTACACTCATCATTAGAATTCTTTTATCTCCCTTTTATTAATGAGTATGTGTACGTATAGTCCGGTATTTTTTTTACGGACCATAGAGTGTCCGCCATGTTGAATATGGCAGCTGCACATCAGTAGACAGGCGAGTGTTTCCTCGCGCCTCCCAGCTGACCTCCCCACCCACTCCGTTTCGCGGCCAGAGTTCGGCTGCGCGCACGTATGTTATCAGTTAAACGTGCTTCCACTACGGCTTTCCTCTCTCCCCCCCCCCCTCACACCCCCGCAACCCTAACAGCGACGGGCGCGGTGTCGACTTATCTAATCAGCGCGCACGCCCGCCGAGCAAGAGGAACCTCCCCTCCCTTGTTGTTTAAAGGTCATTACTCCTGACAAACATAATTTTTGCCTTACAATTTGTGGGTTTAGAATCTGTGCGACCAGGGTTGCGACCAGAAAGAAAAAATAATAAGGCTCCTTGTGAGTCACTAGTATAAGTTAAGTTAAGAGTGTTTTTATGTTTAGTAAGTAAGCCTAGGGTAAGGTTCAAGGTCATTGTGAGCAGACGCTCACTCCTTCTTAAGCCTTCTGTGGTTTAAGGGTACACTAAATTTGATTTTCACTATGGTTACTCCAGAGTATCTTTTGAAAGACGAGGTGATCTACGAGTTAGCACTTCGTGGGCAGTCCACTTCAGGAGACGCCCAAGAGCTGAGAAAAAGACTCAGGTCTTGCCAACCACAAACACAACACTCACTTCTAAATTTGAACTTAGACCCTCTTAGTGAATTTACTGTCACCACCAGTAAATTCCAAGATATTGCAGCATTTGCAAATGTAGTGTCCACCGAAACAAACAAACTCCACATATTAAGAATGATCGCCCGACTCGATCACGTTGCCACCAGGCTAGCAAACCTGGTAATATTGTCAAAAGGCAAACTAAATGGGGTTTATCAAAAGGAAATAGACAAATGTCGTCAGCAGATCCCTAATCTCCGATTCAAGTTGAGAACTAGACTCAATGCTCTACAAAACACAAGCCTCGAGGCGACTGGGTTAGTTCCCGACATCCAGACACAAAGGTCTGAAGTGAACACACCACCCCTCGAAGAGATTAAAACTGACACACAACGAGCACAAACACAGACCACTCAGGGCGCATCATTACCAGTCTCCCCTCCACTCCTCCCTGCATCACCTTTTCCAGTTTCATTTTCCACAAATCAACTTCCTAGTCCACCCACATTCACTACTGTCAGTCAGCCATCCACCCACGTGTGGTTTCCACCCGGGACGGTCATCAGACCAATACCGCAGACAGTTACCAAGGTCACTTACACCAGACCTCCTCCAGAATACTCCACATACCCTTACCAATCCGTGTGTTTTCCACCCACCTCAGGAGCCATTTTCAATCCATACCATCAATTCACATCCCCCTTCTCATCACTTCAAACCACCCCTGAACGTCACCCCTCCCCCTTGGCATTTAGCATCCCAATCACACCCTCAGCACAGCCAGTCACATCCACCTCGACAGAAATAAGGGCACAAACAACTGTCATGCCAACCATTCCAATACCCGATCCACAAATACCACAGGTCAGTCCCTCAACCACATACCTTCCACTCGCCCCTGCCGCCCCTCTTCCGCGACACAACCCCCACCCCCCTTTGTCTAATGAACAACCAGCGACTACACAGCACCAACCACCAACATCAGAACCTCAAGGCCATAGTTCGCATTTCTACAGCAAAATTCCCCACCCAGCCGAAAGGCTACTAAATAATCTACCTGAAACCAATGGTTTGGACCCAAAGAAATTAATTGAATTTCTACGACAACTTATTAGGTTGCACCAAAAATGCAACATACCAACGAGGGAACTTTTCGAATTAGTTTTCCCCCTTACACAACCACCCTTGAGTGAAAGAACCTCGGTGGCCATTGAAAATAATTTAACTTTTGATCAATACCATGCAGATGTAATAAGTTTTTTTATTCCTGCCAGGATGCTCACGAATCTCAGGCTTGACTGGTATAATAGATTACAACACAGGAATGAGCCTTTGTCCAGGTACATCGCCGACATTAAAGAAGCGGCCCTAGTTCTTCGTTTAGGAGTCACAGAGAATGAAATCGTATCAAATATTCTTGATGGCATTAATCCTGCCGAAAGGTCACGAGCGGTCTTCCAGACCCGACCACAGAACTTTGCCGAGCTGGACAGACTGTGTATTCATGCTACCAATGTAGAATTTGCCGATTACCAAAGGAACCGCTATCCAGATTTCCCGGCTAATCATCCCATTTTCTCGACCTCCCAAAACTCCAACAAGGGAAGCACGAACACTAACAATCACCCTAAATCACAGCCTCACAGTAATCACCAGGGAAATTATAGGCAACAGCAGGGAAACATACCATTTTGTGAATACTGTAAGAGATCCGGGCATGTAATTGAACAATGTTACAGCAAAAACAAACAGCCTTTTCACTACCAACACAAACCAAAAAACATGTAGGTAGGTGGCCAGAAAGTTTTCTTTCTGTGCCACCAAATAAACAAACTGATTGGCATAACTCAGTCAATGAAAATCGCCACCCTCCAGGCGAAAACAAGACAAAACGAAAACGCAAAAAGAAACAAAAAATTTCCAAAAAACCGTCCAATTCAAAACAAACCTATAACCAACAGACAAACACATTGGCAACTAAGTCTAAAAACATAAAAAATTATAATGAGCCTACAGAGTACTGTAAACACTGCATCAATCCAAAACAAGACAAGAGGACCTGTCATAATATTTTTGCAAATTTACCTACAGTTTTACCTTATGCCAAAACCTTAATTGGCAACCACGAAACTCCAGGACTGATCGACACAGGCTCAGTCCGAAGTTTCATTTCTGGGCATCTGTTTGAAGTTTTACAGAAAGAAAAAGTAATTCACAAAACTGAACCAGTTAATATCCAATGTGTGACTGCATCAGAGCAGCCATTAAAAGTGAACACAATCGCCTTACTTAAAATTAAAATCGACTTATTCTCCTGGACTTTCCCATTTCTAGTTGCACAGGATCTAGCAACAGATCTTATTTTTGGATCAGACTTCATAGCCAAAACAGGATTGATAATTGATTTGCAAGCAAGAAATTTTAAGTTTAAATTTAATAAACAAGTTAATATCTCTTTTGACTCGCCGGGAACAAAATGTCAGGGTAAGGTTAAAGCCATTCGCACAAGTGTCAAAGATGGAAATGAATCATATTTGGACCATCTTACACCAGCTCAACAAACAGAGGTACAAAATTTATGTAACTGTTTTTCTGATTTTTTGACAGAAAAATTAGGACGTACCCACCTTATTGAATATGAAATTAAACTTTTGGACAAAACGCCAGTGAGATGTCAACCTTATCAGTTGTTAGGACCCAAAATGCAAATTATGCGAGAACACATCCAGGACTTACTTGATAAGGATGTGATTGAGCCTTCAACTTCTAGTTATTCGTCACCTGCTTTCTTGGTTCCCAAAGGTCAAGGTCACCGCCTAGTTATCGACTATCGATTAGCCAATCAGAAGATAGACGTTGAACAAATTCCACTCCCTGACCTTAATTCAGCTTGTCATTGGTTTAGTAAGGCCAAATATTTTAACGTTTTTGACCTAAATTCAGCTTACCACCAAATACCTTTAACTCCTCAATCCAAACACATCACCGGGTTCTGTGTACCCTGGAACCTATATCAGTATAAAGTAGTCCCTTTTGGAATAGCTACTGGCGCACAAGTCTTAACTCGCCTCCTTGATCAAGTTTTCGGCGATCTTAAATTTAAATTTGTATTCAACTACTTAGACGATGTTGTGGTCTATTCAGAGTCCTTTGAGGAACACATAACTCATTTGACTCAAGTCCTGGAACGATTACGCCATGCTGGCTTAACTGTAAACACAAAAAAGGTGAAATTCGCTGTCCCTGAAATCTCATTTTTGGGCCATATTATTTCAAGTAAAGGTGTAACGATTGATCCAAGCCGCACACAGGCTATCGTAGATTTTCAGCCGCCTAAAGACACTAAAGGCATTTCAAGATTTATTGGCATGGTTAATTTTTATTCCAAATTTATTCCTAATTTTGCGGAACAGGCAGCTCCACTCAAAGCCCTGAGAAAGAAAAATTCAGCATTTAAGTGGGGCCCAGAACAGGACAAAGCATTTAATTACTTGAAACAGGCAATCATCAGCCCACCAGTGCTCCGAATGGCAGATTTTACTAAGCCATTTATTCTCCAAACCGATGCATCCAGCGTAGCTTTGGGAGTAGTATTGTCCCAAGACTTTGATGGACACAGACAACCGATTGCTTTCGCCTCGCGCACTCTGACTCATCAAGAAAAGAAGTCTTCATCTGTTTACGAACTCGAGTGCCTAGCTGTCGTTTTTGGAATAGATAAATTTAGGCAGTATCTTGAACACAAAGAGTTTTTGTTAGAAACCGATAATCAGGCCCTTGCTTGGCTTTTGGCCCACCCCAAACAATTAGGCAAACTTGGCAGATGGATTGCAAAAATTTCATCACTAAAGTTCACCATTCGGCATATTCGAGGTTCACAAAATATAGTAGCTGATACTCTTTCTCGAATGTTCGAGAACCCCTCCAACTCTAATCTTCAGGAGGAACCTACGATTGCGTGTCAGGCACTTCTCACCGATTTCCCTTTAGCTTTCTCGGATTTGCAGAGTCATCAAAACTCAGACTCCTACCTATCACAAATTATTCAAGACATGAAATCAAATTCACCTCCAAAATACTATAAATTTTCAAAAGGACTGTTGTACAGGCGCACAAAACAAAGCAAAACATTCAAAATTGTCCTCCCTCAAAACCTAAGAGACATGGTATTTAGGTATTATCATACCTCACCGATTGGAGCACATCTGGGCACCTACAAAACAATTGAACGCATACGTCGCCATTTTAGCTGGGACGGAATGCACAAGGACATTGCTGAGAGAATAAAATTGTGCACTGAGCAAACCCGCTCAGAAAACACGATTCGGATTCCTTACTTCTGATGTGGCCGAAAGACCAATGCAAAAATTATTTATAGATTTTGTGGGACCTTTCCCCCGATCTAAAATTGGACATTCCATGCTTCTTGTATGCATAGATGCCTTCTCCAAATTCGTCTGGCTCATCCCACTCAAGAGAGCTACAGCAGAAACTACAATAAGAGCATTGCAAAACAATATCTTCAAGATATCTGGTCTACCCTCTATTATTGTATCAGATAACGCATCCCTATTCACATCCAGACAATTCAAAAATATGTGCTTCTCACACGGCATTCAACATGTGACCACCTCCCCGTATTATCCACAGCCTTCTCATGCGGAACGTTTCAATCGGAACCTCCGGTCTGCTTTAATAGCATACCATGCGAACTCGCAGGATAAGTGGGATACCAACCTTGTATGGTTACAGATGGCATTTAATTATGCTCGTCACGAAGGACATAAAACAACACCATTCGAACTCATGTTCACTTACAGACCCAACAACCCGCTCTCAAATCTCTGGTCCTTAAATGATCTTCTGCCAGACGACCCTCGTGATATAAAGGAAGTTTGGAGGCGTGCTCAGAAAAATTTAAACCTGGCCCATGAAACCAGTAAGAAAAGGTACAATAAGGGACGTGCTGACAATCCCTATAGAATAAACGATTTGGTGTTGTGTAAATCACACACACAAAGCAAGGCGATCGATAAGAGATCAGCCAAACTCGCCTACCGTTGGAGTGGTCCTTGGCAAATCCAACGTTTTCTAACACCAGTAACAGTCGCCTTAGCCGACCCCAGTTCTGGTGCCTTCTTTACTCGTGCGCATATTTCGCACCTGAAGAAAGTGCATCCTAACCTGAAGTAGGTGCCTCCTTCTTCCCTTTTTACTCCGAACCAAGGAGCTGAAGTCAAAAATTCGGCATGCCTCACTCAACACGTGCTGTTGAGTCTGAACACAAATCCTAGGTCCTAGTTATAAGAAAAAAAAACCATGGTACTAGTTTGTAAGAGTGCTGGCACAAATTGTAAGTGTATTAATGCAGTAAAGTTTACATGTATGTTAGGATAAGATGTCTAGATTAAAGTGGCGCCACTTAGTTCTTAAGTTTGTTTATGAAGTGTTATCATGTGTGTTAAGTATTAAGGAGACCGTTTATTGTTAGTAGTTTATGTTAGTCGATTCTGGTACAGGGTAAGTCGGTCAGTTCCCTTGACCTTTTGCTTACTTCTGGTCACTTACCCTGGGTCCGCCTTTCAGCGGGGGAGTATGTGCCGCCAATTTAGATTTTCGGCCCTTTTCAAAAATTTTCAATTTTTTTTAATCTGAATTTTACGTATTAAATTTGCGACTCAATTTAATTTTTTCCCCCCTCAGTGTACTCTCTCAACTAAAGTTTGTTATAGCAGTGGCCCTGCCAAGTTCCCAAGCCTAAGTTCCCCCCCCCCCCAGGAATTTTCTCGCCGACGCCTGCTAAACTCAGCAGGGCGATTCAAATTTTCCTCGCCTAGCCACACGCCTCCCGTCTGTCATTTCGATCCCCTCTCGTGACAGGAACTGCTGCCATCGACAATCTCTCACGACGAGCTCGGATCCGAGTAGCCGCATGACATGAGCACCTTTTGTCATGCGCGGCTCATGTCCCACCCGACGTTAGCATAACGTCTCGTCACGAACGGCCGTCGTTTCTCACAGACAGTGCAGTTTTCCCATCCCCCCCCCCACCCCCCCATGTTTTCTCAGAAGGAGCCCGAGGACCAAACGACTCACCCGTGCCATCTAGTGGCACTGTTTTGAACTAAATTACCCCCGAACGCCTGTAAGTAGGCTTCCCGCTCGTCCAGGAGCTGTCGGCTAACCCTTAGTTTCTCGTGTCACCTACCTAGAGAGCAGTACCGCCCGAGCAACAGAACTTACCCCCCCCCCCCTTTTTTTTTATAATTTCTTTTAGCCCCTTCGAGCGACCCCCACCAAGGCTTCTTCGGCCAATCAGCTAATTTTCCCTTCCCCTCGAGTCACAGCTTCCCTGGGCTAGCCGATGTTACCTTGTGCCACTTAGGGGATGGAGGAAGTTTTTCTTGAGCTCTCGTCGCGAACGGTCGTCTTAGAGACTTGACTCCCGCCAATTCGTCGGTTTTTCTTCTTTTGCTGTCGGAGAGCTCCAACAAAGTCTAGGCATGTGATTACCAGAGTTTCGGGAGTAGTCCCGTCTCTTTTTTCTAGTTAGCTAGTTGGTTTTATTATTGTTTACATCACCGTAGTAATCTAGTTATGTTCGCTTACGCGACCCGCGTCCGCGAGTGCCATCCCGTGGACCGTTTTCTTCGGATTTCACCCTCAGCAGAATGGTGAGTGTAAACAAAAGCTCCAAACTCTATAATTCTCGGAACATCCCTTTTGTATCCTCCCTTGTAATTTTTTACATTTTCTAAACTCTGTGACCTATTTCTTGGTTGCAGAGGGTGCAAAGTCCCAAGTTCCAAAGTTCCGGGTTCCAAATCTCCGGAGTACCACCCTCCCAACCTCTTGGGGTTTCGGCTCCAACTTCGCGGAGCCCCTGAAAATCGCCAGCCTTCTCCGGTGACCGGGAAGCTATTGCATCTCAACGATATTTTCGGCAATAAGTCCAGATCATGCTTGTGGTACAGTACATTCTTATTTCTCCCGACCCCCTCGTCATGGCCAGTCTTCGGTGAACTTTTAATATTGTTAAAATAACAGAACTGATTTTACGAAGGTTTTATTATAAGACTAAAGACTACGCAAAAATTATTATTAACCTCTGTCTATGTTCTTTTTCTAGAGGGGCCCCTGAATTAGTAAATTGAATCTGTCTAACATTATTATGTATTGAAATTGTAAAGTTATAATATGTCCGAAATTCAGAAAATACCAACTACAGAAATAGTTTTTTTTAAAATTCTAACTTTAACAAATAAACAAGGAAATATGGCACAATCACCCATTGTGTATTTTTTATCTAGTTGTTAATTTTTTTATTAACATTAACGATCCACAGTGTTCTCTAAGGTTTACTTGAGGAACACCATTTGGACTTTCCGTTTCTCCCTTGTGCCCTCTGGAATTTTCAACGAACATTTGTGTGGCTATAAGCGGCTTCCTGGACTATAAATAAGGGTACTACCCAATGGCACAAGCACAAGGGGGGTTCAAGAGGATTCGCAGAAATATACGTCATTCCTGTTCAATAACCATCAATACATTTTCAAGGTCATGCCTTTCGGTTTATGTAATGCGGTGGCCGAGTTTACCAGATGTTTGGACAAAACTCTAGGACCAGAATGTAAAGACTTTGCCAGAGCGTATGTCGACGACATATTGATTACGTCGTCTACTTTCGAAGAGCACGTCGAACATATCAGTATAGTTTTAACCAAGTTACGTGATGCCGGCATGACGGTAAAATTGAAGAAATTTTTATTCTGCAGGCAAGAGGTTCCTTTTCTAGGACACATACTGTCTCCCACTGGTATCAAGACAGCTCCTGATAAATTACAAAATATTACCAAATCTCCATCGCCAAAGAATGTGAAGCAAATGAGAAATTTTCTCGGGGTCATCGGTTTTTATCGTAACTATAGTGACCAGGTAGCCAAGATAGCAGTACCTCTATTTGATTTGCAAAAGAAAAATAAAATCTGGAAATGGGGTGATGAAGAGGAGGAAGCTTTCGAAAATCTGAAACGAATATTTATGAAGGAACAGGTTATACACCACCCTATGTTAGGTCGAGAATTTTTATTATATACGGATGCTTCTGCGTATGCATTAAGTTCTAAATTAGCTCAGATTGCTGACGAAGTTATAGAACGAACGGTTGCAATGGCAAGCAGAACCCTGAATACGGCAGAAAGAAACTATACCGTCACGGAAAAAGAAACATTGGCAATCATCTGGTCATTACAGAAATTTCGAGATCTACTATTAGGAGAGCACATTAAACTATTAACGGACCATCAGGCGTTAATGTGTTTAAAAACTGGAAAAATATTCGGAAGCAGGCTAACTAGATGGTGTTTACTTATGCAGGAGTATGATATAGAAATCTGTCATATTAAAGGCAAGGAAAATGTTGCTGCGGATTTCCTGAGTAGAATACCGGATGGATTATCTAACGAATTCTCCGCAAAAAGTAATCCTAAAGAATTTTTAGTGGCGAACATGATGGCACAACAGATTAATAATAATGTGATTATCAAAAACATTTTTAGAGATTTGCCAGTATTACAAAGTGAAGATAACTTTTGTCGAAAGGTAACGGAAAAATTAAGATGTCTAGAACCTACACACCAAATACACAAGAAATATTGTTTATCTAGTGATGTAACGTTGTTTTACGAAAACGGATCAAATTCGAAGTTTGAAAGTATTTGGAAACCCGTGATACCGGAAGCGGTGATAAACACTATGATTTGGGAAATTCACTCAAACTGCGCACACATTGGATCGAAGAAACTACTGTCGTCATTAAGCAGGCAGATTTATTTTCCCAATTTAGCTAAAAGGATAGCTGCAATTACCCGCTCCTGTGATCTGTGTCAAAAGGCCAAGCATTCGCATAAAAACTTAATTGGCGAAACACAACACATAATTCCAGACAAGCCCTTACGACTGGTATCTGTGGATGTGTTGGGACCACTACCCAGATCCACAGCTGGAGTTAAAAACATTTTCGTAATGTTAGATATATTTTCAAAATTTACAAAACTTTACCCTATCGTCTACGCCACAGATAACATAGTTTACAATAAAGTTAAATTATTTGAAACCGAAATAGGGCATATCGAAACCATTATATCGGACCATGCTACCCAGTTTGTCAGTCGAAAATGGCAGGAAGGATTAAGAGGGTTGAATATTACCCCAACCATGTCTTCAATTCGACATCCGCAAAGTAACCCAGTAGAACGACAAATGCGAACTTTAGGCAATATGTTACGTACGTTTTGTCATGATGCACAGCAGAGTTGGAGAAATAAGTTACCATTCATTGAATGTGTACTTAATCATACTGTGCATAGTTCAACTCTGACGGGAAACAAATCAATAATCATTCCCGAATTCATATTAGGTACCTAAGTTGAATAGAGAAATTTCCAACGAAGAGCAGATAGAATTAAATGAGATTAGAAAGGAGACGGAAGAAATGGTCAAAGCCAAACTAACATCGGCGGCCAGAATTCGTAAGAAGCAACAGAAAACATCTAGAAACATTAATTTCAAATGTGGAGATCTCGTGCTCAAAAGAACAAACCCTAGTAGTCAGTTTTGGAGATTTGTCACAAAGAAATTATTTCTACTTTTTGAAGGACCTTATATTGTCACGAAAATAATTAGAAACAATTGTTATGAAATCTCAGATAGAGTTACTAATCAAGTAGTAGGTTGCTACAATATCACACAACTCAGGGAATATTACACTCCTGTTGTAACGTAAATTCCTATAAATATGTTATTACCTCACAGACGTTTACAATATACTATTGGTTGATAATGGTATTTTGTTGTAAGTATTAACGTATAGATGTATCGTTTGTTATTGTCGGATTATGGTTTAGTGTGTGTACATGAACTAACTAATTGGTGATTAGTTTTCGATAGTATCGAACATTTGATAGTCGAAAGTGAAAGGACACTTCAAGTTAAGTTGTGAGAAATGTCATCCTGTCGTCATGAATAATTGCCATTATGAACATTTCTGAAAGGGGCAATTCTATAAAGGCCATATTTACCCTTTATAGAAAGTAAATATTTAATTTCCTTAGTATGTATTTTGTTTAATTACAATTTATTCCGCATGTTTACACTTTGTCATCTATGAGTAATTCAGATTTAAAGTTCTTTGGTTATCAATTTGTACATGTATTACTTTATGTTAAATTTTATTTTAAATAATTGTCAAAGCTAGTATAGCAGTATTTTTTTTTTGAACTAATACTAATTAAAAGATGAACAACGACAGTAATTGGTAGTAATTTTAATAGTTTTGTTTTATCAACAACTTTAAGAGAGTCGTTTATTAGTAACTGTGAAAAAGATTCTTTAGAACAAATTGAGATTCGATGAAGGCAACATCTAAAAACGCAACGATTTCGACCTTTAATTGATAATGACTATTCCTAGAAGAATTGAAAATGCTTATTAATGCTAATATTGAATCAGATTTCGAGGGCATTGCTAATTTGAATCAACGAAGATAAAACTCAAACGTCAAGACTTCAAACCATTATTTAAGAAGAGAGAGCGACGAATATCCAGATTTCAAGAGAGCGTCTAATGAATATAAATTGCATTGAAACTACGAAGAATAGATGTCGTTGATCATCCTGAAGAAAGAAGAATTCAGTCGAATAATGAAAAGTCGCAGTTCGAGCCCGGGAAGGATGACCGTCGTGCAGTCCAGCCCAGTTCCCGCCCGCAGCCCGAAGGATGGAGTCGTGACGGCGCGTATTCCTGCCGCCCGCTAGAGACCGGAGGAGCAACACCAAGTTCGCAGTCCTGACTGAGGCGAACCAAGGATCCTCCGAGAACCTACACGTCTCGTGGGTATTCTGCAGCAAGGTTTGGTCCCTTACCCCATCACCCGAATATTCGCTGATTAAACAAGTATCCTCACTAACGACGATTTGAACAAGACGAACATTTTCACCGAACTAGAATTTTTTTTGTTATCAAACGTATTCTTTTTATAGAAAGACCGTGTACTTGTTCATCTTTAGATTTATCATTTAAATTACGGAATCGCGATCCAGAACCTAATAACATAAGACAGTATAGATGGAACTTGCTATTGAAAGAACATGTTGCTATTTTGTTTGACGGGTACTGCAAGTTACGTACCCAGTAGTCCACGCTCTGCGGACTGAAGCTAGTTTTAAAATAAACAACACACAATTGATTAACATTTTAACCTAAAGATAACTTACTCTAATGAAAGAATTGGTAGAATCGTTGAAGTCGAGAATAATAACAAATTCCATCTGTATTTTAACATAAACTATTTTAGTTAAGATATTTATATAAATTGTAATATTGCGTTTGTCGAAGTATATTGTCACCGTCTGCACAAAACCTTACACGCAAATATAAATATTACATTGGAATTTGTTTACACGTCATTACCAGGTCTAGCCACGAAATTAGCATTTAACATACTTTTGACACACTGTAATTTTGACTTTCAGACACAAACTTCTAGAAACAATTCTTAAAACTGATAGAGGAAGGCTAGAGAAACTGGAATTATTAATTACATTTAATAATTTACATAATTACACTAGCTGACTTTTCAGTTTAGGTGAACTATAAGATAGGAACACTTAAAACTGAAGATACTCTTCATCGTCATAACTCTTCCGTCGCCACTACAGCGTCGTCAGACGGCTCGGCATTCAATAACATGCAGAGGTTGGTAGCTAATTTACGAGAAAGATATTTTTGTGACAGTTGATGTAAGTGCTAGCAGTTTACAGCCAATGGATTACTAAAAGAACGAAAACCAGATAGATGACTTTCATAAAACTTAAGCATTATGTTTCTATTCTATTATACATTTTTAACAATTATATTCAATATTTATATTATGTGTTGTATACTTAGATATTTGTTTTCTGTGAAAGGAAAGTTGTATTGACCATTATTTGCTCTGCAAAACACCCGTCGCATATCAAACTCAGAAAATAATTTAATCATTTATAAAACCAAAGTTTGTCAAGTTTGTTAAATAGTTTATTATAGACTTAATAAAAGTTTTAATGTTTAAATTTTTTCGTGGCGCGGTGGCTGATGAGCGTGTCGCCATTCCACCCGACTGGACCACTGTGAGGTCGATCATTCAGGGCAGCACGGTGACAGAACTGGGAGAAGCCAAAATAGAGGTAATAGTGAGAGATATGGGGACGCAAGCATGATCGATGGTTAATGGAGGGGCCGTGTGAAGAGCTTGTGCCAGGGCAGCTCTGGCTGCGTGAACTTGGTCCCCTGATTGAGGTAAGAGAAGCACAGTACAAGGTAGACACAGAGAGAGCGTCAAAGTGTATGCCTTAACTGATGCCTCCCAAGAACCGAACATTATCATTGACCTCGATGACCTCAAGCACTCTGTACTGCTAGAGTAATGTGCATCAGGTCCTAAGAGACAGCCAGACCCTTTTCATCGCACGTCCACTGCAGAGCATCAGATTCCCACTACACATGGCCAGCCTGTTTACAAGAAACCCCGTGCATATGGTTTTAAATAACACAGAGTAATCAGGGAACAGATTCAGGGAATGCTCTACATGGGCATGCTAAAACCATCTACCAGGAGCCTACAATGTAGATATTGTGTTGGCTTAGAAAAATGACTGCACCTTGAGTGTAGACTTTTGGCTCAGTGTCTTCTCAACCTCCTTCCATGTCATCGTGGTGGATGCACTTGCTGGGCTGGGTAATGCCGAGATAATTAGTACGTTGGACTTAAAGGCAGGTGCCAGAGGTGCAGCAAGAAAGGGAGAAAACTGCTTTTTTTCTCCTATTCTGTGGGTGTTAGACAACCCTGGTACTGACCTACAAAAACTGGTACTTCAGTCAAAATACTGGTTCACACGACAAAAATTGTCGTCACAGTTTACGCATATTTTTAAAACTAACTGTGTAACTAGCCTAAGTCTAAAACTGGATTTATTGTTAATTTTTTTTAGAATAGTAAAAATTAAATCTTGGCATTTTTCGTACCAAAACAAAAGAAATGATCTTCATACATGATCAGAAACTCTGTTAACTGGTACGTGTACCAAGAAACTGGCACGTCAATCATTCCTGAAACGCCGCCTCGTCACCTGCCGTGCCGAACTGTAGCGGACATAGCCGAAGTAGTCGGCAGAAGAATTCCACCGTCTGCTTCGGCCATATTCGCTTCAGTTCGGCAAGAAAGCGTTACCTTCTTAGCTTCTACCATGTGTTTTTACAGCCAATCCCCTCCTCGAACCTTTGTAACATGCCACCCCCCTTCCGAAAGGAAACTACTGCTTTTACCATACCAGTTCCAAGCCATGCCCTTCTGGCTGAAATGCGTTCCCACAATAATCCAGGCCATGATGGTCACGTATTGGATGGGCATGTCAGCCAGGTCATTACGCCATATCAGGCCGATGTGATCGTTTGGTCTGAGATGTGGTAAGAGCATGTGCACCATCTCGCCCAGGTGCTGGAGCGTTTTGTTGCCCAGCATCTGACATGTGTGCCTCAGAAGTGCAACAATGGGGCAGAGGTGGTTCACTTTTAAGGAAATATTGCGAGTGCGTTCGGCAATTGACAACCTCAACACCTACATATACATATACATATTGCAGCATGGGATCCCTTCTCGTACATGTAAAAATTACAAATGTTTGTGGGTTTAGTGAATTGGCTGCAGAACTACAGACCAAGATGCTCCAAGTTTGGACCTGTGGAGGCTCGCTACCACAGTAATGGGTGAGAGTGCATGCCAGTGATCTAGACCCTAAAAATATACAGGCCTCACCTACAGGGCAAGCCGTTCGTCTTATGCATGGACAACCAATAACTTATTTGGCTAAACACCCTTGAGGGCCGGAGAGGAAACTGGTTAAGATGGGCCTTGTTGCTCCAGTCATTTGATTTACAAGTGGAGCATGTGAAAGTGGACCAAAACCTGCTGTCCCGGGACCCGCAACAGTCGTGCTTCATGGGAGATGTCATGGACTGGGAGGAAATGGTGCAACAAGGAGTCGAACATTGGACACCTCACAGATGGATCCAGGGAGTAACTATAAAGCCAGACATACTTACAACCACAACCCACCCCAGCTGACCTCATGACCCTGGATGAGCTCGTACGTGAGGCACAAGCCACTACACAGGATGCCACACTGCGATGCACTCAGGACAAGAATCACACAAGTCCAACTTAGAAGCCAGGTGATGGAATTGTCTGGAACAGGGTCCCACATGAACAGAGTGAGTTGCGTGTGCATTATTTACCCGAGATACAGGAGGCATTGCTATGATGCACACATGACCTCGATCTCACCAGCCATCCTGGCACTGAGTGAACAAAATATTAAGTGTGTAGGTACTATCATTGGTCCGGGATGTTCGGGAGAATGTACAGGAGTATGGAGTATGTCATCTCCAAAAGGCTTGAATAAGAACTAGAGAGGCACAGCAACATTTTCCAGATTATTATGCCAATCCACGCGATCCTGCTGGATATCATGGGCCCATACCCACACATATTATTTCAGGAGGCAAGCACTTCATAGCAGTGGTTACGAACATGTTCTCCAGGTGAATGAAGGTCTACCCAACCAGATGCGTCAGGGCTAACCTGATAGGAGAGAGACTATCCTGGGAGTTTAACTTTTTGATGTACAGCTACCCGCAGACTACTGATGGATAATAAGAGTCAGTTTCTTGGCCCAACCCGCAGGGACTGGTGCCAGCATGTCGAACATCAGACCACTCCTGCCTAACAACACCCTGCCAACCCCACCATGTGAAGGAAACAAAAAATCTAACTCCGACCCAAGAGGAAAACCACTTCAAGTAGGACCAGCACTTGACTTCAATGACGCATAATGTGACCACAGAGATGACGTCCGCCGAAATATGAAGCCAGGAGAATGTGAAACGCATCATCCACATGAGGCAGGGGAAACACCAGAACGGCGGGACCAGTGTCTAACAAAGTTGGAGGCAGCACGCACTCAACAGTCACGCTACACCATGGCTATAACACAGAAAATCTCCCAGTGGAGATGCATTTATTGGACATGGTATATGCTTGGAGACACCCTTGTCTGCAGCTCCCAAGAATTACTGCGCCAGCCCCGGACCATGGTGGGGTGGCCCTTACCAGGTGGAGCAACAACTGAGGCAGACCACCTACCTCTTGCATGTAGGGGTCGGAGGGTCAAGAAGCTCCACAGAGAAGACTTCCAACTAACCTTGTACCCGTGGACCACCGTCTAGACACCACAGAAACCTGATGGGTAAAATCGACCGCTGGACACATGTGAGCCATCGCCCACCCATCTCCCTCAGCTGTTCTGCCTGGATGAAGTCCCAGCAGAGGAAATTGAGCAAGAAAAAAAAAAGACCCAGCTCAACAGGAGCCCAGGACTGCACCCCTTACTGCCGGCATCGATAACTGTGACAGATAACCCCCCCCCCCCCCAACACCAACGTCTGGAACTTCTAAGGTTATAGCTCTCAGCCACCCATACTTGGCAGAATTCTCTAGACTAGACATGATGGCGCATTAGGCTACACCTGTGCGACAGAGGCAGCAGGCACGCAACGGCACAAGCTGTCACTCAGCCACTGTCTCTCAAAGATGACAGCATCATATGTATTATCAAATGTCAGCACGCACTGCATGTCAAAGAAACTGATTGCTCGCTGTGCACCTGAGCACAGACAGACTAGCCCAAAAGAAATACCCTACAACTCTTTTCACAGAACATAATAAATGTACCACTTGTTCAACAAAGCAAAGTACTATTACCTCCTCTTCACATTAAATTCAAATTAATGAAGCAATTTACTACAGCACTTCTAAAAGGAGGTGACTGTTTCCAGTATTTGGTAACAAAATTTTCGAAAATATCTTATGTGAAACTGAAAGAAGGGGTCTTTGTGGAACCACAGATCAGAAAATTAATGAAAGAGAGTAGGTTCGAAAATACAATGAATGCTGCAGAAAAAAAAGGCCTGGGTTTCTTTTAAAGAAGTTTTGGCCAACGTTTTAGGTAACAAAAAACATCCAGAGTACAAAACAATTGTTAAAGAAATGTTGGAGGATTTCATGAAATTAGGATGTAACATGAGAGTGAAACTTAACCTCTTGCATTCACATATTTTTTCCCTGCGAATCTTGGTGATGTCAGTGAAGACAAAGAGAACACTTTCACCAGGACATAAAGGACTTGGAAAAGAGATACCAGGGAAGGTGGGATGTAAAGATGATGGCAGACTACTGCTTCATGCTTAAAATAGATGGCACTGCTGAAGGAAGACAATCGAGGAAGAGAAGTTTCAACCCACGTCAGACAGATCTTGAAGTGAAATCAGCGAAGACTTGACGTCGACCCAAGTGTCTTCCCTGCTAATAAAGACCATTATACTGCGCCAACCCCTAATCCACCCCTGCCCCGTGCAGTGTGTTAAGTGATATTGTGTTAATTGAGTATTAAAAACATTACGATAGAACAAAAACGTACCTATATGTTGTATGTAATATTTTTATTGTTATTTACGTAATATTTTGCAGTGATAACAATGATATGTTTTTTCAAGAAATATGCCAAATATTCACGCAACTTTGTACACCGGGCGACGAAGCCGAGGCCAACACCTGGAATCTCTTTGAGCACTGCGCGTGTCGCGGAGTGGTGGAAGGACGGTCGAGAGGGGCGACGCACGCGTGAGGGGCAGTAGGCATCTGGTGATGGGACGAGGCGGACGTGCGCGGAGACCTGGGTCGGAGAGCAGCGACTGGTGAGACCAAGCGTGAGAAGTGGGGAGTTCAGGACTACGTTTGATACAACGCGAAACATAATTGTAAATATTTCTAAGTGTATATAAGGGTTTTTGTGTCTAGACATTGCGCATACCAGCGGGCATGTCACTACAGTAGCGGGACGGACTTCATGTCTCAGTCGCCGGCATCCTAACATAACTTCTTCACAGCTATCATCGAGAGGGGGCCATAGCTAGTCATTCGCACGAACGTAGCACGAGACCATGAGGGGCAGCCCGCACTAGGCGCCTGCCCACCGAAACACGTGCAGCCGAGCTTCACTCCGCGGAGGGACGGGTGTTGTGCCTCAGACAGCCCCATGTAAAGAGAATGTGTGAGGGATTAATTAAATAAGCTGTATCCAAACTGGCAAACGTTTATTTGTAGTGCGGATAGTGGTGTCCCCCCCCCCCCGCCAAAAGGCCTGAACACCGACCCTAGTACAGAGCACAGACCAGCATCACAGGGGGGTGATATCCGCGACTACTACAGACTATGAATTAAATTGTCAGATACCTTTGTGTTTTCATAACAGTCATAGAATTTTAAAGTTAGTATAATACATTCTGCTATTGTCCAATGTAATGTAAGTGCATCGCAATTTCATACGGGTTATAAAATACACAACTTTTAAATGAAACTCAAATAAATTGTTCACTGTCCAAAGATTTCATTTACTTAAGGGGTTTTATTTACCCCTGGTCTAAATTAGCATTATGGTATGCTAAATAGTGTGCCTTCATAATTTATTATTATTACTACCCGCTTCGGGAAATGAACAGTGTACTCGGGTGTAACAAGCTGTCAGGTTAGCTTGCACAACACGGTACCGACAATGAACATCACGTCAGCCGGCAGGACTGACCTTGGCGTGCAGCGCCTTTAACTAGGGGTGTGGGGGGGGAGGGTGTATCTTGTCCAGCGAACACGTCTCTGTTGATAAGCCACGCGCGAGGCCCGAGATGCGTGGGCGGGCAGCCAGCCAGCGGCTCACAGCGCGCGCTCAAATGTAAACACAGAGACCGACGTGCAACAAAACTTATGATAATTTTAAAATTCAAGGGTCAATTTAGCTACTACTTGTATCAGCGGACAGTTCACAAATTACTTACTACAAAAAGATTCTAAGTGACCAAGAAAAACATAAAAAGAATTTTTTTTTAAATTTTTTTTTTAGGTATGACCTTTCAACTTAGGTATGCCTATAGACGTAAACATGCTCTGCTACCATTTTGTAATACTCCAAGTGTTTTAAAGAATAATTAAGTAATTAGATAAAAGATTTGGAAACTCTGAATACTGGGGCCCTCAATTGATAGCGATAAAAGTCAACAACAGAGGCGACACTAGGAGTAAACAAAGAAAATTTAGAGATTCCGTACGAACACTTGGGAGAAAAAGGATCGTTATTATATATTTAATGAATAAAAACAACTGTTACGTCTATAGACTTCCTTATTTTATTAATCATTGTTCTTTCTTTTTTTTATAGATTAAATTTTCCTTAGTAACATCTGTTTTTCATTGATAAGTGATCTTACTTAAATTCCACACAATTACTCTCATTATATTAATTGAACTTATTTACTATCGGGCCGGCCCTGAATGCCTAACAAAAATAACAATATTTAAAAACAGGAATGAAATCAACATTGGTAACTTTAAAGGTTGTACATATAGTCCTTGCAAAACATAATATAAATTTCTTCTCCTCGAACTGATTTTACTGTCCGCTGTCTTAACTGGGTTACACTATTTTTCTTTGAGTTCGTGAATAGAATAATAGAATTATGCGGGTATCATCCGGGGCTGTAGGTAGACGGTGATCGAGGTAGTTGGCCTAAAGGTGGTGGGTTCTGCTCAGGAACCGACTCCAGAGGTTCTGGCAGAGGATTTTGGCTGCCCCAAACTTGGAACCCTGTCTGAAACAGAAGTCCAAATTCCAAAGAATCAGACCTGTTTCCAGACAGTATACTTAAATGGCACAAAAGGCCAATACAGGGAAATAAAGGGGGGGATGACGTCAAGACTTACCAAAACAGGGTGTTGGTCCTGGCGCTCAGGAGAGGGCGTCTCGTCTCTGAAAACCCGAACCACGATGCGCGGTAGACACGGAAGTCATCATGATTAATTTAAAAAAATATAAAAAAAATACTAAGTTTCTCTACTTTCAACTAAACTACTGACTGGTTAATAATTTTAGATAGGGACTCCATCCCTCTAGTCTGAGAAGACTACATAATATACGATGCGATGTCGATGATTCGCCGAAGATCGCAGATACAAACGGTACCAGTCAGTCAGGAGGCACGCACCGAAATAAGTTCAGAGCGGGATATCACCAGAATATCATTAGCGCGGGGTCTCTAGAGAATGGGAGGGGGGGTAGGCTCTGAGCCGAAAATTACCGAGTCCACCCGAAGGTGTCCGGCATAAAAAAAATTAGATCTTACTGGAGTGACTGCGCGACTGAGGCGCTATCTTTTGGTGGCGAGAAGAAGTACTAATAAATCGACTAGTGACCGACGAGAGTGTCAAGCTAGGGGGTAATGGAGTAACCAGCGGTGCCACCTAGCGGCCTGAGACATAAGGAGGGGAGAGAGGTTGTCGTTACCTCCGCGCGAGCGCTGGTGTCGGCGCTGCCGACGCCCACAAGTGGCGTTAGTGACGACAGCCGTCACTAGATGTCATTAAAGTCCAGAATCGTAACTGCGGCTGTCAAGCCTGAGATGGCCTTGACTTCGGTTAACGTACCCGTGCGGTCGTCGCTCCTAGCTTCTCTTCTGAGAAGAAAGGGTGGGTGAGCAGGAGGGGGATGGCTTCAAAAAACGCATGGTCTGTGGGACGCAAGGCCCACGGGATCCTCCTGTCGTGTCTTGCTGCTAGTGAACCTTATACCGATTCGTGACAGAGTTAGCAGGGCTCAGCACTGCTTCACAAGCTGCTCTAGGCAAAAAAGGTCACGCAAAGAAATAAAGTTACCGGCCCTCGACGTGCCTGGAGGCAGGAGAAATATTAGCCAGAATGCTAGCCTAGCATGAGGCTGGGAAAGAAAAACAGCTCGCCTCTGAGAACAGAGGCTGAGGGCCTGGCCATAAAGAAAATAAGATGAAAGAAAAAAAATATTTCCAAAAATATTTAAGATTACAAAATTTTAAATAAAACGTGCCTAAATCCCTAATACACGGCACAATAGCACATAACATCTTTAATACTTCGTTTATAATTAATATTGTTGCAATTAATTTAGATAATGAAAATTAATTATTAAAAGTGTAACCTTTTAATAATATTATGTTACAAGAGAGAAAATTTGTAAAAACCAACTTAATTTTAAGTTTTCAGCAATTTACATCTTGCATGGTAACATTCTTTAATGGTTTCAGTTTTAATAATTCATTTACATTATTATCTCAATTATGTGCTACAATTTTCATTATAAACAAAATATTAAAGAAGTTATGGACAATTTATCATCCTAAATTGCTTGTTCAGGCCAGGAGTATCTTAAAATGAGAAATATGTAATACTAATGATAGATATATGGATCTATAATAAGGTAGTTTAAATGTAAGGAAATGAAAAACCTGTAAATTTATTAAAGATGTACAATTTTAAGTTGTAACAGGAATCATTGATACAAGTTATTACATTAATAACATAATAATCGCAGAATTTTTTTTCACATAAAACCATGTTGGTATTTAGTATGTTGCAGTAAGAAAACAAAATTATGGGTAGGCTGCATTTTGACTACAGCCGCCAGGGGTTTATTTCTTGAATTTTTGCTGTGTATGAAATAAATACAATAATTTTTAAAAACTGACTTTGCTTTATTTTTTTAGCATGGATTCGATGAATGCCTTTCTTGACTGTTGGGCAGCCAGACAAGAAACATTGTTACACCAAACTGTGACAAACTCGGCCCATCGTTCACAACCGCTAGCTCAACTGACTCCATATTGTAACGGCCTAAAATACCGTAGGATACCAGGGAAAGCTTTTTGGTTTTTTAATAGCTAGCCAGACGATCAGGAACAGCGGGACACGATGAGGAAATGACAAACGCAGCAGGAAACATTGAAGGACAGGTGAAGCGAGAGTCGGGGAATGTTTGCTAACGCAAGCATAACACGGCCACGGAAACAAACAGGGGGGTTGCCACACGCGCTCAGCGGGCGCGACCTTGATCACAGCGCAGCGAAACTCGGTCATAGGCACAGGGAAGGAGGGGGAGTGTGTAATGACGTCAGAAGCGGCGCCGAAGCGGAACTGTTTATGTTATTAATAAACAGACGCAAACAGGGTCAAAACGGGCTTCTTATACGGGGAGATTTTATTCGAGAAGTCAGAGAGTCACAGAGTCAGTTGGAAGCCACGCTACTTCGCCGCCGAGATGACGATGGGTGAATGATCAGCCACGATGCGACGATGGCTCAAAACTAGACAGCAGCACAACGGCCTTATGCCCATGTAGCTGGTAATATTCGATATCTCTCTCTCTCATTTCAAAAACTAAGAATACGCAGTTTAACAATAACTCGATAGAAATTAGGAATAATAAATTAATTTAAACCCGTCACGTAACTGGGGAGAAATTAGTCTGCAACAGTTGGTAACTGCACAAAACAGTAAGAGACAAATGAGGTCAAGAATAAGCTCTAGGAAATGGCCGACAGCACGGTTTATTTATTAACGACAGTATCCCTGATAGGCACGACCATAGATAAGGGAGGGGATAGATGGATATCTTCCATAGAGCAAACATTGACAGTGCTTACAGCGCTCCTGGTGGCTGGACCTAAAACTAAACCAAAAAAACTACGGTGGCGGGCAGTTCAAAATGCACTATTGAGACTTTCATTACAACTCCATCAATGAATTTGCTTAACTGTAAGAGCCAATGAGTAATTAAATTTTACAAACAATACATTCCATTTACCGAGTATACACCATAAATTAATGTCCTGTTTGCAAAATTTAATAAACATTGACATAAATTGTTAGAAGGAAAGCAAAATTAAAAAAAAACATTATGAGTTGAATTTCAAGCCTTAACAGTGCATTTTGAACTGCCCACCACATGTGTGCATGTAAATTGTTAGTTGAAATAAAATATTGTAATAACTTTATTAAAGCATTAAGATTGTACATTTGCAACAGCATAGAGCAAACATATTGCCAAATGTATAAAGCAGCAACTAGACAACGGTATACAATATAATTTATTTATTGGAATGTACATATAACTGGCAAACTTTATTCACCATTTATTGACATTGCAGAATAGTAAAACAGTTAGTACCTACACTATAAATGATATGATGTACCTACTGTGCCATAAAAGCACAAATTCTATCAAGAAACAGTGATTGTACTGAATTTTAATGTTTTATTTGTTATTTGGATATTGTTGCGCAAATAATTAGTAAAAAAAAATATGCGAGTTCTTACTGTTCATCCTTTGTCCCGGTTCGTTGTCAGGTCAGTTACATTATAAATACTTTACAACTAAACCACCATTAAAATTAATTCACATTATTTTAAATGTCCGCTTAGTTTGAAAGTATTTATAATGTAACTGACCTAACATAATCGACCATTTGAATTAATTAGGCATTCACAAACACTCGGCAAAATAAAAAATTGCGACAGTCGAATGATTGGACAGGTCTTGTATGAAAAAAAAAAAAGAATGGCGATATCTCCTAAAGTATTTGGAATTTCTTATCTCCGCCGGGTTAAATGAAAAGAGGAAGTTAAATAGCATATAATAACATAATTTTCAGATTTTTAGAATTTTTTTCTTCACAAATGCCGTTTAACTACATATTTACCAGGAAGGTTTTCGAAAAACAGAAAAATTGCAATAACTCCCATAATATGATGAATATCACATCCGATGGAACATATAATAAATTGTTGTGAAAACACAATTCTTTTTTGTCCAAACTAATTTTTTTATACAACCAACCATGATTGCTAGGGGTAGAAAAACAGGGTTTCCTGGACCAAAAAATTCATAACTCCCTCATTAGGCAACCTGTCAAAACGATTCAATTTTTTGATTATTCTTATAATTTTTATCTGAAACTTTTATCAAAAACAATTTTTGATAATTCGAAACATTGCAGAAAGGGGTTTAAAACACTGGGTTTGAAAATAAATAAAAATTCGTAAGTCCAGAACTATGTAAGATTATAAATTCAATCTTATTTATTGTTAAACATTGAATTATTGTGTACAACTTTCGTCTGAAACAGTTTTTTTATACGACCAAATGTATTGCAAAGGGAGAAAAAAACAGGGGTTCAAGAACAAAAAAATTCATAACTTCCTCATTAGGCACACTATCAAAACCGTTCGAATTGTTTATAAATCTTATAATTTGTATCTAAAACTGTTACATGAAACAATTTTTGATAATACAAATAATTGCTGAAAGGGGTTGAAAAAACATGCCGACATGAACGAATACATTTGTAGTAACAAAAACAGATAATAATAGGGCATAATTTGATATTACGAACCTGGCAATAGGAGGGTTAGTACAGAATTAACAATCTGCACTGAAGTGACTATTGCATATCCTATAGGTACTTTGTAAATATGCTCATTACTAATGAGAGCTAATTTCGGCGAAGCAATCAAACGTTTCCAGTGCTGAAATATTTCCACGTCACAAACACGAGGAAATCTGTGACGTGTTTCAGTCCTGTTTTGAATACCCGGCACACAACAGTTTTTAGTGAAGTACATATTGACATAACGCAAGTACGACAAAAACACTAAATATAAACTACACGATCAACAGGAATAAGCTAACCTAAACTGTGCACAGTTCATAAGCATTTAAGCGGGAAAAAATGTCAGTCAACGTAAACAAAACAGACTACTAGCACTCAAATGCACACACGTAAGTGTACCTCGAACTAATTACACTGTAAGCGGTTTTCCCATAAAAGATAGCCCGCCATGGGCACGACTATGGTTCAGTAATTATGTGTAATTTATGTGTGATAAATAGAATGTTGACGTCCCTCGGCTTCTGGTCCCTATTTCCCTGTTTGCTAGAAATGTCTGTTATGCCTGTACTGCTCTCGTCGGAGAGGTGTGGGTCCAGGCCGACGTGGCCGGGACCTGGAAATGCGGGACCTGGAGGGATGTTGAGGTAGAATGACAGGTAGATCGAAAGGACCACTCGATGTTAATCGGTTCACGAGCTCTTTTATTACGTTCAGAGAGCTTGCCGCGGCCTGGCGGATCTGTCGCGGGGTGCGCGCCCCTCCCACGATGACCCGGACTCCCGATGACCGTCTCGTACGGCCCAGTCGTTCCGACGCGTACTGGCGGTTCTCCCACGTAACAAAGTTCCCGATAATCAACTGTTTCGCGAAGGCACGTGACGCGTACGCGGACCCTACGTACTGACTCGTAACGTCGGCGATGGTTCGGCAGTGAGTAACTATGTCCCCCACTAAGACACGTGATGCGTGCGCGGTTCTTACGTACTGACTCGTGACGTCGGCGAAAGTTCAGCGATGCGTAACAAGTCTTACGCGTCCTATAAAGACCGACTCGTGACGTAACTTACGTACTCGCAGCTCGGACACCCAATCGCGTGGGCGGCACGTCGTAGGCAGCACGGCTGCTGCGAAAATGCTCGTCCTGTGGCGGAGTCGCCGGACCGTGAGCTCGACAACCCGTCTCGCGATCAGCGCGGAGCGGAGCGCACGTCCGCCACTGCTCGAGTCCTGAGTTCAACTGCTGTCCCCCGCCCGTCCGCGGGCCGTCGCGTGCGGGCTGTGGGGGAGGGGAGGGGAAATCGGCCGGAGTGGGAGAGCGCCACCCCTCGCGACGCGGATGAGCGCCAGGCCGCGCTTACATACAGACACTGCGACACGTTTACAAGAATTACACGATTATTATATGATAGTTAATACATTACAGTTACATTATTTACACCCTTAAAAAAGTCACTGTCATTAGGAAAGAAAATATATACACACAGAAACATTTACACATTAACACTGGTTCACTGGCGTGCTAGGGCGCACGCGGGTGCGTCCCTGGCCGATGCACACACTGGAGGTTCACTGGGGGGGGAAACAGGCCCCCTCAGGCCCACATCGGTGGCCAGGTACGGCCTCTGTATCTGGGAGGGTACGACGACTGTCGTCATATGCCCCCCCTCTCCCGAGGCCGTCCTGGCCCCCGACGCCGACCTAGACCGGCAGCCGCGTCCGCGTCCGGCCACGTGTCTGGTCGTCGGAGCTCGTCACGTCATTCCGTCTGGGTCGGGCAAACTGGGGCAGGAGCTGCATCACGCTGCAGCGTAACCCCCCGTCGGTCGTTTGTCTCACGTCTCGGGGTTTGCGCTGACTCCCCCACTCGTAGTCCCGGAGGTAGTGGGGGGCCGTCTTCTCACGCGTGGACCGGCGCAATGCCGGTCCCCTCCCCGCGTGAGCGGTCATCATCGTCTCCCCGGAAGGCAAGTCCAGGACCACCTGCTGGGCCCTGTCGACATCGCCCTCCCCACTGAGGAGCCGGACCGTTACCCCGTCTGTCACGTCCTTGCTTACGTCCGTCCCCATCACCCGCCGTTCCCAGGAGTGGACGTACCTCCGTCCACGTCTCTGGATAGGCTCCAGCAACGTCACCACTGGTTCACTCAGGTCGACCAGGTCGCCCTGTACAGTGTTGTCATGCGTCACGTCCTCGATGAGTGGTCCGTCAGTGTCGTTGGCGTAGGCGCTGACGTCATCAGGCGGGAGCATCCGGTACACGAAGCGCTCCAGCTCTGCCATGCTTGCGCCACGCGGACCCCTTACGCCCCTTCTGGAGGGCGTTCTTTCCCCGCCCCCTCTCGCCAGTCGCCAACCGCCGTCCCCCCTTTGCTGTCCCCCCGTAGGAGGCTGAGTCGGTGTCGTTGTGTGGGCCCGTTCATGTGTCGTGCCCCAGGTGTCGTCATCCCCGTCAACGTTCCTGCCAACCCCCCGCTGTGACCTGGGGTGGGCGTGTCCCCGTCGACGTCCCTGATCCGGCTCCGGTGGCGTCACCACGGGGTCACCGAGGTCGACCAGGACTCCTACTGCGACGTTGTCATCGGTCCTGTCCCGTGTGTCGTCGTCCCCGTCAACGTTCCTGCCAACCCCCCGCAGTGACCTGGGGTGGGCGTGTCCCCGTCGACGTCCCTGATCCGGCTCCGGTGGCGTCACCATGGGGTCACCGAGGTCGACCAGGACTCCTACTGCGACGTTGTCATCGGTCCTGCCCCGTGTGTCGTCGTCCCCGTCAACGCTCCTGCCAACCCCCCGCTGTGACCTGGGGTGGGCGTGTCCCCGTCGACGTCCCTGATCCGGCTCCGGTGGTGCCACCACAGGGGCGCCGAGGTCGGCCAGTACACCTTCGGTGACGTCATCCTCGACCCCGTCACCGACCACTGGTCCGCTGTCGTCGTGGTCGTACTCGTCGTGCGGTTCGCCTATCAGTCGGATGTCGTCCCTGTGTACCTTAGTCGTTCGTCCGTCGGCGCGACGCACGAGGTACGAGGTGGTCCCCAGTCTGTCTACGATCTCCTGCGGTCCTGCCCACTTAGGGGCCAGACTGGCGCAAAAACCCCTCTCGCCCTCCGACAGGTGGTGACACTTAACAAACACCTTCTGGCCAGGCTCTAGTCGTGCTGGGGGCTGGTGCGTCTGCGGCGTGCGTCTAGTCAGGTAGTCAGCTTGGCGACGTCGGGCATCTTCGCGCAGATCGTGCGCGGTCACGTCGGGCGTGTCGGGGGGTGTACGTGCTTCCCCGGGCAGGGCGAGGTTTCGGCCCTGCACCAGTTCAGCGGGGGAATGGCCCGTGACCGCGTTCGTCCGACGGCGCAGGCAAAACAGCAGCGTCGGCAGGTGCAGGTCCCACTTGGTGTGGTCCTCGTCCAACCGGATGCGCAGCTGAGTTTTAATGTCCTGTTTCCGCCTTTCGGTCGGATTCGCACGCGGATGGTAGGTGGGCGTCATGTGATGCTGCACCCCCCACCCCGCGCAGGACATTCGCCAGCTTCTCCCCGTGAACTGCACCCCGTTATCCGTCAGCAGGACCGCGGGGTACCCGTATCGCGGGAAGAACTCGCGCTCGAGCAGGGCAATCACGGTGCCGGCCTTCACGTTTGGTACTGCGAACGCCTCCGCCCAGCAAGAGAAGACGTCCGTGGCACAACAATGAATCGCCGGCCACGGGACGTGCGAGGATACGGCCCCATAATATCCACCGCCACAGTGTGGAAGGGATCCCGGGGCCGTCGTGGGACCTGCTGCTCCCTGCCGTCGGGTCGCCTGGACTTCCGCTCCTGGCAACGCAGGCAGGCCCGCACGTAGCGTCTCACTTCTGCCGCGTCGCCAGGCCAGTGGAACGTCCGTCTGACCTCACGCAGCGTCTGCTCCGCACCCGGGTGTCCTGCCAGGGGGTGGTCATGCAGGTAGCCCAGGACCCAGCGCCTCGCCTCGGGCTGCACGTGGGTCCGCCACCTGCTCGTCCTGTGAGCCCCCTTGGTCTGGAGCACCCCGTTCAGACTTCGGCAGCCCGGTACCACCCCCTCCCCACACTCTGTCAGTCGGGTCTGGGTGTCGGGGTCCCGGAGCTGCGCCGCGTGGACCCACGCGATCAGGTCAGTCATTGTCTCAGGTCGCGCGTCGGGTGCAGGAGCAGTGGAGCTTGTCAGCGAGTACAACGCGCAAGGTCGCGGCACCGAGTCCTCTACCCCGCGCCCACGCTCAGGGAGGAGCACTTCCTCCCAGCCCTGATCGTCGTGGAACTCATTCTCAGGATCCGGATTCCGGGACAACTCGTCGGCCAGCTGATTTTCACGTCCAGGAATGTGTTCGACCGTGAACGAGAATTCCTGGATCAGCATGGCCCACCAAGTGAACTTAGACTTCCGGCCCTGAGCGGAGTCTAACCAGCGGAGGCACTGGCTGTCGGTTCTCAGCGTGAATGAGCGCCCCTCGACGTGGTGACGGTACCTCTGCAGTGCCCAGACCACCGCCAGGCACTCCTGCTCATTCACGTGATACCTCCGCTCAGCCTGCCCAAACTTGGCGCTGGCGTACTCGATCACGCGTCTCACGCCCTGGTCATCCATCTGATACAGCACCGCCCCCATCCCCTCCTGACTCGCATCTGTCTGGATGAAGATGGGGTGGCTGGGCACCAGGCGTGAGAGCGTGTGACAGTTCCTGAACCGGTGCTTTACCTGTCGCAAGGCCTCGTCCGCGGCGGGGGTCCACCGGAACTTAGTCTTCGGCGACAGTAGGTCCGTCATCGGGGCCGTCACCGTGGCGAAGTCGGGGACGAAGGACCGCAGCCAGTTGAGCAGCCCCAGAAGCTTCTGGAGCTGCTTCCTGGTCTTCGGTGCCCCCTTTCCCTCAATCAGCTCCAATTGCTCAGGTCGGGGGCGGCACCCCTCCGCCGTCACTATGTGTCCCAGGAACTCGATTTCCGTGGCCCCAATGTGGCATTTCTTTGGGGCACACGTCAGTCCGTGTCTGGCCATACGTTCTAGCACCAGTGCCAGATGGTGCGCGTGCTCCCCCCACGTCCTGGACCAGATGATAACGTCGTCCAGATAGGCACTGGCGAACTCACCAATGTACCCATCCAGAACACGTACCATCAGTGCCTGGAACGTGGCAGGGGCGTCCATGAGACCAAACGGCATGGCGCAAAACTGGTAACGTCGGCCGTCTGGTGCTGTAAATGCCGTCTCAGGGCGGTCCTCTGGGCATACCGGCACCTGCCAGTAGCCCGATTTCAAGTCAAGTGTCGTGAAGATAGTAGCGTCCCCCAGTCCTGCCAGAGCGTCTGTGATGTTGATCTGCGGAAGCGGGGCAGGAATGGTCAGTTTGTTTATCGCCTTGAAGTTTACGCAAAAGCGTAGACTTCGGTCTTTCTTGGTGGCCAGCACCACCCGCGAGTTGTACGGGGAGGTGCTGGGTTCAACCACCCCGTCACGTAACATCTCGTCAATTTGAGTCTGTATGGCCCCCCATTCTCGGATGCCAAATCCGTATACCTTCTCAAAGGGGGGGCGGTGCGGTACCATCGGTATCCGGTGCTCAGTCACGTTCGTCCGTCGTAGCCGGTCCGCGGCCGCAAATACCTGTGCCTGGGAGGCGAGGACATTGTTGATGACGTCGACGTACTCCTCGGGGACACCGTGCTGAAGATCCTCTAGGTGGATGACTGACTGAGGGGGACTGGGGGGAACCTGGTGCACGCCGTACACCGTCCAGCGCCCCCGGGTGCCGAAGTGCATCCGGCCGGCCCGTACTTCCACGGTGGCGTCGACCTCGTGCAGCCACGGGACCCCCAGGATCAGCCCCTCGCGGAGCTCGGGGACCACCCAGGCCTCGATGTGGCTAACGTGACCAACGATGCTCAATGTTACCTGAGTGATGCCCCCTGCCGCGACGATGGCGTCCCTGGTGGCCAGCTGCACCAGCTCCCTCCGCGGTGTCACTGCCTCCGCTCCCACCAGGTGGGCCGCGATGTAGGTTCGGCTGGCGGCGGTGTCCACCAGGGCCAGCATCTCCCGCCCGTTAGCGCGGACAGGAATTCGCAGCAGCTCCGGCTCCTCGGGGCCGACCTGCCCCAGCTGTGCAGTCGTCTGTCCCCCACCGCCCCCGGCCGCCTGGCCGTCCGGGCGTGGGAAACTCGCGGCGAGGTCCGCGGCTCGCTCTGGCGCCGACGTGTTGACGTTCCGGTGGTCCACCTCGTCAACGACAGGTCGACGAGGCGGCTGGTCCGGCCCCGGAAAAACCTCCGTCGGGGCCGCTGTGGTCCTGGCGGCATCCAGTTGCCCCCGCACGGGGACTGCTGGCGGGATGCCTGGGCTGATGCTCCGGTGGCCCACCTCGCCGACAACAGGTCGACGAGGCGGCTGGTCCGGCCCCGGGGGCCTGGTGGCATCCAGCTGCCCCCGCACGGGGACTGCTGGCGGGATGCCTGGGCTGATGCTCCTGTGGCCCACCTCGCCGACAGCAGGTCGACGAGGCGGCTGGTCCGGCCCCGGGGGCCTGGTGGCATCCAGCTGCCCCCGCACGGGGACTGCTGGCGGGATGCCTGGGCTGATGCTCCGGTGGCCCACCTCGCCGATGGCATGTCGACGAGGCGGCTGGTCCGGCCCCGGTATAACCGGCTTCGGGGCCGTGGTGGTGGTGGCGACATTCGGCTGTCCCTGAGGTTGCCCCGGCACAGGGACAGCTGACGAGGAGCGAGTCCATTGCCCCTCGCTCCCTGGCGGCGTACGCGGTGTTGTTGTGGTAGGCTCCGGTGGTGGTCGACGAGTCCTGTCGGTTACTGGGTCTGCCGGTGGCTGGCGGGCCGGGGAGCGGCACCCAGTTGTCCCTCCGCCCCCGGTCCTGCGTTTCCCGCCTGCGACGTGTTGCCTTCGCGCGCCTCCTCCCACGCGGCTCTGGTGGGGCAGAGGCGATGCCAATGGTACGCGTCCGGGCAAAATCGGCATCGCGGCGGACGCTCATCCCTCTCCCGCGTAGCTGTCCGCTCGTGATGTCCCCCTCCTGCTGCAGCTGACCCCGGACGTTCCCTGGTGCCACCACGGTCTGTTGTCTTGCGCGGTCCCTCGCCATCGGCGTAGCTCACCACGGCCATGTCACTGTCCGTGACTTCTGTGACGGTTACCCCCCGCGGCCCCGAGCGGGCACGGGGAGCTCTCGCGCCCCTGAATGCCGTCCTCCACTGCGACATGTCACGTTCGATCACGCGGGCGAGGGCCACGAACTCCTCCGTATCACGACCAGCAGCCGTTCTCATGAAGAGGCGAAACTCTGGTAGCAATTGTTCGACAATGGTTGGCAACGCCGCACTCACGTCCCCACTCGTCCCCAATCGGCGGAACATGCGTAACTTCTCGTAAATGAACTGCTCTGCACTCTCGTCCTCCTCCTGGTTTTGGCAATAAAATGTCCGCAAACACATTTCTCGCGCCTGATCTTTATCAAACCTAGTCTTGACTTGGCGTACAAAATATCCCCACTCGGTATCAAAACTCCCGGCCATTGACCACCAGTTCCTTGCCTCGCCGCGGAGCTGTCCCGCCACTCGCGGCGCCCACTCCGCCCGTCGCACTTCGTACAGTTTTAGGAGGTGTTCACACTCCCGCAAAAACTCCCGCGGGTCCTCGTTGTCTCTCCCCGCAAACTCTGGCAACTCGAACTGCGTGTTCACATACCGCACTACTGGCCCCTCCATGTCCGCGGGCCTGTCCCCCTGTTCCCTTTTACAGTCCTTGTCCGTGCTGTCCGTGCTCTTCGTTCCCTCGGCCGCGCCGCCGGACCCGCACACTTCGTCTTTTACGTCCATTTTCGCGGAGCCTCCTTCCCCATGCAAGTCTGTTTCGAAACTTATTAGATCGTCTTTCCCTTGTCCCGCCTGTTTCCACACCATCCTGTCCTCTCCGTGCTACTGATCCGGGTTCGTGATCACAATCTCCCCAGTAACACAATCCGATCCTACCCAGCACGTTATCTTCAGTCGGAGACGTCGCTGCGCCGCCGTCTTGTATTTCTGTCGCCCCCGCGACACGTTATCTCTCGCCGAAACGTCTCGTATTCGCGCCGTTCCCGCGCCACGTTATCTCCCGCCGGCGCGCCGGCGCGCCGTCTCGAGTTCGCACCGCTCCCACACCGCGCGGCCGCACCTGCTTCCGTCCTGCCCTGCACCTGCGCGCTTGCGTGCGCTTGCGTATGCTTACGGCCACACTAGTTGGGCGCCAAATGACGTCCCTCGGCTTCTGGTCCCTATTTCCCTGTTTGCTAGAAATGTCTGTTATGCCCGTACTGCTCTCGTCGGAGAGGTGTGGGTCCAGGCCGACGTGGCCGGGACCTGGAAATGCGGGACCTGGAGGGATGTTGAGGTAGAATGACAGGTAGATCGAAAGGACCACTCGATGTTAATCGGTTCACGAGCTCTTTTATTACGTTCAGAGAGCTTGCCGCGGCCTGGCGGATCCGTCGCGGGGTGCGCGCCCCTCCCATGATGACCCGGACTCCCGATGACCGTCTCGTACGGCCCAGTCGTTCCGACGCGTACTGGCGGTTCTCCCACGTAACAAAGTTCCCGATAATCAACTGTTTCGCGAAGGCACGTGACGCGTACGCGGACCCTACGTACTGACTCGTAACGTCGGCGATGGTTCGGCAGTGAGTAACTATGTCCCCCACTAAGACACGTGATGCGTGCGCGGTTCTTACGTACTGACTCGTGACGTCGGCGAAAGTTCAGCGATGCGTAACAAGTCTTACGCGTCCTATAAAGACCGACTCGTGACGTAACTTACGTACTCGCAGCTCGGACACCCAATCGCGTGGGCGGCACGTCGTAGGCAGCACGGCTGCTGCGAAAATGCTCGTCCTGTGGCGGAGTCGCCGGACCGTGAGCTCGACAACCCGTCTCGCGATCAGCGCGGAGCGGAGCGCACGTCCGCCGCTGCTCGAGTCCTGAGTTCAACTGCTGTCCCCCGCCCGTCCGCGGGCCGTCGCGCGCGGGCTGCGGGGGAGGGGAGGGGAAATCGGCCGGCGTGGGAGAGCGCCACCCCTCGCGACGCGGATGAGCGCCAGGCCGCGCTTACATACAGACACTGCGACACGTTTACAAGAATTACACGATTATTATATGATAGTTAATACATTACAGTTACATTATTTACACCCTTAAAAAAGTCACTGTCATTAGGAAAGAAAATATATACACACAGAAACATTTACACATTAACACTGGTTCACTGGCGTGCTAGGGCGCACGCGGGCGCGTCCCTGGCCGATGCACACACTGGAGGTTCACTGGGGGGGGGGAAACAGGCCCCCTCAGGCCCACATCGGTGGCCAGGTACGGCCTCTGTATCTGGGAGGGTACGACGAATGTCGTCAATGTTATAAATTGTAATTATAAAGTCACAGAAAGTAGAGGATTATATATGTGTTGAATAAAATGTTAGTTGTAACTGCGGAAATAAACCTGTTCTTGTGGAAACATTCACCCCTAACCTCTTTATTTAAAATATTTTGCAAATAGGGACTCGTCACCCTACCTTAAGGACAATTAAGGAAAAACACGAGTGGTGGAACCGCCCCCAGAACCTGATACTCATGACAGGGCCGTCACGATTTCAGGAACACAGACCAGACGATCCCGGTAGATTCACTTCCATTCCCTTTCCCCATCATCCTTCACGATTCATTTCATTATCATCATTTCACGTACATATTCCCTTCATTTCCATCTTTACGGTCGACACAGCTAAGTGTGAGTCGACGGCCGTAACAATATCAACATCAAAATCATCAGAGAGCATATCCATATCCATTACAAAACAGTTTTCTGCATTCCCTGTCGCATCTCACAAGGTAGATGGCTGAAACTCACTTGAGTGCAAATTTATTGCCTCGTTCTGTGGCTCGTTTTGATCTACTAGCTCATTTCTCGTGGGGACTTTGTCTTATTTGATACCTACGGCAAATCTGCATTTTTAATTGCTTCTGGTCGGGTGATTTTGCTTGTTTTCTTTCTGTTCTGCAACATAATGTTTTTTTGCTTAGGAATTTTGCAATGAATGGCTCCAAAACCAAAGTTACTAAATTTATAGTTATTTCACTCAACTAGCACTTATCAGTGCTCACTCAAAGCAAATTTCATGTTTAAATCATGCAAATCTGGAGTTAGAGCTCCCACTGTCTTTAAATTCGATGCTCCCCACCTGTGCTCATTATATCATCGTTGCAAATATTAACCAAGTGAGTCATACGTCACAACCATGAGAAATGTCTGCTCTAAGATTTATTTACATTTACTCTTTAGATTTCATAGTTTACGAGTATTTACAGTGTCAAATCCTCAGTAAGAGTGAAACCCACCCTTAGATTAAAGACATATATATTCCTGTTGGGAATTCATGTCCAAATCAAAATTTTTGAATAAATGTTCATGGTTTTATACACAACACTATTATAAATTAAATTTTAAATAAGTCTCTTGCTGTGAATTAAAATAACAAAAATGTTTTTACCATGACATGAATTACCCGAAAAAAAATCAGCAATAATAATTTTGAAATATTGTTATGAGTTTGGTCAGTAACAGAATTATTTGCCTGAAATACGGTTATAAACTTTGAATTAAACAGTCCATAACTTATTGAAACAAAGCCCACTGAAAAGCTATCATGAAGGAATGTAAGCTTCCACATGGTGAGGCAAGCGTAGCTTACTCTGACAGGTGACTATGTTCCTAGCTGTCAAAAAAATGTTTTTCGTTTGCTACCTCAGTTAAAAGACAGAGCAAGGTAATTGGCTGTAAGTTAGCAACTATAGGGTAATGTTTTTTCTTCCCTCCAACAGTCATATTGGGTTTGCAGTATCTTGGTATGTGTTTAAAGTAGTAATGCTCATCTGCGTGTGTAAGCTTCCAAGGAATTTTATTGAGAGAATGCCATAACAAACCATTCTGTTCTATTTGAAAATAGTTACTCTGAACCTCATCATTCAGTATCGTATCATCCCGTATGAATTTTTTCAGTGGTCTAATGGCATGTATTCTGCTTAGTTGTCAAATAACGTATCAAGGATCGACAATTGTAAGCAGACAATTTACATTAACTTTTTTTTTATCTGTAAAAACCTACACCTTGGAGCCTTCAAAAGGTTTCTCTCAAAAGAAACCCATTTGCAGTGTTCAGTAGCATTTCTTACAAACATAACTATCTGTTGCTGCTTTGAGACAGTTGTTGTGGCCGGGGTTTACGTTAACGAACGAATGGTATATTTAAGGGCTCCACCGTGTGTATGGACATAGACCCAATAGTGACTCTTGGTCAGTACTGTGATGTCGCCCATGAGGCATGACTCGAATCCCCCTCAACACTGCTCAAAGCCCCTGGACCCAGCCCACTCTCAGTGTCAGGTACGCTACATTAGGACGTCCCACACACAACCGGGTAGTAGATGGTATACACATGAACCAAATAGAAGAACACATTTTGACTAGCACGTCCTGGTTTATTTAGACTTAAACTCCGTCAAACATGTATGGATTTATTCAGATAAACAGCCTTGAGGCACAAATCAGTTTACGTCGCGGTGTGGTCCACACACGCTGGTCGAGAATAGCCCCGATGAGAAACATAAAAGATTTAAAAGTCTTAATAAGATGAACAGGAAAACTTCTTATCAGTGAGTTCATGACCAGCAGTATGTTGCAAAGGGGTGCTGCATCAACCTGCATGTGCACCAACATAATGAAACCTGAACTGGACCCAGACAATGCATGGAATGAAGAGGGCATTGCATGTGCACTATTGGACTGGCCTGGACAGCCTCGCTAAATGGTGCATCTACTAGTGCGAGAAAACCAAGAATAGGATGTGTACAATAGTGCGAGAATTGTGTCAATTTCCAGGAAGGACTTTTCATGGGTGCAGTCTGCTAGGACAGTTTGGTCACTCTGGCCTAGAGATGGGTGGGCCCGCCACAAGCATGTCAATATCGTTACCAAAGTTTGTGGGCCAAACACACAAAGACCCATGTAGATTCACTTTAATATGCATGGAAAAGCTCGTGATGTATTACATTCCACTGGAAGAGTTCACAGAGAGGGTCAGCAGGCATCTGCATGGGAGTGCTCAGGTATGGTGTACTATGGTGGGCGAGTATCCAATGACCTGGGACGTCTTAACGACACAGTTCGAGTCACGGTTCGATGATGCTCGCGCACTTGCCAATTGTCAGAGCTAACTGTTCTGCTGCCTGCAAGCTGCTGGAGAAGGAGTAGAATAATTCATCCACAGTAAGATATGGCTCCGCCGACGTCTGGCATAAGGAGGTTATGTCACGAGGTGCTAGCCATAATAGTGGAGCTCATGATCCCGGAAATACACCCTTTCATGAGCAGGGCATTCGAAAGAGGACTGGCCCATGCATTAGCAAGGTAATTGGAACATGACATACAGAACGTGCATCTGTCATGCTGACAAAATACACAAAGTCGGGCCAGCCCAGCTCATGCCACCATTTGACCAGAGGACAACATTGCGGTTGTCCTGTATGTGGCCCCATCGCCAACCCAGGGCAGGCCATATACGGCGATGGGACCCGACACGACAGAGCCAGCAGAGGCAAAGCTAGTGGCAGCCCTGTTGGGAGTATCGCCATGAAGGACATTCGGCAGGAGAGAAGCAACCACCCTAGTGTCAGTATTGTTATTCCAAGGAATACCATTAGCGCGATGTGTGACCCACCAGAGCCACCATGTAGGGAACAAGTGATGCAGTTACAGATTCCATTGGGAAACACCAGATATAGAACATCGAAGCATCTGGATGCAGCCCCCGATTTCATGCCCAGCCACCACTCACACTATGTCACTGGTGACACCAAAAGCAGCTGCAGGCACCCAAGACCTTCTGCCCCGACCTCCTGATGTCAGCGGTGCTGGCCTGCACCACCACAATGAGTCACCCCGTATGTCTGCGGTGAGTTCGATAGCTCAAGACACAACCCTGGCAACCATGACAAATACTGCCGTAACGAGGGAAGCACCATACCGACTTGTGTGCTTGGGACCAGAGTTGGGGGAGTTTCTCTGGATTCCAGTCTTGGCGAATAGGTGAGATCTGGAGGTGCTGGTGGACATTGCAGCCAGACACTCTTACTTCGCGGCTAACTTCATCCCCAAATATGAAGCAGCACCACAGCCGGGGATGGTTTACCTGGCCAGCAGGTGTGCTAGAATGAGCACCCCTGAAATGCTATATCATACCAGGAAAATAGAGTTCTTGGGACATTTCATGACAGCTGAGGGTTGCTGTCCCCTGCCTGCACAGTTGGACCTCATCAAACACAAACAGGCGATATGCAGGCAGAATAAGCTCCAAAAACTCTTGGAGCTTATTAACTGGCTCCGATCCTTCATCGTCAGTTCGCAACCATCATCTCGCCGATAACAAACCTAATCACCAAAAACCAAGTTCATGTGGACGGCTGCTGCAGACATGCCTTCGGCCCGGTCAAACTACGCTTCCACGCCATGCTATACCTTATCCTGCCTGATCACAAGGCACGCCTCCCGGATGGGGTGGAGCCACAGGCTCCCCTACGACCCGACATTCCTTTCCACACAGTTGCCATGGATATAATGGGACTGAATCCACGCACCTCCCACAGGAAGCATTTTGTTTTGTCATAGTAGTCACAAACATCCTCACCCAGTGGGCGGAAGTGTTCACAGTGACTAATGTGAAGACCAGCAGGGTGGTGTTTTTCCTGGATTGGAAGGTTTTCCCACATTACATGTACCCCAGGGTACTATTTATTGATAATGGGGTACAATACGTGGGATGGTACTGAAAGGCCTACTGCCAGAAGTGGGGATGGTGCACTAAACCACCCCGATCTACCATACCCATGTCAACCCCACTGAGAACTCAACCAAGATATCAAAACCCAACTAATCCTCAGGCTAGCTGAGGATCATACAAATTGGGACGTTCATCTCCACACGCTTCTCTATATAAGGTTGCCAGTCCAATATGGTAACCAGACACACCCTGTCAGAACTATTACAGGGCCATAACCTCATATTACCCGGGGAGTACAGACATGGAGGGCCATGAATCAGACTCCCGATGGAGGAAATACGGAAGGAGGCACGAAGGCACCAAGCTCATTTCCATGCTCACCATACCCCCAATCAACTCAGCCCTCAGCACAACTGGTTTGGAACATACTGTGTATGCTAGGTGCCCTCATCTGTTGTCAGAAAGGTGCAAGTTTTGTGCGGGTTTGGTGCCGAAATGGTCCTCTCTGAGAAAGTTTGTAGCCCAGCTCGGGGCCACAACATACATGGTCTGGCTACCCAAGGGACGCAAGGACCTGGAGGAAGTGGAACATCCTATGGACAAATCCCCGAGATTTGGAGAAACAAGGAAAATTGAAACAGGCGAATCGAATGCCCCAATCCAGGCCGAAGGGCCTACTATCACCGAGGTTACAGGTCTGGACAGCCTGAGTGAACTGCGTTAGGCAGGGATACCTCCGCTCATAGCACGAGGCCCCAGCAGGCATGGTGCGCGACCCTAATTTTGCTGTCGGGATGACTCATGCACAGTCAAAATTAATCTCCTGTGTGGGTAAGTGGAATGAGACAGGGTGCGGTCAGTAGCAATAAAATTGGGTTCTGATGAGGTGATGACGTGTGTGGTGGGCGGTAGTGGCACACCTTCTTTGACGTGCATGGCAGGTGGTAGTGGTACGCCCTCTGTGACGTGCGTGGCAGGTGGTAGTGGCACATCCTCGGTGATGTGCGGTAGGTGGTGTTGGGTCGACTGTTAATGGCTCGGCAGGTGGCTGATTCCCCAGAGAGTACTGCAAAATCGTCGTTTTGCGACTCCGTCCCGTGCCAACAGCTTTCTCAGCAACTGTGGGTGGCGCCATCGGAGTGGTTCCTCCGGGTGATCTTCTGTCGTTGTCACCTCAGTGGTCATTTTGTCCTCTGGCGGATGTGGCAGAACGGCCGGTTTGCACCGCGTCAAACCTCCGAGAGCCTCCACGGAAGTTGGGGGTGGCGGCGTCGGGGTCGGCGTGATGGTCATAGCATGGTGCGTAACTGCTTCGGCTGCCTGCTGGCTGTCTGGAAAACACGGCGATGTTGCCAAGGTGAGACACAGCGCCGCACCAGTAGCCTTCTCGGCAGGCGGTGGCGGCGGCATCGGGGGCGGTGTGATGGTCATGGCATGGTGCGGAACATCTTCGACGGCCTGTTGGCTGTCTGAAAAGCATAGCGATGTTGCCCAGGTGAGATGCGGCACCGCACCAGTAGCCTTCTCGCCAGGCTGTGGCGGCGGCGTCGGGGGAAGCGTGTTGATCATGACGTGGAATGGTGTGGCATCAGCAGCCTTGCAGTGTGTTGTCTCAATTTCGATACAGCCCGATGTCGCACCAGCAACCCACTGCTCAGCTGGAGGTGACAACGTCGGGGGCGGCGTCTGGGGCGGCAGCGTTGGTTGCAGTGGAATCGGGAGTATCGTCGTCTCAAGCAGAGACATTGTGAGCAACGTGTCGGCATCCGCACAGTGTGACCACTCGGCTTTCGTGGTCGTTTGGTCTCCAGGAGTGGTGGATGTGTGAACTTCCGGGGGCGGCATCGTGACGATTACGGTAATGCCTATACACAGCTTCGCTGGTCACTGGTCACATGTAAATCCAAACATCCACTCCTCTTCTCGAGCGATCGGATGTAAACACTCCTCGTGCCATATAATCCCACACTCCTCGCAGAACCACCCATAAGGTGTCCCGCCAGGGCATGAATGCGCACCGCACATCGTCAAGCCATACGCCCCGTATTCAAAACAAAATCCACATTCATAATTTGATAAGTGCTCGCAACTCTTTCCCTATTCTGGAAAGTCTGTGTTGGCCTAGGACTCATACGCTTCCTGGAAGTCGTTCATATTTGTAGCGATGTGTGGCCTCTGTGTCGTGGTCGCGGCAGACCAATCTCAACAACGGCTCGGGGCGTCTCACATGCACGAACAGGTTCCTGTTCCAATCTCGACTTTCGCCCCCGCCATCATTATCAGCGGTGCTACTGATTCGGGAAGTAATGTCAGTCGTTCGGTAATACAATCCGCGCCTTCCACGTGGTGTTATCTCGCACCGAAAATCCTTGCCGCGCCGCCGTCTCCGGTTCGCGCCGCTCCCACGTCGCGTGACCGCACCTGCTTCCTGTCCGCGCCCGAGCGTGAGAGACACGACCCGGCCCCCGCGACACCATTCACGTGCGTCCCAATCACTATGTATTCTGGCCACACTAGTTGGGCGCCATATGTTGTCCCTTCAGCCCTACGTCCCTCGGTCCCAGACGAAGCTCGCCCTGTGGAAGTCGTTTTTGCCCGAGTAGCTCCAGCCAGAGAGTGGCGAGTTCAGGCCTAACGTGGCCGTGACCAGAATATGTGGGACAGGGAAAGGAGTTCAGGGGATGTTGGAGATGTTGACGTAGGCAGTAGGAAAAAGACGTCTTGCCCGGTTCCGTAGACAAGATTTATTAATGGAAATCCTATCGCAGCCTGGCCGACCACGTCGTGAGATGGACATTTCTTCGACGCCGTGACCCGGACTCCCTAATTACAATAATAAATGGAACGCGGTTCTGTAGGGCAGCTGATGAGTGCCCCGTGATATGATAAGCTGATCGCGATGCTCGACGGTACGTGGCGTGTTCGTGACGAGTGACTTCTCGCGGAGCGGAGCGACGCAGGTCTGCTCTGTGCGGCAGCTGGTCGGCGACTGAGTTCTCCGCTCGCCCGCGCGCGGCATTACGCAGGGGCGGCGGAGGGGGGGAAACAGGCCGGCGCGGGAGAACACAAGCTCGCGGCAGGCCAGGCGGTGGATCTACAAATTAAACACAAGCACTAAAATAACATTAAACGATTAATTATAAAAATACAAATACAATATCACTTACAAAATAAAAAACATAAATTACACAAATACGTAGCCGTCTGTGAGCAGTCCTTAATCAGACGTAGGGCGCACGCACTAAAGCAAGAGAGGGCGCTTATGAGACATAACGGCCTGAAGAAGCCGGGGAGACACTTTGGTCGACGTCAGTGTTTTCCAGGACATAGATTGACGCCAACCGTCGGTGCTCTGTCGCACAGGCCATTATGCCACATTCACACCTGCATTGTAGTGTGTGAGTGCAACAAATGTGCCACGGGGTTATCTGGGCTTTGTTCGTCCTACTTAGTTATAATAGTGTAAGTACAGCCTCATCCACTTTCATTGGCCTCACCTCGGTGCAGCTTTAAATAGCTTATCGCTTAACATATACTTTTCTTTCGCATACACATGTCCGCGAATTTTAGCATCACTACTCATGTAGTCAAAAGCTACGTACGAGCCTATTCTTAGGCAGGATGCTGTTTTTGGAAACTGTTGACTTTCGCCTGCACTGGTCCGTCCCCAGACGAAACCTGCAGACAATTTCCAAAAATAATGTAATTCGTATTATGTCTTTTGTGGGACTATTTCTGCAGGCCGTGTCACCATGTGAGGAATGTGAACATGGGTGTTTTCGCCCTTGCTAATCATCGATACACTTGGTATCTTATGCAACGTCGTCCCTATGTTAATTAATATATAAACTAAATAAAATCTGTGACCCGCGAGGAGGTGTCTGCAGACCTTCTTTGGGACTTGGTACATATGCTCTTAATTTTTTTTGTAATGTAATGTATTATGTGTTATGTTATCCTAAAATTCTCGGCCGTGTAAAAGTTTACATTGTGTTCTACATCGTGAATTTCGAGTGTCAATTAATCTGTAATTACGTACTGTCTCTCACGGACCTCCACTCTGTAACATCTTAAAACTGCTAATTTAGAGTGTGTATACATTCCTAACATGTCGCGTACCCGTCTCCGTAGAATACATGGAGACGTGGCGGACGTCTCTCGGCCGTTTTATTGTATTGCCCGGCGCAAGCTCTCTCGCATAGAGCAGCCTCCTGCGGGGAGGCAGAGATGGACCGTCCGGCCCGTGTAGCTGCCGAGGGACGTCTAGCGCGCTGGAGAAATGTGCGGTGCAGGCTAGTTGTGTTAGTCCACGTGTTTTGGCCCACGGACACGCAAGATACAAAACAACACTCACACACACGGTAAAGAAAATGATATAAGAGATTATAACACACTATAGTACAGGAAACAAATGTGATAATAGTTGCGAGTTTATGGAGCGTCTCGCGGCCGCTTCTAGCCTCGAAGGTGGCTCGCACAGGACTGGAGACCAGGACGCCGGCGCACTGCTCTCGCGCGCACGGAGCGGAAGTGACGTCATTCCCAAAGCCGCGGCACGCTGCGGACAGGGCTGTGATCCGGGCTTTAATGCTGAGGCACGGAGGTACGACATTAGACTGCCCCCCCCCTGGATAAGCCCGGGTCCAGGCCATCTGTGCTTCCACCCGTGGCAGCAGGATAGGGACGCCCTCTCCAGCGGCGGTCGTCGGGGTTAGGGCCGCCTCTCTCGCCCTGTACTCGCCGGGTCGTCGTACACAAGCGCGTCCAGCTCTGAGCCTGTGACATAGTCTGCCAAGTAACGTGGGGCTCGGCGACGTCGTCGGTTGCATCTCGGGATCGTCTCAGCCGGCTCCTTGACTGTGACTCGGAACTCTGCATCGGCGAAGGAGGCACCATGTCCCCATCCACCTCGGGTGGGGGAGAGTGGCTCAGCTGCCTCCTCATCCGGCTCGGTCACCAGAGGTTGTTCCTCCACCGCATCTGCACCCGCCTCGAGCATCTCGGTTACTTCACCGATCTGTGTCCGCGTCGTGCGTCTCCGACGGCGTCGCCTCGGACTTGTGGCCGAGCTTCCTGCTGTTTCCAGGGTCGCTGTTTCTGGGCTGGGGGTGGCATGGAACAGGCCCCGCATGCCTCGGGGCGTGATCGAGTCGTCTGAAGTAGATGTTTCATCCACTTCTACTAGGGTGACATCTTCAGAGACCAAATTTTCTCCTCGGAATGTTGTTCTCTGTATGGTGTCTCGGTGCACTTTTCGCACCCGCCGTCCATCCAGGCGGACTAGGTAGGTGCTCCTACTTAGCCGTTTAAGGATCGGGTGTGGTCCCGACCATCTGGAGCTCAACCCAGCACTGTAGTTCTTCGGCGCGCTGGAGAGAGGCTGCGTGCGCACGTATACCAGTTCTCCAGGCTGGAGTTCCGGTGGCATTCGGGTCGTCTGCGGTGTTATCTGGCAAGTATAGGCCCTCTGGTGTTCGCGCGCTGTTGTCATTTCTGCCTCTCGCCATTGATGGCGCTCCTCTGGGTCTTCTTCTTCATTGGCTACCCCGTGGGCTGTCCATTCTCCTGGCAAGGGCAAATTGTGGCCTTGGACCATTTCCGCCGGGGTCATTCCTGTGGCTGCATTGGTTCTGCGACGGATGCAAAACAGAAAACAGAGCCTCTGCAAAATGGTCGTCCCACTTAGTATGGTCGCTACCCAGCCTTATGCGCATCTGGACTTTCAACTCTTGGTTTCGCCTCTCCGTCGGGTTGGCTCGGGGGTGGTAGGCAGGTGTGGTCCGGTGTTCGACGTGCCACGAGTTGCACATTTCCCGCCACTGCATCCCGACGAATTGGTGGCGTTGTCTGTCAGCAGGTCTCTCGGGTAGCCCCAACACGGGAAGAATTCCATTTGTAATACTGTCCCAATGGTGTTGGCCCGAACGTTGCTGGTGGGGTAAGCTTCTACCCAACGGGTGAAGAGATCGGTCACTACCAACAGGAATCTCTTGCCCCGGGCTGTGCGGGAATATGGCCCCATGATATTCAGCGCGATAGACTGGAAAGGGGTAGTGGGAATGCGAGGCTGTTGTTGCTCCGTCCCTTCACTCAGCCGCGCTTTCCGCTCTTGACATGTCTCACCAAGTCCTCACGTACTCCCGCACGTCCCGGGCCATGCCAGGCCAGTGGTAGTGCTGACCGTCCGCCCGTCGTGTTTGGTCCGCCCCAGGGTGTCCAGCCAGGTCGTGATCATGCATAAAGCGCAACACCGCTTCACGTGCCTCCGGTGGGACATAGGTGCACCACTCCTGATCGGGTCCCATTCCTCGTGGGTAGAGCACGCCATCTCTCGTAGTCCAGGTCTCACATGGTTCCGCTATTTGCTTCGCGCATCTGTGCTCAGTGTCCTGATAAGTTGTGTTGGGCATTGTGCACCCGACGTTTCAGCTTGACCAGGTCCGCAGGAGGCGGGTCGTCGTCCACACCTAGAGCAAGCAGGCGGCAGGTTGGGTCCCTTGGGTGGTGGTGATCCATCTCATGGCCAGGTGGTAGTATCTCGTCCCAAGATACCTCGTCCTCCAGGCATGATCCCTCATCAGGGTCCTGTGACAGGGCATCCGGCAGCTCATTTTCTACTCCTGGTACGTGCTCCACAACGAAGTCGAACAACTGTAGAAACAGCGCCCACCTCACGAGTTTTCTTTTCTGCCCCTGGAGGGTCCACAACCACGTGAGGGCTTGGTTGTCCGTGCGCAATACAAATTGACTACCCTCGAGATGGGGACGGTACTTTCTCAGTGCCCATACCACAGCCAGGCACTCCTGTTCATTGCTGTGGTAGTTCCGTTCAGCGCGACCGAACTTTGCACTGGCGTAGTCGATTATGCACCTGTCCCCATTTTCGTCTTGTTGGTATAGCACCGCGCTTACCCCCTCGGCGCTCGCATCCGTCTGAACGTACAGCGTCCTCTCGGGGTTTATCCGTGACAGAGTGTGGCATCGGAGAAAAGCCGTCTTCAAGCTGTCCAGCGCCTTCTGTGCAGCCGGTTTCCAGTGGTAGCACTGTCAAGGTGACAACAGATCTGTCAGGGGGGCAGTGAGCATGGAGAACTGCGGGATATAGTTCCGCAGCCAGTTGGTGAGGCCCAAGACCTTCTGCAACTGCTTGCGGGTTCTAGGGGGTTCAGCTTCTGCAATTTTCGCCAGGTGCATCGGGTGCGGACGATTACCCTCAGCATTCACCACATGCCCCAAAAACTCCACCTCTCTCCGTCCAATGTGACACTTCTGTGTGGCACAGGTCAGGTGGTGCGTCTCGAGCCGCTCCAGGACCAGGGACAGGTGCTGCACATGGTCCTCCCAGGTCTTGGAGTACACGATCACGTCGTCGAGGTAGACTGTCACGAACTGGCCAATGTACCCTTCCAGTATGCGGGCCATCATAGCTTGAAATGTGGCCGGCGCGCACTTGAGCCCGAAGGGCATGCCACAGAACTGAAAGCATCTACCATCGGGCACCATGAATGCTGTCTTTTCTCTGTCACCTGGGTGTATTGGCACCTGCCAATAGCCCGAACGTAAGTCAAGGGTCGTGAACACTCCCGCATTGCCCAGACCTGCCAAGGCCTCGTCCACACTGATCTGCGGTGGTGGAGAACTGATGGTGACACTATTCAGGGGACGGAAGTCCACACAGAAGCGCATGGTCCCATCCATCTTGGCAGCTAGGACGATGCGTGAGTTGTATGCGCTGTTGGAGGGTTCAATAACACCATCTCGAAACATTTCGTGCACTTACGTATCACCTGTTGCTCGCGGAAACCATATCCCCTGGGGGCCTCATACACTGGTTGGTCGTGCATAGTGGGGATTCGGTGTTCTGTCACCGTTGTACGCCCGAGTGGTCGGCAGTGGCGAAGACGCTCTGCCTTTCCCTTATGAGCCGCCTGAATGCATCCTGATAACCTGGGGGTACATCATTGTCCACATCTTCTAACTTCGTGGGCTCTCTCGGGGGAGGTGGTGCTCTACCTAGTGCATACACTGCCAGGCGCTCATGTTTGCCGACATTGACTAGCCCAGAGGCCAGTGCTATCACTGTGTCATGCTCCACCAACCAAGGCTGTCCGAGCATTAGGTCCTCCCTGAGTCCCTCTACTACAATTGCTGCTGTCTGGGTAACCAGCTCCCTCACACTCACCGTTATGATGGCATCCCCGATGGCTGTCCCGACTCCGGTGCTCGTGGCCAGGCGCAGCGCGCAACGTCTCGGTGTGACGTCCGCTGGTGGTACCAAGTGTTGGGCCACAAACACGTGGCTCACACCTGTATCTACGAGAGCGGCCGTCGGTCTCCCGTTCAGATTGATGGGTACCCGCATCAGCCGGTCGTCTGGGGTTGTGAGCTGTCCCAGTGTTATGTGTGTCTCGGCCGTGGGTTTGGGAAGGGGGGTAGGTGGTGTGGGGGGCAGAACTGTTGGTCCTACATCCCCTTTTGCCCGTTTTCCTCCGGTTGTTGTTGTTGTTGTTGTCGTTGTCTTGGGCAGTCCTGATGCCAATGGAACGTGTCCTGCGGGCATCCAAGGCGACACTGGGGTGGTCGGCCTCCGTCCCGCCGATTCCCCGCGTTCCGCCACTCTGGTGTGGTAGTCTGTCGGCTGCCACTCGGTGGGCCTTGTAATTGTCCGGCGCCCCAGAAGGCGCTGCAGGTTGCCCTCCATGGCTACGGCCTGTCATACATATTCTTCAACAGACCCGTTGCAATACGGCCTGAGGAAGGGTTGTAATTCTTCCCGCACTAACGCGGTCACGTCCGGCAATGCTTGCTCCGGCGCTTCCCCTGGCGCTATGCGACGATAAAGCTGCAACTTGCCCGCCAGGAATCTCTCCACCCATTCCGTGTCACTCTGCACCTCGCCATAGAAACGGGCATTGCAGCTCAAGACTGCCTGGCGGTCGTCAAATCGCTGTATGAGACGCGTGGCGAACTCCCGCCACTGCATATCGTATCGACCCCATAGAGTCCACCACTCATGAGCACGCCCACGCAACTGTTCGCTCGTGCGTTGTGTTCACTCCTCTACTGGCACACTGCACTGTAACATATGCCTCTCACACCATCGCACAAACTCCCGTGGGTCTTCGTGAAGGAGCCCGCTAAACTCCGGCAGCACTATACGCCCGGCCCCTGTGGCAACCCGCACAGCGTACGCGACTGGCGGCGCTACAGAGTTTGTAGGCGTGTCCCAGTCAATTAGGTTCGGCGACGGTGGATCCTGTTTCGGTAACATCGACCCGACCTGGTTGCCCGAGCAGCCTCTACACTCGTCACATACCCCTTTTTCATGGTACACGGCACTCACTGTGTTCGAGGCTACCCTATGCATCTGCTCTGATGATGTATCCCTGTCCCACAACAACACACCCTCAGCAGTTTCTGTCTTCACCTCACTGCGCCTCAGTAACGCGCACGTGCACATGTTCCGACACTGCCACTCTCCTGTCACAATGTCCATGCCTTTCGGTAGATGACAACTGTCAAACCGCGCGGCAGCATTGTTTACAAACACCGGGCCACGTGGCCGCTCCGTCTGCGCAGGCTACCACTGCGTCCGCCCGAACACCGCCAGCTCGCCACGAAGATCACCGATGGCAGAACGGCGAAAGGGAGGAAAAGGAGGGGGTACCACGGTTGGTTATCCCGTGGAAGGGGGAGGGGGGTGAATCGACGGGAAATATAATCCCGTTGCGGGACGGGAGACGGCGATGCGTTATCAGCTGAACCGTGAAACTGATAGGTGTTGGAAACGTGGGAAAGTAATGGTTGCGTCCTCGCGTTGATGAGATCAGAAGTACTGTCTAGGTGGATAAGTGAATCAATTCATTGTCCCAGGTGGATTTTCACGCTGTCTGATCACTCACTGTACACTCTTTTCCCGCACTGCACACGCTCTCTTGTTCGCCACACGTACGGGCGCCAAATGTCGCGTACCCGTCTCCGTAGAATACGTGGAGACGTGGTGGACGTCTCTCGGCCGTTTTCTTGTATTGCCCGGCGCAAGCTCTCTCGCATAGAGCAGCCTCCTGCGGGGAGGCAGGGGTGGACCGTCCGGTCCATGAAGCTGCCGAGGGACATCTCGCGCGCTGGAGAAATGTGCGGTGCAGGCTAGTTGTGTTAGTCCACATGTTTTGGCCCGCGGACACGCCAGATACAAAACAACACTCACACACACGGTAAAGAAAACGGTATAAGAGATTATAACATACTATAGTACAGGAAACAAAAGCGATAATAGTTGCGAGTTTATGGAGCGTATCGCGGCCGCGTCTAGCCTCGAAGGTGGCTCGCACGGGACTGGAGACCAGGACGCCAGCGCACTGCTCTCGCGCGCACGGAGCGGAAGTGACGTCATTTCCAAAGCCGCATCGCGCTGCGGACAGGGCTGTGATCCGGGCTTTAACGCCGAGGCACGGAGGTACGACGTCAAACTGTAATGCTCATGCCCTATAAGTAGGGAGGACCGTGCTCTGGCACTGAATCACGGCGAGTTGAGTAAAGTGTCTTTTCTGCATTAAATCTAGGTCGTTCTGTATCTTTTGTTCTTCATTTCGTAATTACCGTCTCTCGCCACTTGGCCAGGAACCGTTCTTGAGCACTCACCAGGCATAAACTTTCCTAACTTCATTCGTGGGACAACCCAGCAGACGACAAGGTAGGTACTCAAAAATACTATTTTTGGAGTGTTCTTATCCTTTTTATTAGTTGAGCACCTTTATTATGATATTATTTTTTTTGTTTCTTGTGATTATTTACAAGAAAATATTTACTTAAAGGCAAGTTTTAAGTTAAGTATGTTGCATTGTTTTAAGTTGTATGATGTGTCACATGTTAATGTTAAAAAAAATTTCATGATTATTATGTCATTATATTTTTGTAGATTATGAAAACTTATTTTGAATTTGAATAGAATGTTTTCATAAAATATTTGGAGATTAAATTCCTTTCATCACTACAAAAAGATTAGAGAAATCTGTGATGAGAATTACAAGGGATTTTGAATTTCGCGGTCGTTCTTCAAGCTTTAGCCGCTGGGATCACTGCAGTGGTTGCCTTCAGCGTTCGCGATGTTTTAAAGGAATGAATTTCCTATATTGTCCTGTTGAAATTTTTTTTTGTTGAAGTCTTACTATTATCTATGTAGATTTTTAAAAATGGCGTCCCATTTGTCTGGCGGTAAGGTGAATGTTGCTTTGGTTCAAGAATTAGCTAAAAAAGAATTACTTCGTTTGCTTACACAGTGTGATGGATCAAAGGTACCTCGCAATTGTAATTTATTGAGGGGGGCGGGTGGCTGTAGCACAATAACCTGTTTTCTTTAGTGCCGATTATCTGGTAATGGTTATGTGTTATCTGATTGGCTAAACGCTGGGCCACATAAATACAAGCATTGAACGTGAAAGCCAACTTTATGAAAGTTAATTCTTTTGTTTATTTAGTTTGTTTACGCTAGTGGGTATTTAATGCGTTTGTACTTTATCGCATGTATGTGTTTACGCTAGTGGGGATTTAATACGTTTGTACTTTATCGCATGTATGTATTCTTAACCCTTTCAATCCTGACTTTTCCAAAGTTCAAATAAAAATTATTTGTTAACATGTTTGAAATCAGCATATTTTTTAAATACAGAATCCAATTGTGGTTTTTGTAAATTTGAATAGCTTAAAAAAATATGTGTACAAATGTACTTATTACGCACTTGTTGATGTAATTATAGGTCTTTCGAAAATAACATTTTCAAACATAAACTTACGATTATCAATTCAAATAAACCAAAAAACAATGTAAGAAACAACTTAAATACTAAATACAATAACAAACAAGAGGGGAAACAATCAGTTGATTAAATTACTAAACAAGAAGCATATCAATTGGCACTTTCAAACACAAGCTAACGCTTATCCAAGCAAATAAATTGTTCGGGGATATTTGAAACTTGTACAATAATAATCATAGCAAGCAATTGTTGGCCATTTCAAACAAAAGAACTGATAAATACAATATACAAAATCAAACATAGGTGGGTGGCGGGGGGGCAATCAAAGATCCAGAATGAAGCTATTTGCTTGAATGGTATGCAAGAAAGCAGTTTTTGTCCTTCGTAAGACAGAGATGAATCTTGCATTTCTGACAAGAGATTCTCGATCTTCCCATCCATTTTGACATCTTACAGCGTGTCCCTAATTTGTCACCATCGTGAACTGGGAGGTGGTCGACACAGTCAAGTTGAACTTCAGGAGCAGGCCTAGCTTCTCCTCTTCGTCGCTGCTGCACATGCTGGATTGGCGAGATGTCATTATTTGAGGGGCGACAACGTTTCTTTGTAGTCACTTTCTTCCCTGCATAGAGCAACCCTTCTGTTACGCGCATCCTGAAGTTCATTAGATCAAGTATTTTCTTCGATGGTATGCCCAATGCTACAGCATCCCGTCGGTATTCGAACCATGACTGAACAACTTCCATGTCCGAAGCATGAAAAATCATGCGCAGGGTTCACTTTCTAGATTTTATAATTGTTCTGTAATAACTGAGCATTTGATCCAAAAGATCGACACCACCCATTCCATAGTTGTAGAGCCGAACAATTTCTGGTCGCTCCACTGACACATACTTATTCTGTTTCTTTGACCATCTGTCAACCATATCAACTTTCCCTTTTCCTACAAAATTTAATGCCAACACCACTGTTTTATTATCTACCCATTTTACTATGGTTACATTTCTCCTCGATTTATGATTTCTTCAGAGTAGCTACGGTCTTTCTTCATGGCATTCTTTGTCTAGTGTCAATGGAGGATTTCCGAATCTATTAACCCTGACTGTTCCAGCTACATGAATCTTCTTTTCTTTCAGAATTTGAAAGAGGTTGTATGTGGAGAAAAAATTTATCAAAATAAAGTTTGTGGCCATGTAGATTTTCAATTCTTTTCACCATATGTAGCACCACAGATGCACCAGGACCTAGCTTCTTCAACTCTATTGGATCGATTTCTGGCATGGATCCTTGGTAAATAAGAAAATTGTATGCTAAGCCAGACTGTCCACACAAATAAAATATTTTTATCCCCTAAGGACAAGATTTGCATTTCACATATTGCTTCAGGCTATACCTGCCTGTAAATGGGACAATCTGTTCATCAACAGATAATTCTTCTTCAGTTTCTAACTCAAAACATCTGGAAAGAATTGAGTCATACAAAGGTCTTACTCTGTAGACCTTATCTTTGCATTCAACAGGCATTTCCAAACTATTCACTATGGGTAAAGTTGACCTCAACTCAAAGAAGCGGTCCCTTGTCATGTTTTCTAGGAATATATTAATTCCCAGTGCTTCATCCTAAAACAGTTGTGCTCTTGGAAATTTCAAAGTTCCTGCAGCTAAATGGAGAGCAAGCAACTTCTGAATTTCCTCCGATGATGTGTGTTTGAAATGTGTTTGTTTTGTTGCACTGCATACAAGTTGGTCATCTCTGCCATTTTTTCAAAGATTGAATCAGGCAAATATCGGTGATAATATCCCACAGGTGATAATAGTTCATTCACATCAGCACTGCCACAAATGTATGGTTCGGGGAAGACAAATTGGTTTACGATACCATGCAATGTCTTTCTTGTTGATGATTGTGAACTGTGAAGTAGTCTGTTCATTTTCATTGCCACCTGAATGGCTTGTGGATGTTTCATCTACTGAATCATCCAGATTGTCTGTTTGTGTAGCATTTGCACTTACCCTACTAGCACCAACACGTAACTGTCTAGGGGAAACCACCGCAGGAATTTCATCTTCTAAACCCTCGTCATCTGACAACCACACATCAGGAATTTCTCCACTCAATAAAATATCCAAAATTGAACCAGCATTTTGAGTACATTGTGAATGTTCTTCCATTGAAATAAATACTAAACTGCCACAATTACAAATAGAAAACTTGAAAAAAACACTTATTATTATAGGTTATGATTCCCACATGCTAAAGCTAATGCTAATGCTAGGTATGTTTGTGCACATTTGTACACATACAAATATTTGACTAAAAATAATATATATTAATAATATTAGTGGATATCACACGCACACACACCGGGCCATAGAGGGAGCTGGTGGGGGGAGAGGGGGTGAAGGGGGCGAGGCACATCAACATCGAGCAAAACAATACCGTTGACTAAAGTTCTCCAAAATAAACACACAAACAGACATGGCGGGCAGCGGCAGTGCACGGATATTGAAATGTGAGCTAAACACTGGCATTTCTCAGAAACTAGTGGGAATTTATTAACATTGTGTTCAAGATAAATACAGGAATGTCTCTAGTGTTGGAAAATGGTATTTTCGTAATTTTATGTTTACTTTGCGGAAAAGACGCGACGTAAGATATTTACCGAAACACCCTTTCTGTGGTTGTCCCAGTCAGATGTGCAGATTTTCTGGGTCTCGTTTCTTTAATGTTATAACTTTTCTGGTTCAGAATGAGTGGCAGAAAGTAGGATGTTGTATGGCTTTCATTTGTACACTCTACAAATCAAAATAACTAATGTAATAATAAACCCTGGTTTAATTTAAAAAAAAAAACAGTTTTTTTTCCAACCCTGATTCTTATGATGGAAAAGTGTATCTTGTGCATTTCCCACAGTATTTATCATTCGACTAAAGAAAGCGAGAGACAGTAAAGATGGCACGGACTAGTAGTGAAATGGGTTGTGATTAGTTGCTTAGCAAAAGCTGTGTTGTGACTGGGCAGTGGTCAGGTGACTCCCTGCTCTCGGTGCGGCTGGGGCAAGTTGTGACTGGGCAGTGGTCAGGTGACTCCCTGCTCTCGGTGCGGCTGGGGCCAGTTGTGACTGGGCAGCGGTCAGGTGACTCCCTGCTCTCTGTGCGGCTGGGGCCAGTTTTGACTGGGCAGCGGTCAGGTGACTCCCTGCTCTCGGTGCGGCTGGGGCCAGTTGTGACTGGGCAGTGGTCAGGTGACTCCCTGCTCTCGGTGCGGCTGGGGCCAGTTGTGACTGGGCAGTGGTCAGGTGACTCCCTGCTCTCGGTGCGGCTGGGGCCAGTTGTGACTGGGCAGTGGTCAGGTGACTCCCTGCTCTCGGTGCGGCTGGGACCAGTTGTGACTGGGCAGTGGTCAGGTGACTCCCTGCTCTCTGTGCGGCTGGGGCCAGTTGTGACTGGGCAGCGGTCAGGTGACTCCCTGCTCTCGGTGCGGCTGGGGCCAGTTGTGACTGGGCAGCGGTCAGGTGACTCCCTGCTCTCGGTGCGGCTGGGGCCAGTTGTGACTGGGCAGCGGTCAGGTGACTCCCTGCTCTCGGTGCGGCTGGGGCCAGTTGTGACTGGGCAGCGGTTAGGTGACTCCCTGCTCTCGGTGCGGCTGGGGCCAGTTGTGACTGGGCAGTGGTCAGGTGACTCCCTGCTCTCGGTGCGGCTGGGGCCAGTTGTGACTGGGCAGTGGTCAGGTGACTCCCTGCTCTCGGTGGGGCTGGGGCCAGTTGTGACTGGGCAGTGGTCAGGTGACTCCCTGCTCTCGGTGCGGCTGGGGCCAGTTGTGACTGGGCAGTGGTCAGGTGACTCCCTGCTCTCGGTGCGGCTGGGGCCAGTTGTGACTGGGCAGTGGTCAGGTGACTCCCTGCTCTCGGTGCGGCTGGGGCCAGTTGTGACTGGGCAGTGGTCAGGTGACTCCCTGCTCTCCGTGCGGCTGGGGCCAGTTGTGACTGGGCAGTGGTCAGGTGACTCCCTGCTCTCCGTGCGGCTGGTGCCAGTTGTGACTGGGCAGTGGTCAGGTGACTCCCTGCTCTCGGTGCGGCTGGGGCCAGTTGTGACTGGGCAGTGGTCAGGTGACTCCCTGCTCTCGGTGCGGCTGGGGCCAGTTGTGACTGGGCAGTGGTCAGGTGACTCCCTGCTCTCGGTGCGGCTGGGGCCAGTTGTGACTGGGCAGTGGTCAGGTGACTCCCTGCTCTCGGTGCGGCTGGGGCCAGTTGTGACTGGGCAGTGGTCAGGTGACTCCCTGCTCACGGTGCGGCTGGGGCCAGTTGTGACTGGGCAGTGGTCAGGTGACTCCCTGCTCTCGGAGCGGCTGGGGCCAGTTGTGACTGGGCAGTGGTCAGGTGACTCCCTGCTCTCGGAGCGGCTGGGGCCAGTTGTGACTGGGCAGTGGTCAGGTGACTCCCTGCTCTCGGTGCGGCTGGGGCCAGTTGTGACTGGGCAGTGGTCAGGTGACTCCCTGCTCTCGGTGCGGCTGGGGCAAGTTGTGACTGGGCAGCGGTCAGGTGACTCCCTGCTCTCGGTGCGGCTGGGGCAAGTTGTGACTGGGCAGCGGTCAGGTGACTCCCTGCTCTCGGTGCGGCTGGGGCCAGTTGTGACTGGGCAGCGGTCAGGTGACTCCCTGCTCTCGGTGCGGCTGGGGCCAGTTGTGACTGGGCAGTGGTCAGGTGACTCCCTGCTCTCGGTGCGGCTGGGGCCAGTTGTGACTGGGCAGCGGTCAGGTGACTCCCTGCTCTCGGTGCGGCTGGGGCCAGTTGTGACTGGGCAGCGGTCAGGTGACTACCTGCTCTCGGTGCGGCTGGGGCCAGTTGTGACTGGGCAGCGGTCAGGTGACTCCCTGCTCTCGGTGCGGCTGGGGCCAGTTGTGACTGGGCAGTGGTCAGGTGACTCTCTGCTCTCGGTGCGGCTGGGGCCAGTTGTGACTGGGCAGTGGTCAGGTGACTCCCTGCTCTCGGTGCGGCTGGGGCCAGTTGTGACTGGGCAGTGGTCAGGTGACTCCCTGCTCTCGGTGCGGCTGGGGCCAGTTGTGACTGGGCAGTGGTCAGGTGACTCCCTGCTCTCGGTGCGGCTGGGGCCAGTTGTGACTGGGCAGTGGTCAGGTGACTCCCTGCTCTCGGTGCGGCTGGGGCCAGTAGTGACTGGGCAGTGGTCAGGTGACTCCCTGCTCTCGGTGCGGCTGGGGCCAGTTGTGACTGGGCAGTGGTCAGGTGACTCCCTGCTCTCGGTGCGGCTGGGGCCAGTTGTGACTGGGCAGTGGTCAGGTGACTCCCTGCTCTCGGTGCGGCTGGGGCCAGTTGTGACTGGGCAGTGGTCAGGTGACTCCCTGCTCTCGGTGCGGCTGGGGCCAGTTGTGACTGGGCAGCGGTCAGGTGACTCTCTGCTCTCGGTGCGGCTGGGGCCAGTTGTGACTGGGCAGTGGTCAGGTGACTCCCTGCTCTCGGTGCGGCTGGGGCCAGTTGTGACTGGGCAGTGGTCAGGTGACTCCCTGCTCTCGGTGCGGCTGGGGCCAGTTGTGACTGGGCAGCGGTCAGGTGACTCCCTGCTCTCGGTGCGGCTGGGGCCAGTTGTGACTGGGCAGCGGTCAGGTGACTCTCTGCTCTCGGTGCGGCTGGGGCCAGTTGTGACTGGGCAGCGGTCAGGTGACTCCCTGCTCTCGGTGCGGCTGGGGCCAGTTGTGACTGGGCAGTGGTCAGGTGACTCCCTGCTCTCGGAGCGGCTGGGGCCAGTTGTGACTGGGCAGCGGTCAGGTGACTCCCTGCTCTCGGAGCGGCTGGGGCCAGTTGTGACTGGGCAGGGGTCAGGTGACTCCCTGCTCTCGGTGCGGCTGGGACCAGTTGTGACTGGGCAGTGGTCAGGTGACTCCCTGCTCTCGGTGCGGCTGGGGCCAGTTGTGACTGGGCAGTGGTCAGGTGACTCCCTGCTCTCGGTGCGGCTGGGGCCAGTTGTGACTGGGCAGCGGTCAGGTGACTCCCTGCTCTCGGAGCGGCTGGGGCCAGTTGTGACTGGGCAGCGGTCAGGTGACTCCCTGCTCTCGGTGCGGCTGGGGCCAGTTGTGACTGGGCAGCGGTCAGGTGACTCCCTGCTCTCGGTGCGGCTGGGGCCAGTTGTGACTGGGCAGCGGTCAGGTGACTCCCTGCTCTCGGTGCGGCTGGGGCCAGTTGTGAAGGGCAGTGGTCAGGTGACTCCCTGCTCTCGGTGCGGCTGGGGCCAGTTGTGACTGGGCAGTGGTCAGGTGACTCCCTGCTCTCGGTGCGGCTGGGGCCAGTTGTGAAGGGCAGTGGTCAGGTGACTCCCTGCTCTCGGTGCGGCTGGGGCCAGTTGTGACTGGGCAGCGGTCAGGTGACTCCCTGCTCTCGGTGCGGCTGGGGCCAGTTGTGACTGGGCAGCGGTCAGGTGACTCCCTGCTCTCGGTGCGGCTGGGGCCAGTTGTGACTGGGCAGCGGTCAGGTGACTCCCTGCTCTCGGAGCGGCTGGGGCCAGTTGTGACTGGGCAGCGGTCAGGTGACTCCCTGCTCTCGGTGCGGCTGGGGCCAGTTGTGACTGGGCAGCGGTCAGGTGACTCCCTGCTCTCGGAGCGGCTGGGGCCAGTTGTGACTGGGCAGCGGTCAGGTGACTCCCTGCTCTCGGTGCGGCTGGGGCCAGTTGTGACTGGGCAGCGGTCAGGTGACTCCCTGCTCTCGGTGCGGCTGGGGCCAGTTGTGACTGGGCAGCGGTCAGGTGACTCCCTGCTCACGGTGCCGCTGGGGCCAGTTGTGACTGGGCAGCGGTCAGGTGACTCCCTGCTCACGGTGCGGCTGGGGCCAGTTGTGACTGGGCAGCGGTCAGGTGACTCCCTGCTCACGGTGCGGCTGGGGCCAGTTGTGACTGGGCTAGTGGTCAGGTGACTCCCTGCTCTCGGTGCGGCTGGGGCCAGTTGTGACTGGGCAGTGGTCAGGTGACTCCCTGCTCTCGGTGCGGCTGGGGCCAGTTGTGACTGGGCAGTGGTCAGGTGACTCCCTGCTCTCGGAGCGGCTGGGGCCAGTTCTCTGCTCGGTGTCGTGGCAGGGCTCAAGCAATTAATTAATGTGTACTAAGGGACAAACTTTACGGCTATGGTTTGCAATTAGAGTTGCATCGACCACAGTCGTCGTCACGATGGGGTCTAAGTGAATTTTAGCCATCATCCCAAGGAAACTTTTGTCCTTGGCTTGTACAGTTGATGCTAAGCGTTTTCGGGACTTATTTGCTAAATGTAAAGTGTTTGTGAGTATTAAAAAAAACAATAAACATTCACGTTTTCAAGCAGGAAAATTTTGTTTGGTTTTGTTATGAGAACTGTGTGGAATTTAAGCATACTGTAATGGCAGACTATGGTTTGTGTTTTGTAAGCTCTAAAAAAATTGACCTAAAAGTTCTTCTTAAACTTTTTTCTTCAGTTAAAACAGCATAACCAAATTTGTACTTAACCTCCAATTTAAAAACATCAACAAATTTTTTTGAACATTCTTTTTTAAAAAAAATTATTTTTGAAGTGTTTGTGGATGTTGAAAGTCAGGTTTTCTTTCAGCCAGGCTGATCTGAGTTGTAATATAAGGTGCCCCACGTTGGGTGCCAATTGTTTCACTACAGGCCTCCCCAGCTAGCTCAAAAGTCGGTCTGAAGTGGACATTCATAAACACCAGCATGAATCATTTGGGTGCTGGAAAAATCATGTTGTTTCCCAAAAAAATGTTGCTGTCGATAAATTGTTTACTGAAACAATGTCTTTCAAACACAGACTGACATTAAAGAATTTTTATTGATACCGGTACTTGAGATAATTCACAGTCATTGTGGCAGCCATCTTAAGACAACAAAAAAAGGTACACAGCCTTTCTCACATAACTTCTTCATCGACTTAAAAAAAACCAAACATATGTTGACTGTTTGCAGGTATCAAAGGATAACTATTAATTTAAAAGACAGTTTGTAACAAGTCATAATTCTGCCCAGCTAAGGTGGTGATTGTTCTTTCACAAAAATAAAACACTTAAAAATCTTTCAGCGACTGTTGTACGTAGCAAGTAGGGGACGCGTAAAATTCTGTTACTGGCTGTTAACTTACTTTAAACTGTTAACAATAATTACAGAATAAAAACGTTTAAAATAAATTTTTACTTAGATTCTTATCGATGTCAAAACCAATAAATGTTCTTTACTCGATAGCTCCGGCAGACCACACGCACGTTCGCAGATCATTACGTACTCACTCTGTGCCATCACGAAATAAAGTCCTTAACGTTGTCACCACTCACCACCTCCGGCTAGCTCAAATTAGGTGATGAGTGGAACATACAGGTTAGAAGGTCACGAAGAAAGAAGAAATTTATAAACAATGTTCAATGTATTTATCTTTTCTTTTATTTAATTAAAATCAAAATATCGACTGAACAAACAGAACACAAAAAAGAATTGAAAAGTACATCAAGAAAAGATGAAACACGAGCCACCGCCCGGCCACGGCCTGCCTGGCCCGCCGCCCGAACAACGACCGCTCGGCCCGGTGCTCGGACAATCACTGAGCTCCCTTTGTGCGGGCAGTGTTCTTGGCTCGCTGACATGGTTTTCAGCCAATCACGGCGCATGGTATCAGAGACTTCCATGAAATGCTTACTTCTGTTCCCATGACGCAACGATTTTCTCTCTTTCTCACACTCCCTTGACCGTGACTCACACGCTTGGCGTGTGAAACAAAGCCTCGGTTGTGGAAAAACGAAGGAGAATCACGTCAGCATGCCTTCCCACACAAAGCAAAAAAGCAAAAAGCCAGCAAAAAAATTACTTGAAAAATAAATTTATGAATTTTGAAAATAAAAACAATAAACCCGGAGAATTGTTTTCACAATAACTTCGAAAGGAAATTTTTTTACATCTAACCTGAAATTTGACAAAAACATTTATAACAAATGATTCTTACTGGATTGCATGAGGAAGGCTGTAATCTGCGTTGTTACAACGTCTCTGTTGTCGAAGTACGTAGATACGCTGGAAAGGAAAAATCCCGGAGGGCCAGCGGGCCACCCGGGCCACCCGGGCCTACGCCGCTCGTCTGGGGCTTCAAAATTCCTATTAAAAGTCCAAAAAATGTAAAAACTACTTGTTTAAAACTAAATTGCGGTACGGCCTCATTCCCTTCTTAACAGCTCATTATCATTACATTTGTGAGCCGCCACCCCCGCATGACCTCTTCGGCACAGTTCTTGAATAACGACTGACCAAACACAGCTTGGTCAAATGTCTCCATCATTCTCCCACACCTTCCATCTCTTGTAATTTCACACAGATATTCTCATGGTATGGGCTAACATCTGTCTCTCTCTTGCACAGGATGCAACAAATTATCGTCTTTTGGCGCCACTGTGTCACCATACGTCTATTTTTCTCTCTACCCACAATACTCACTGTAATAAAATCTCAATAAAACACATACGTAAAGTTATTATTATAAAAGAACATTTAAATGTAATAAAATATTGAAATCCACCCTTACATAAATAATATCTAAGCCAGCAAAAATAAAGCCAATAAAATTATAGTAAAGAGGCTTTAAAAATAAAACTCTTAAACATTAAAATTAATTACAAGATTATTATCCATAGTAAAATGAAATTATGAAAAACTATGCCATGATGACCTTGAAAATTATATATTCAGATGGTATATTGCAATACTTAGAAACCACACTATTTATTCTTTTTTTATTTTAAATTCTTTAGAAGCTGGGGATGGCATGGTCTTGCAACGATACATTACTCCTCCCCTCAACTTTTCAATAAAATGAACATTATATTTAATTGAAAAGTTCAAAAAACATTCTTTTCACATCATCAAATGTGTTAAGAAACATTCACTGTATTGATTCACAATTTCATATCTGCCAAGTATCCATATTTACTGAAACATTATAATTTGTAAGATTATTGAAATAACACTTCAAGAATTATGCAGAACCATCAAGCACTGAAAAGAAGACAAGCATATTATTTCAATAAAACTTGTTATCTTACTCATTGAGAAAAATAACAAAATATTTACTTTCTCATATTCTTATTAAAGTTTAGTAATTTTATTATAATGATATTATTTCATAAAAACTGTGTTTACAATATTAAAACTTGGTATCAAGCAATGGTCAGTAATAAAATGTTTATTCATTTCTTATCCCTGTCAAGCAAATTTATATCTGCAGTGTTACAATGTGAGAATTTCAATTCATGACTGCACCAAAATAAAAACACATTTGGCTCATTAAATCTCCTTGGTCACCACGATTACGAAGAAACATTTGGTAACTTTTGCACACAAAACGACGAAGAAGGAGATCTGGCTGGTTTTGGCCAGAAAACTACTAAATACATAAATACACAACTCACCACAGTTGTAGAAAAATAAATACATGCATCTTGGCCAGTTCATGAACAAACGAAACCACTCAACAAGATATAAAAAACAAGTTAAACTTTCCTTACCATCATTGCATAAATTTTGAAAATTAATAATCATAATTGTTATTCAAAAATATTCTGTTATTTTAAATACAACTTATACTCATATTTTCAAAATCAGATAACATTATTTGCAAAGCAACCATTAAGTGTCGGACAATCCTTCTCTGATGCAAATTGAAATATACTTATGTTTACTTTAACTATTTGTCAAGATTGCATTCTCCATTGCAAGCAATAACATCATCGTTACATTTGACTGAGGAGGGTGATTACCAAAAGGAAAAAATAAAAATGGACTTGTGCCATTTAAAACATTGAATATTAAACCCTTGCCTCTCAGTTGCTTAAAAAAAACAGTGTAAACACAGGAGCCACTGCTCATCTGGCAGAATACAAACAATTTCGCGTAATCTTCACATAATCTTCAACATGTAAAATATTTACTTTTGTAGTACCAAGAACCAATACTGTATGTTTTAAACAGCAGATAACAACAAATCTCGCATTGAAAACAAAACAAACAAAAAACAAATATTTTGAAAAATATTCTTTGTAAGAAATCTTTTCTAGTTTTAAATTATTGTTTTGCATTTGTAATTCTAATTCAAAATTATCTATTAGTGTAACAAATCTTATTTGATTCTTAATTACAGAAAAACATTAAATATAACAACTCCTTTTCATTTATGCATGTAATTTATCAATACTTCTCTTATTATTATTTTTTATAAAACTTCAATATGATAGTAACCTTCTTTAAAATTATGATTCGTGAAACACTCAGCTGATTATGTTAGAAATACTAAATTTTACTTTATGTTCTTTCTTATTTATAATGCACAAAAACTATATTGTCTCAAAAAAGTACCTCCCAAGTTATACTCAAAACCCATTAAAAAAATTATCAACTTATATCCTTATATTGCATTAATTGCTAAATATTTATAACTTTTAAAAGGGTGTAAAACTTCATACATAACACTTATGTGGTTAATTTAGAATAAAATTCACTTAAAAAAATTGCAAGTTGGAAAAATGAAATAACTGGCTAAGTATTTCAGTGTTGAAATCAGTTGAGTTGCAGGTAAGGCATTGGTATGTGCACTTCCAACAGCTCATATCCCCCCCTCCCCCTGCCCAAAACAACACTCAAAATAGTTACAAGCCACAAAATGTGAACAATCATCATCCAGCAAAATAAATTTAAATTATTATTATTATTTATCAATTGCTGTAAAATATGAGAAGCATTTAAATTGAAAAATATAGTTAAAAGCAAAATTAAAAATTGATATGTAAAATTTGAATTTATTTACGTCAACCCAAAAATTATTTATTACCTAGCTCATTCAAATTTCAATTAATTCCCTAGCTCCTGATCTGCTGAAGGTAGGGACGCTCCACTGAAGTCCCCTTGAGTCGTTGATCGACTTCAGATAACCATTAGATAATTCAGAGTAAGCAAAAAATCATCAAACTGTGAAAAATTGTAAAACTGTAAAAAATGAACTGGTCAGTATTCCACATTGTGAGCAAGGAATAATCACTAGTGTGAGCAGTACCTATCACTTCTCTGACCCTGCCAACCAAACACAGGAAATACCTCCCCACACAAACAGTGCAAATCTCCAATATTTATTAAATTCAAAAATTACTTTATTGCCTTGGTGTTCCAGTTGTAAAGCTCAACGAAAATCTAAAAATCGAGACAATCTGAAAACATAAAAAAATTAAGTTCCTTCATTAATGAAAAATCATTTTTACTTTACTACCAACATTATATCTCTGAATTATCTGTCGAATAGCCTACCTATTGCCTAATCGTGTTCATACTCACATTGTCGGATCTTAACACACACTTTCTATTTACCAACTTATCATCTAAACACTATTTGATTTAATTCTCCATGGTTTCAATAGGGATACATGCATATTTGTCCCATTTACCTTATATTACGACCAACTACAGATACAATTTTAAGTGAGCCATTGAACAATTTAAATAGGTAATTTATGTATTTTATTTATTTATTTATTCATGCACTCCGTTTAGTCCCAAATTATTGTCTTATCTACAAGAGTACATAGCAGTGTACCCCAACTCAATGTCCAAAGTACATGACGAAAGTTTTCCATAAATTGCTATGGAACTGTGGAGCATTGTCTGAGATTACTTTTTTTGGAACACCAGTGTCATTGACATAGACATCCATTATTTTTTCAGTAAGCATTTGTGCTGCAGCTTGTTTAAGTGGGTACAATTTTACAAACTTCAAAAAAACATCTAAAACTACAAAAATGTACTTGACTCCACCCCTTCCTGTTAGAAGGGGTCCAAATAAATTCACACTTATTACTTCCAATGGCTTAGTTGCTAAAACGTGTTGCATAACACCTTGACATTTTTGATTCAACACTTTTGTTTGAGCAAAAATTAAACAAAAATTTACAATCTTAGCCATGGTTGTATATACATCTTTACAAACACAGAAATTCTGAATATATTTTACACTTTTGGTCACCCCAAAATGCCCGCCTTCAGTGTGCAGCAAATGTACGATTTTCTCCTTCAAAGTATGTGGAAAACACAGTACCCACTTAGGAACATCATTATCTACATTTTGGAACAAATATCCAGCTTTCATGACAAATTTGTCCTTGATAATATCTCTACAGTTACTAGACTCTAACTCTTGTATTACTTTCTGTAATCTAGGATCCCTATCCATTTCAGTTTGCAGTTCCCCTGAATATTCCTTCAGGCCAGTTCTTCAGTTTGTTTACATAAAGTTTGGATTTGAAACGCTTTCATCTGTGTAGCCTGTTCATGTGCAATACTTGTTTTTTCCCTGGAATGTGTTGTATGTCCAAATCGTATTTCTGCAAGGCTAAAATCCACCTTGTGATTCTACTGTGTAGTAATTTACACAAACTCATATGGCATAAGGCCTTGTGATCTGTGAGATCAGTGGTTTTCCTACCATAGATGTAGATGGGAAACTTAGCGCAGGCAAATACTATACTTAGTAACTCCTTATCCGTGGTAGTGTCATTAATTTCTGCTGAATTTAGGGCTCTACTGGCAAAACTGATAGGAACCTGTTCTCATTCCTGATTTACTTAAAAAAGCATGGCACCTACGCCTCATGTGATGCATCACATACAATAAAAAAATTTCTCATTTAATTTTGGTGTAGCAAAATTTCTATTTCCAATTCCAGCATCAACAGCTCTACCACATTTTCCTTAAAAAAATCTTATTAACCTCTCTGGTTGTTTACAAGGTGTGGGTGATGGGTCAGGGTCAATGTGAATTCCCTGGGTATTTAGAATATTACCCAAAAAAGTTATTTCATCTTTCAAAAATTCTTATTTTTGGAAATTTGCCTTCAGATTACCTTCTTGCAATTTCCTAAGGACCACGTGAATTACCTGGCAATGTTCCTCAACTGTTTGGTTGCAACTAGAATGTCAGCTACATAAATAGTTACCAAACCAAGTATTTCAGGCCCCAAAACTTCTTCCAGCCCTCAAATGAAGTGATTTACTGATACATTCAAACCAAACTGCAATCTTTTGAAACAATAGGTCTTCCTTGATACAAAAAAGCAGTACACGCCTTCGACCCTTCAACTAACGGGATCTGCCAATAAGATGCAACTAAATAAATTTTCAAAAAAATATTTACAACCTTCAAATTTTTTGTAAAAATTTTTCCATAGATTCTGGTATCTCCCTATCTGGTACAATGAAGTGATTTGATTTTCGAGCATCTAAACTTAATCTTACCCCCCTTCCCCATTTTTCTTTTTAACGACTACCATGGGATTCAAATGCTCAGAACTACGCCTTTAAATAATGACTATATTTATTAACCATATTATCATTTAATTTTCTACTGCAGGTCTCAAATTATAGGCTACTGAATATGGCCTCTGTATAAAAGGTTTGTATTCCCTTAATTTCAATTCAAATTCATATTTGTTATTAATTCCAAGGAAATTCGCGAATGCCCTATGCTGTTTCTGCAAAATTGGTCTATTTAGCCTGCTGCTGATCAGTACCAATATGCATCTCAGTTTGTTCATCAGCTGCTATTATGTACTTTCTTTTCAAAAAATTACATTCAAACACTACTTCTGTCTCAACATCATTTCCCTTTATTACTTGAAAACTAAATAACTGTGTTTTCCTGTCTGTTTCGAAAGCAATTTGGGTCCCTGTTAAAAGAATACATTATTTTGTGTAATCAACAATGGCATTGTTTCCCTGTAACCAATAGAATAGGCTCCTAAGACCACGTTAATATTTAATCCTTTTACCACAAGGAAAACTACCCACATTACTGCTTCTCCTATTTTCATTTCCAAAATTACTTGTTTCTTTACATTTTTTATTTCTAAACCCAGTGGCTCATACAATAGTATTGTTAGAAAGAGGTAACGTTGCTAAATATTTAGTCACCTTACTTCCTAGTGAACTAAGAAATTCCTCTGACATCGCAGTCACCTCGTTACCTGAATCAACCAACATGTTTACTTTTGAGTTCGTAGCTATTAATTCTCCTTGAATATAGGGACAAATTCCGATTTTTTTTGCAACAATTTCGAAGTGTCGTCAGTACTCTGTAACAAATCGTCCCCGTCATGCGTGACTTCATTATGTTGAGTGTTTTGCAATACTAGAACCTGTGACACTGCCCTGGATCACCTGCGTGGGAGGGATGTGAGGCTCGATCCTCCCGTTCTACTGGTTTATATTCCTGTGATTGTCCAGTCCTCCTCGTAGTCTGTCCCGTCGGTCCTGTGCTCCGGCCTCCCTTTGTGGCCACTGGCACTGCTCCTGTGTCCGGGGTGGTCGGTCGTCACCTCTCCTGTCGCGGGGTTGGCTGCTGGTTGCCTGGTGCTCTGGATCTCTCCCTCGCTCGTCCCTCGCAACTACCTTTGGCCCTCAAACCTCACATTCAGTTGAAGTGAAGCGTTCTTCTGTTGCTGGATTGCTCAGATACTTTGCTTGTCCATACAGCCGCTGATCATGATTGGCCATAGGGCCATCCCTACCTCTGTGTCTACCAGAAAACAAATACTGCAAAAAATCATCCTGTACATATACACCCCAATATTTATCTAAAAATGTTTGTCTCGCATCTGCAACATTTTTCCATTCACTTTCTTTTTGCATCCTCCACTGTAATGCAGCACCCTCCAATTTTGTCACAAACAGTTCTACCTGTTGTTAGTCTGATCCTTCCAAATAACTAAACACCTTATCACATTTGGTGATAAACTGGATAGGTGTAGCCCCGCCTTTTATCGCCATAGAATATTGGTACTGGTTTTTTGAATTTATTGACCTCAACCACTGTGAGTATTCCCACCTGCATCACACCTAACTTTGCTTAGTCTTTCCTCAACTCTGTTGAGACACTCTGTGCCCACCTCATCCCTAAACTTTTCAAATTTGTGTCTTATTTTCATGTTGTCGGTCAAGACTTTCTCTACGTTTATTTCAAAATTTTTCTCTCGTGTATTTCGAACTCCCTAACATTCTCATTTACTTTGACATGCAGTTCTGTGATATCATTTTGATTTTTGACAATTCCTGCCTGAATCTGCCTACAATTTTCCTGTACATTCAGAATTTCCATCCTGCTTTCTTGTACTTCCTGTCCCACAAATTCATGTTTTCTTTCAAAATGCCAATTTCCCTTTCACAAGTTTCTACGCCTGATAAACTCCTTCTCTTTGTGATTTACATACTGCGACTCTTTGTGCACAAGTAGACATTTGTTTGTTTACATCTGTTTTGATAGTATCAATTTTAGTTTCTACCCGTACCGGTTCCTTCTGTACCTGTGTTACTATTTCGGTTCTCACCTGTGTAACATCCTGTCTGATTACATGTTGGTTTTGTTCAAGCTTTTGAGCAAATTCCTTCTGCCCCTGTTCAAATTTGAGTGTAAGAACCTATAAAAATTTTCTCAGTAAAAAAAATATTGACATATTTTAGCTGTAATTTCTTTTTGATAAATTCATGCACCATGCACATTGCAATGTTTGTGTATTTTTTCGTACATTTGCACCTGATAAAATAAATTTCATGAATTTAAATAAATTTTTTGGCTTCGAATTACATACATATCTCATTGCTAATCGCACAGCTTTAAATTTTGATTACTCTGCTATTTACGTTTGCCCACTCCCGGCATTTGGTCAGAGACGCAAATTTTTCATGGAGAACTGGCCTAGTCGGAGAGCAGGGATGGGGTAGCTAACTGTGTGGAACAGTAGCGAGATTTTCTTTTACCCTCACGTGGTACAGGTTTCCTCATGTGACATGAACAGGTTTGGGTGCAACAATTATTTCTGGAAAGCTTGATTGTGTCCAAAATAAATAATTTTTTTGTCATGTAAAAGTATCAAATGTTATTAGTTGAATATTTTTTAAGCTCACTTTCTTAACCCAGTAGTGCTTTTTTATAGTATGGACACTGAACATGCCTATGGACATTGAAATGCATAATTTACTTCCGTGTGGTGAGTGGTTGTGTGTGTACAGGACTTCAGGTGAGCAGTGTGTGTGTGCAGGCCATCATGTGGTGAGTGGTGCATGTGTCTGCAACATGCTGGTGAGTGGTGTGTGTGTACAGGACTTTGTGTGGTGAGCAGTGTGTGTGTGTGTGTGCAGGCCATCGTGTGGTGAGTGGTGCATGTGTCTGCAACATGCTGGTGAGTGGTGTGTATGTGCAGGCCATCGTGTGGGACAAGAGCCTGGCGGGACCAGTGGGGCTGATCGCCAAGTATCACGGCCTGCTGCGGGAAAATGAGGTGGTGAAGATGTTTCCCCTCGGGGCGGACAAGCTGCCCCGCTCCAACGTCAAGAACCTCATCTTCATCACGCGGCCCCAGCTCGAGCTGATGGACTTGGTGGCCAAGCACGTGCTTGCGTGAGTGCCAGCACCCCTGTCCTGTTTCCCGACTCACTGCTTCCAGCGGCTTGTGTCCTGGTCTGTGTGCTGACTATCAGTACCTCCTGCCAGCGTCTTGTGTCCTGGTCTGTGTGCTGACTATCAGTACCTCCTGCCAGCATCTTGTGTCCTGGTCTGTGTGCTGACTATCAGTACCTCCTGCCAGTGGCTTGAGTCCTGGTCAGTGTGCTGACTATCAGTACCTCCTGCCAGCGGCTTGTGTCCTGGTCTGTGTGCTGACTATCAGTACCTCCTGCCAGCGGCTTGTGTCCTGGTCTGTGTGCTGACTATCAGTACCTCCTGCCAGCGTCTTGTGTCCTGGTCTGTGTGCTGACTATCAGTGCCTCCTGCCAGTGGCTTGAGTCCTGGTCAGTGTGCTGACTATCAGTACCTCCTGCCAGCGGCTTGTGTCCTCGTCTATGTGCTGACTATCAGTAACTCCTGCCAGCGGCTTGTGTCCTGGTCTGTGTGCTGACTATCAGTACCTCCTGCCAGCGGCTTGTGTCCTGGTCTGTGTGCTGACTATCAGTACCTCCTGCCAGCGGCTTGTGTCCTGGTCTGTGTGCTGACTATCAGTACCTCCTGCCAGCGGCTTGTGTCCTGGTCTGTGTGCTGACTATCAGTACCTCCTGCCAGCATCTTGTGTCCTGGTCTGTGTGCTGACTATCAGTGCCTCCTGCCAGGGCTAGTGTCCTGGTCTGTGTGCTGACTATCAGTACCTCCTGCCAGCATCTTGTGTCCTGGTCTGTGTGCTGACTATCAGTGCCTCCTGCCAGTGGCTTGAGTCCTGGTCAGTGTGCTGACTATCAGTACCTCCTGCCAGCGTCTTGTGTCCTGGTCTGTGTGCTGACTATCAGTACCTCCTGCCAGCATCTTGTGTCCTGGTCTGTGTGCTGACTATCAGTACCTCCTGCCAGGGCTTGTGTCCTGGTCTGTGTGCTGACTATCAGTACCTCCTGCCAGCATCTTGTGTCCTGGTCTGTGTGCTGACTATCAGTACCTCCTGCCAGCGGCTTGTGTCCTGGTCTGTGTGCTGACTATCAGTACCTCCTGCCAGCATCTTGTGTCCTGGTCTGTGTGCTGACTATCAGTGCCTCCTGCCAGTGGCTTGTGTCCTGGTCTGTGTGCTGACTATCAGTACCTCCTGCCAGCATCTTGTGTCCTGGTCTGTGTGCTGACTATCAGTGCCTCCTGCCAGCGGCTTGTGTCCTGGTCTGTGTGCTGACTATCAGTACCTCCTGCCAGGGCTTGTGTCCTGGTCTGTGTGCTGACTATCAGTGCCTCCTGCCAGCGGCTTGTGTCCTGGTCTGTGTGCTGACTATCAGTACCTCCTGCCAGGGCTTGTGTCCTGGTCTGTGTGCTGACTATCAGTACCTCCTGCCAGCATCTTGTGTCCTGGTCTGTGTGCTGACTATCAGTACCTCCTGCCAGCGGCTTGTGTCCTGGTCTGTGTGCTGACTATCAGTACCTCCTGCCAGCGGCTTGTGTCCTGGTCTGTGTGCTGACTATCAGTACCTCCTGCCAGCATCTTGTGTCTTGGTCTGTGTGCTGACTATCAGTGCCTCCTGCCAGCGGCTTGTGTCCTGGTCTGTGTGCTGACTATCAGTACCTCCTGCCAGGGCTTGTGTCCTGGTCTGTGTGCTGACTATCAGTACCTCCTGCCAGCTACTTGTGTCCTGGTCTGTGTGCTGACTATCAGTACCTCCTGCCAGCGTCTTGTGTCCTGGTCTGTGTGCTGACTATCAGTGCCTCCTGCCAGCGTCTTGTGTCCTGGTCTGTGTGCTGACTATCAGTACCTCCTGCCAGCGTCTTGTGTCCTGGTCTGTGTGCTGACTATCAGTACCTCCTGCCAGCGTCTTGTGTCCTGGTCTGTGTGCTGACTATCAGTACCTCCTGCCAGCGTCTTGTGTCCTGGTCTGTGGGCTGACTATCAGTACCTCCTGCCAGCGTCTTGTGTCCGGGTCTGTGTGCTGACTATCAGTACCTCCTGCCAGCGTCTTGTGTCCTGGTCTGTGTGCTGACTATCAGTGCCTCCTGCCAGCGTCTTGTGTCCTGGTCTGTGTGCTGACTATCAGTACCTCCTGCTAGGGCTTGTGTCCTGGTCTGTGTGCTGACTATCAGTACCTCCTGCCAGCGTCTTGTGTCCTGGTCTGTGTGCTGACTATCAGTACCTCCTGCCAGCGTCTTGTGTCCTGGTCTGTGTGCTGACTATCAGTACCTCCTGCCAGGGCTTGTGTCCTGGTCTGTGTGCTGACTATCAGTGCCTCCTGCCAGCAGCTTGTGTCCTGGTCTGTGTGCTGACTATCAGTACCTCCTGCCAGCGTCTTATGTCCTGGTCTGTGTGCTGACTATCAGTACCTCCTGCCAGGGCTTGTGTCCTGGTCTGTGTGCTGACTATCAGTACCTCCTGCCAGCTACTTGTGTCCTGGTCTGTGTGCTGATTATCAGTACCCCCTTCCAGGGCTTGTGTCCTGGTCTGTGTGCTGACTATCAGTACCTCCTGCCAGCATCTTGTGTCCTGGTCTGTGTGCTGACTATCAGTGCCTCCTGCCAGTGGCTTGTGTCCTGGTCTGTGTGCTGAATATCAGTACCTCCTGCCAACATCTTGTGTCCTGGTCTGTGTGCTGACTATCAGTACCTCCTGCCAGCGGCTTGTGTCCTGGTCTGTGTGCTGACTATCAGTACCTCCTGCCAGCGTCTTGTGTCCTGGTCTGTGTGCTGACTATCAGTGCCTCCTGCCAGCGGCTTGTGTCCTGGTCTGTGTGCTGACTATCAGTACCTCCTACCAGCATCTTGTGTCCTGGTCTGTGTGCTGACTATCAGTACCTCCTGCCAGCGGCTTGTGTCCTGGTCTGTGTGCTGACTATCAGTTCCTCCTGCCAGCGGCTTGTCTCCTGGTCTGTGTGCTGACTATGAGTACCTCCTGCCAGCGGCTTGTGTCCTGGTCTGTGTGCTGACTATCAGTACCTCCTGCCAGCGTCTTATGTCCTGGTCTGTGTGCTGACTATCAGTACCTCCTGCCAGCGTCTTGTGTCCTGGTCTGTGTGCTGACTATCAGTGCCTCCTGCCAGCAGCTTGTGTCCTGGTCTGTGTGCTGACTATCAGTACCTCCTGCCAGGGCTTGTGTCCTGGTCTGTGTGCTGACTATCAGTACCTCCTGCCAGCATCTTGTGTCCTGGTCTGTGTGCTGACTATCAGTACCTCCTGCCAGCGTCTTATGTCCTGGTCTGTGTGCTGACTATTAGTATCTCCTGCCAGCGTCTTGTGTTCTGGTCTGTGTGCTGTTTAGGCACAAACAACTATCAGTACCTCCTGCCAGCATCTTGTGTCCTGGTCTGTGTGCTGACTATCAGTACCTCCTGCCAGTGTCTTGTGTCCTGGTCTGTGTGCTGACTATCAGTACCTCCTGCCAGCGTCTTGTGTTCTGGTCTGTGTGCTGTTTAGGCACAAACAACTATCAGTACCTCCTGCCAGCATCTTGTGTCCTGGTCTGTGTGCTGACTATCAGTACCTCCTGCCAGTGTCTTGTGTCCTGGTCTGTGTGCTGACTATCAGTACCTCCTGCCAGCATCTTGTGTCCTGGTCTGTGTGCTGACTATCAGTACCTCCTGCCAGCATCTTGTGTCCTGGTCTGTGTGCTGACTATCAGTACCTCCTGCCAGTGTCTTGTGTCCTGGTCTGTGTGCTGACTATCAGTACCTCCTGCCAGCAGCTTGTGTCCTGGTCTGTGTGCTGACTATCAGTACCTCCTGCCAGCGTCTTGTGTCCTGGTCTGTGTGCTGACTATCAGTACCTCCTGCCAGCGGCTTGTGTCCTGGTCTGTGTGCTGACTATCAGTACCTCCTGCCAGCTTCTTGTGTCCTGGTCTGTGTGCTGACTATCAGTACCTCCTGCCAGTGTCTTGTGTCCTGGTCTTTGTGCTGACTATCAGTACCTCCTGCCAGCAGCTTGTGTCCTGGTCTGTGTGCTGACTATCAGTACCTCCTGCCAGCGTCTTGTGTCCTGGTCTGTGTGCTGACTATCAGTACCTCCTGCCAGCGGCTTGTGTCCTGGTCTGTGTGCTGACTATCAGTACCTCCTGCCAGCGGCTTGTGTCCTGGTCTGTGTGCTGACTATCAGTACCTCCTGCCAGGGCTTGTGTCCTGGTCTGTGTGCTGACTATTAGTACCTCCTGCCAGCATCTTGTGTCCTGGTCTGTGTGCTGACTATCAGTACCTCCTGCCAGCGTCTTATGTCCTGGTCTGTGTGCTGACTATCAGTACCTCCTGCCAGGGCTTGTGTCCTGGTCTGTGTGCTGACTATCAGTACCTCCTGCCAGCTACTTGTGTCCTGGTCTGTGTGCTGTTTATCAGTACCTCCTTCCAGGGCTTGTGTCCTGGTCTGTGTGCTGACTATCAGTACCTCCTGCCAGCATCTTGTGTCCTGGTCTGTGTGCTGACTATCAGTGCCTCCTGCCAGTGGCTTGTGTCCTGGTCTGTGTGCTGAATATCAGTACCTCCTGCCAACATCTTGTGTCCTGGTCTGTGTGCTGACTATCAGTACCTCCTGCCAGCGTCTTGTGTCCTGGTCTGTGTGCTGACTATCAGTACCTCCTGCCAGCATCTTGTGTCCTGGTCTGTGTGCTGACTATCAGTACCTCCTGCCAGTGTCTTGTGTCCTGGTCTTTGTGCTGACTATCAGTACCTCCTGCCAGCAGCTTGTGTCCTGGTCTGTGTGCTGACTATCAGTACCTCCTGCCAGCGTCTTGTGTCCTGGTCTGTGTGCTGACTATCAGTACCTCCTGCCAGCGGCTTGTGTCCTGGTCTGTGTGCTGACTATCAGTACCTCCTGCCAGCTTCTTGTGTCCTGGTCTGTGTGCTGACTATCAGTACCTCCTGCCAGCATCTTGTGTCCTGGTCTGTGTGCTGACTATCAGTACCTCCTGCCAGCGTCTTGTGTCCTGGTCTGTGTGCTGACTATCAGTACCTCCTGCCAGAGTCTTGTGTCCTGGTCTGTGTGCTGACTATCAGTACCTCCTGCCAGCGTCTTGTGTCCTGGTCTGTGTGCTGACTATCAGTACCTCCTGCCAGCATCTTGTGTCCTGGTCTGTGTGCTGACTATCAGTACCTCCTGCCAGTGTCTTGTGTCCTGGTCTTTGTGCTGACTATCAGTACCTCCTGCCAGCAGCTTGTGTCCTGGTCTGTGTGCTGACTATCAGTACCTCCTGCCAGCGTCTTGTGTCCTGGTCTGTGTGCTGACTATCAGTACCTCCTGCCAGCGGCTTGTGTCCTGGTCTGTGTGCTGACTATCAGTACCTCCTGCCAGCTTCTTGTGTCCTGGTCTGTGTGCTGACTATCAGTACCTCCTGCCAGCATCTTGTGTCCTGGTCTGTGTGCTGACTATCAGTACCTCCTGCCAGCGTCTTGTGTCCTGGTCTGTGTGCTGACTATCAGTACCTCCTGCCAGCATCTTGTGTCCTGGTCTGTGTGCTGACTATCAGTACCTCCTGCCAGCATCTTGTGTCCTGGTCTGTGTGCTGACTATGAGTACCTCCTGCCAGCGGCTTGTGTGCTGGTCTGTGTGCTGACTATGAGTACCTCCTGCCAGCATCTTGTGTCCTGGTCTGTGTGCTGACTATCAGTACCTCCTGCCAGCGGCTTGTGTCCTGGTCTGTGTGCTGACTATCAGTACCTCCTGCCAGCATCTTGTGTCCTGGTCTGTGTGCTGACTATGAGTACCTCCTGCCAGTGGCTTGTGTGCTGGTCTGTGTGCTGACTATCAGTACCTCCTGCCAGCATCTTGTGTCCTGGTCTGTGTGCTGACTAGCAGTACCTCCTGCCAGCATCTTGTATCCTGATGTGTGTGCTGTTTAGGCACAAACAACTATCAGTACCTCCTTCCAGCATCTCCAGCATACTCATTTTCTTACTAGTGTGCCATTTAGGCACAAACATATATCATTACGTAATTCCAGCATTCATGTTTCCTGACTATTGTGCCATGTAGTCACAAACATCAATCAGTACTTCTTTCCATCATACACGTTTCCTGACTAGGGGCCATTTAGTCACCAACATCTGTGGATGAGTAGTTTTGTGTTAATTTTTTTACCCTGTGCTGTTATTAATGATAAAGTGTGCAGGATTATGTCCAAACCTTACTTCCCACAAACATCAACTATCTGAGTACTTAACACCTTTCATGTATGGTAATGAATGTTCAGAAGGGAACAAAAATGCATTCAATTAAACATTTCATACCTTATAGAAAAAATAGTTTTGCATTGGAATGATTTATCTGGATCTTGGTTTATTCAGTCGTTCATTTTAATAAAATCCATGTTTCATAAAGTTTTAAAATATTTGTAGCAATTATTTGAAAAAACTCAGCTTGTGTGTTCAAGCCACATTAACATCATTATGTACACTGTCATTTGTCATCAATTCTGTCACCATCTCCAGGACATTAGTAGAGTCCTCCATTTAATTATATTTTTGGCTGGAAAGGAGGGAATTCCTGATTGGTTAGCCAGTTGCCATTTCCACTTCTGATTTATGCATGTTTTCAAGACAGGCATGTAGTTACGAGAGAGTGCTCTATTCAAATCCACCTTCCCGGTTCATGATTGATGGATGATTTAATTCCTGTATTTCTTTTTGGGTGCATGTTTTCCTGTTTAAATGATTTTACTAGTTAAATTGATAATTGAATACAATAGACACTGCCAAATATAGTTTTCAATACAAATAAATGAGAACATCCATGTTTGGCATTTGTCAGCTGCTACTGAGCTTTTTATCGTGTCATTCAAGTACAACGTAGCGTAGTGAGCATATAATAATTATTGTACGGTTCTTAACATGACTATGCACACCCATATTTAAATCCAACATATGGCTGCATTGACATGTTTTCGAGTTTGGATGTTCAGTTCATATGAATGTTTTTGAATGTTTTTCCCCTCAGTCTTGACAAGTAGGTGCAAGTGCTGGCATGTGTTTGATGTTTCAGTGAGGTTCAGTCTGGGGGCTCCAAGAAGGAACTTCATCTGTTCTTTGTGCCCAGACGCAGCAAGATATGTGAGAAATGGCTCATGGTTAGTAATTAGTGAACTTTAACTAGTTGGAATCTGATCTTTTGTTTATTATATTTAAAATTTATTTTGTGGTAAGATTAAAACAAAAATAGTGACAATTTTTTTTTCGGTGAACTAAATTAAATTAAATAGTGTAATGATTTAAAATCCAAGTTAGCTGGGTGTTTTCAATATTGTATTGTCTCTATTTGCTAGGCTCTAGGGGTGTTCGGCAGTTTCACGTTTATCGAGGAGTTCAAGTGTGACCTGTTTCCCTTTGACAGTGACCTGATGTCCATGGAACTGGAGAACACGTTCAAGGTAAAAGTTAAGAAATGATTGTACAACACTACTTTCTCTCTTTTGTTGTCTTTCCTACTCTGTTCCACTGCTGCTACTCTTTGTTATCCTGATGTTTTATGTGTGCTTTAAGTGTTGAAACCGGCTCTTGTGGAGATAATTTGTTAAATACTTCTTGAAGTTATACTTCTTATATGAAGGTCTCGTGTTTAATGTTGGCGTTACTTTCTATCACTGCTGTGGAGGGGGGAAAGAACGAGAGATAGCCGGTGTGTGATTGCTCGATGACACTGGGTTACTGATGGCAACACCAGTGTATGATTTCATATACTTTCAAATACTTTTGTAAACATTTAAATACTTTCTCATACTTTTGTCTTCTTTCGCAACTCGTAATTTGCAACTCTAAACTCTAAACTCTGTGGTTGGTTCTAGTGTTAGCATTAAAATTGTGACAATATATACAGACATTTCCACTAGGGTTAATAATAATATTTTTAGCTATCATAAACCTGTTGATTCATTGTTTGATTCCTTGAAGACATGGGTAGACACTAGTAAAAGTGTGCTTTCAAAGCGTGATTACAGGTGTTTCACATATTAGAGTACCCTAACAATTCCCTATCCGTCTTATTTGTGAGGTTGCACTTCTGATGCGCGTGGTGGATCACGCACCAATGTGTGTTCTTATAGAATTTTAAAACAAAGAACGCAATCTTCACAAATCATCATATTGCCATGATGATATGTACCAAAGAACTTTACATTGGCTCGGTACACACACACACATAAGGAGAAATGTAATTAATCTTCGGGGGAACAGTACATCACTTGGTTAACACGCCTACTAAGTCCAGATAGCTAACATAAAGTCACACAAGCCTAACAAATTGCAATACAATTGTCTAGATTGCTTTACCATTAACTGCTTTCTGTTGGCATTAGGCGCAACTTCCCAAGTCCTGTTACGCCTCTCCTTAGTGCGCTAATAATTTTATTAAGTAATTTCTTAGAGAAACTTCTAAGATACAAACATTTGGAAACGTACTGGAAAGATAAACTTATAATAAAAAGATAAGTCTATAATACTTCAGAGAGGCACTAAGGAGGGTGAACAAGAATTTATTACCGCCCCTGTGGGTTTACAGATGGCGGAGAGGATCGTAAGGCTTATAAATGAGAAGCCGAGGTTTGGTTGGCAAGCTATTCGATTTATTCTCATTAAATTCTGATTGATTTTCTATTTTATTTTGACTGTGCTTTCATAATTTTTATATGATTTGCATATTACACATTTAAGATAACATTATTAAAAAAAAGGTGAAAAACAATTGACAATCGGCCCGGGCCTCAACAGGGTTACTTATGAAGGTTAACATATAATTACACAAAATTGTTTCGTTGCATTGGCTAGCACTTGAAATTATAAATTTACAGTTCTGAAATATGAAATAAAACAATAAAATTAAAAAAATAAAAAGTCTATAAACTGGCACGGGTGGTAGGTAGACTTGATATATGTTGGCGGTCAAGCATAGTGAGCCGCAGACGATGAGAAGAGAGAGATAGCAAAATGACAAAGGCGTTTCACCGAGTGTTGTGAAACTGCTGGGCCAAAATCTTAATGTGGGATGATCTAGGACGAACTGGGTTACAGGGGTGTTCTCGAACCCGCACTGCAACAAAGGCCATTCGGTACGAATTACCTCGGATGCAGGCGTTGGGTAGGGTAGCGGAGTTCGCCATTGGGATTGGTGGGAATGGGGTAAAATCATTAAAAAACTCACCACTGCGGGGAGAATTCAGCTGCCTGGCTGCCGCCCCATAGACCGACGTGGTAGCACACGGTTGGCTTTGGAAACCATGATGGTTACGAAGAAAGTTGGAAGAAGAAAAAGAAAAAAATTTAACTGGCGACTACTTAGGGCAGACTAAAAGCTAAAAATAGTAAATTGGGCCTGGAGGCCTTAACTGTAGTAGACTACATTCCAATTGATTGATCGGTGGTCTTCTAATTCTCGCATAAGCCAGGAGAGTCGCTGACCAGAGACGTTCGCGGTTGGCTGCCCAAAGAAAAGTGACCTCGGGGCGCAGTTGGGGTGCTAAATTTAAAGGCCAAGTCTCCCTTGATAGAGGGTGGGGGGGGGGGGGGGGGGAGCCTTCGGTATTCTTCGGCGCTCTGCGCCATAGACACTCGAAGATGACATCCTTGGCCAGCGCGCTCTGCACGGAGAAGTGGGGAACACAACTCGCCCGGCGAGCGGTCAGGTCGAGGGTCGATTCAGCTTGAACATTGTTCTTATGGGCGCGACAGTGCTGCCCTCAGGTGGACAGCCAGGATGGTAGGGAGGAGTACACGTCACTGAGCCTACAATTTTTCAGCCTAAAATTAGGCTGGATGTATTTTAGGCTGAGTGACTGTAGGCTGAGTGACTATAGGCTATGTTAGTTTAGGCTGAATGACTTTAGGCTGTGTGACTGTAGGCTGAGTTATTTTAGGCTGAATGACTTTAGGCTGTACGACTTTAGGCTGAGTGACTTTAGGCTGAGCGACTTTATGCTGAATGACTTTAGGCAGAACGAAATTCTGATCTTGGCTGTTAATGTATGTGAGCGGTTGTATTTTTAGGCTGAACGATTTTAGGCTGAATAATTTTAGGCTGAGTGACGGTTCTGATACGCAATGGCATAAAAGTTTAAGTTTTGTGCGCTTCGCATCTCATGTAGTAACATATTTTATTCCTAGGTGGCAGCACTGATACGATATATCGTAGAGGACGGTAGTGTCAGATTTCACCTGAAGATGGTGCCATGAGCACTACATTTTCGACCTTTTCATTCAGCGGCAATAACAGCTAAAGCCACAGAAATTAAACTTAAATGTATAATGAATTGGCAAGGCGAACACAACAAATATGTTGCAAATAATAAAAAGAATAATAGTAGTAATACGTTGAGAATTGCCATAGCGTAATGAAAATGTAATAATAATATACAAAACATTTGACTTAATTGGTAGAGGTCGATTCTAAATGAATTTGTGCATTAATTACAAAAATAATCTATAACATATTTTTAATAAATAAAAAAAAAAACATTTTGGCAGGTCAGTTATTTGTAGACTCAGTGCTATTTTATGCCAAAAAATTAAAACCGTACTGAACGGCTTGAAATTGTGTTAAAAGACACATTTAGAATAAATTGTGGACGTTATATCCTAGTGGTGCACCGATATGACTTTACCGATTACCGATTCGATTACAGATTATGAGAGCAATAATCGGCAGATACTGTTGATGACAATTCCGATTTAGTTCTTTATATGTATCGTCCTAGTATAGGTACGTAATATAAGTGATTCTGGTTTTGGTAATATTCTGTTAGTGGAAGAGGATGTTATGTGTTAATGTTGGCAGCATTGTTATTTTTTTAACGACTTCCGTTGTTGTTGTTGTGCAGGCTGCTGAAACACTTTGTTTAAAATGTAGACTGTGAAGTCAATCCAATAAAACCATTTATATAGTAACAGAAGTGAACGCATATTACTGTGTTAACTCTAATAGGTTATGGGCCCAGAGCCAGTAGGCAACTTCTGTTCAAGAGATATAGTTGGTTTTATGGAGAATATGCAGTTTTTGGTTAAGGGCTTCATGTGACTCGTGTGTATGGTTATTATCAGTGTATGGTCTTTGGTGAAACATGTCGTATTCAAGTATGGCGAATGCGGCAAACGTACCATTTGGGATTAGACCATTTGATGGTGTAAACTTTAGTAACTGGTTCTATCGGATGAAGTTACTGTTGGAACAGAATGGAGTATTACACATGTTGACAACCGAACCTCCGACGGTAGAAGCTGATCTTAAACGATTTAAGCAAGAAGACGTCAAAGCTAGAAATCTTCTCGTCCAAGGATTGGCAGACAACATGTTGCCGATGATTATGAATAAAATCACGGCAAAAGAAATTGTGGACACCCTAGCAACTACATATGAAAAACGTGGGATGAAATCCATGGTGACTGCACAGAAAGCTTGGCGGAAACTGGAATACAAGAAAGAAAAGCCTCTTCAAGAATTTTTACAGCAATTCGAGTCTATGGCCTCGGAAGTCAAGGTGGCTGGTGGAAAGATTGAGGAAGATGAAATGGTTAATCAATTGTTGGTGGCAATGCCCTCAGATTTTGATAGTGTTGTATCTGCCATGGATATATTGTATAATAAAGATAAGTCGGCTGTGAAATTTGAGTATGTGAAAAATACTCTATTAGCAGAAGAAGAGAGACTTCTGAAGAAAGATGAAAGCCCACAAAACGTTTTTGCAGCATACAAGGGATTAAGAGGACAATCTCATCAGTATTCACAGCATAAGCATAACAAAGGTAATTATGTTCCAGGTAGAAGTTTTAATGGAAAGTGTTATTATTGCAAAGTACAGGGACACATGAAATTTAATTGTCCAAAATTGAAGAATAAGGATACTGCTGCAACTACAAATGAGGTGGAATTTTCTTTTTTGACATCGTTCGATACAGAAAGTTCGTCATGCGGGCATGTGGACAGTGAACAGCCTGCAATGAATGATGGTGAACTAACAGAAGTTATTTTTGTTATTGATAGTGGTGCAAGTTGCCATATCATTAAAAGTTGCTATCAAAAATATCTAAGTGATAGAACTGATGTGAACTTCGACATTAATGTGGCTAAGGCAGGTGAGTCATTGAAAGCTGTAAGCAAAGGAAATATTTCTTGTATGTCTGAAGGAGGTGAAAACATAAAGATTAGGGATGTTTTAGTGTGTGAGAACTTGGCATTTAACTTACTTTCAGTCCGTAAGTTAGAAGAGAAAGGATGTAAAGTAAGTTTTGAAAACTCTTGTGTTAAAATTGTGTGTGGTCGTAAGGTTATGTTGGGACAAGTGTTTGGAAGATTGTATGTAGTTAAGATGCATCTCATACCAGAGCATGCTAATGCAGCCATGGTGAAAGCTGTGTCAAGCAATGTGATGCATAGAAGAATGGGACATTCTTCCAAGTATCCCACTGAGTTATGTGATGTGTGCTTGAAAGGTAAACAAACTAAGCTACCCTATCTGAAGGCTATACCAGAAGAACGCAAAGCAAAGAGAGTACTTCAATGTGTGTCTTCTGATGTGTGTGGAAAAATATCCCCACCAACATATGATGGGTTTAACTATTTTGTGACTTTTATTGATCACTATAGTCATTTCTGTGTCACATATTTGCTGAGAAATAAATCAGAAGTCTTTGAAAAATTTAAGATGTACACAGCTATGGTTGAGGCTAAGTTTAATTCTCGCATAGAGAATTTAAGGTGTGACAGAGGTGGTGAATACGTGTCTTCCAATTTTAAGAGCTTTTGTGAAAAGAAAGGAATCAGTGTTAGTTATTCTATGGCCAGAAATCCATCTCAAAACGGAATGGCAGAAAGAATCAACAGAACGCTTTTGGAGAAAACTAGGTGTCTCCTGCTAGATAGTAACTTTGGCAAGGAGATGTGGGGAGAAGCTATTATGACCGCCACCTACCTCACAAATAGACTGGCTACATCAGCACTGCCGAATGGAATTGTCCCAGCTGAAAGATGGTATAACCATAAGCCTGATCTGTCAAAGATAAAAGTTTTTGGATGTCCTGCATATTCATTCATTCATAAAGAAGATAGAGATGGAGGAAAACTCAGTGACAGATCTAAAAGGTTATTTCTTACCGGGTATTGTGACAATGGTTACAGACTGTGGAATCCTGAAAAGAAAAATGTTGAATTTGCAAGAAATGTGATCTTTGATGAGCTTGGGTATACTGAAAGCCCATCCTCAGGTAGTATTACACATACTGCAACATCAGAAGGTGTTACTTCAAACATTCCAAATGAAACACAGGATGTATGTCCTCAGTTTGCACGAGATGACACACAAATGTATGAAAACAATCAGTCTGATGATGATGGTGATGGTGACTTCATTGGTTTTCATCCTGAGGGTGTGTACGATGAATCAACTGGAATCAGATCTTCTAGGCACAAAAAACTACCAAAGTACTTGGAAGATTTTGAGCTCAACTTTGCTGTCGATGTTCTGGCATTATCAGTATCTTCAGATGTGCCTAACAGTTTCAAAGATGCAGTTAAAGATGCTGGTTGGAGGCAAGCACTAAATGAGGAGCTGTCATCTTTAGAAAGTAATGAAACTTGGGAAGTGGTTGAAGCACCCATGGATGCATCTGTTATTGACAGTAGATGGATCTTCTCTTCTAAAAGTGTGGATGGAACTACGAAGAAGAAAGCCAGACTTGTTGCTCGTGGGTATCAACAGCCAACATTGGAAAATGAAGATATATTTTCTCCAGTTGCCCGGATGACAACGCTACGAGTTCTGCTTTCAGTTGCAGTTGAGCGAGGTCTTCAGCTACACCAGCTCGATGTACGATCAGCTTTTTTGAAGAGCAAATTACCAGTGCCTGTGTATATGAAACCACCGGATGGTGTACAGTGCAGTGACGATAAAGTTCTTAAGTTGAACAAAGCCTTATATGGGCTTAGGCAAAGTCCTAAAGCATGGAATGACTATGTAAATAGTGAATTGATCAACCTGGGTTTTATGCGATCAAAAATTGATCCTTGTTTGTACCATAGGGGTACTTTTTATATCTTAGTGTGGGTTGATGATTTTCTGTTAGTATCAAATTCTGGTGCAGATCTCGAAGACACTAAGTCTGCTCTTAAGTCTAAGATGGGCATGAGAGATTTGAGTTCGAATGAAAAGTTGCATTTTTTGGGCATGGACATCCTCAAAGGTGAGGATGGAAGCTTAATTCTCAGTCAAAGTGATTTGATTAGGAGAGTTCTTGAAAAATTTAACATGATAGAATGTAAACCTAGTAAAGTTCCAATTCAGCCCAAACTTAACTTGTCATGTGATGGAGAGTGTAAGATTAAGGTGCCTTATAAAGAGCTGTTAGGCAGCCTAATGTATCTTACAGTCTGCACAAGGCCTGATTTATGTTTCAGTGTATCATACTTTGGTAGATTCCAAAAATGTTACTCTTACAACCATTGGAGACATCTGAAACATGTTTTGAAGTATCTTAAATATACAGTTAACATAGGTTTGAAGTTAGCAAAGTCATATTGTAACACATTAACTATATCCTCATATGTTGATGCTGACTATGCTTCTGACACAAATGATAGGAAAAGTATTTCAGGTTTTGTAACAAAACTGAATAACAATGTTATCTGCTGGGGTTCAAAAAAACAAGGTGTGGTAGCACTTAGTAGCAGTGAGTCAGAGTACTATGCTATAGGTAGATGTTTAACAGAAGACATTTTCGTACACAATTTGCTGAAAGAAGTAGTAGATGTGGCTGATGTAATTAATGTTCATGAGGATAATCAATCAACCATTAAGATTGCTAAGTCATTAGAGACCAAAAGGTCTAAGCACTTTGATGTACAGTATCATTTTGTCAAAGATCTGGTAGGGAAAGGAAAGGTGAAATTAATCTATGTAGAGTCTGCTGAACAGATAGCAGATATCATGACCAAGGGACTGCCTGCTTGTAAATTTGAATATTTTGTTGAGAAGTTAAATCTTGTTAGAATGTAATGTGGAATTGGGAGGGAGTGTTGATGACAATTCCGATTTAGTTCTTTATATGTATCGTCCTAGTATAGGTACGTAATATAAGTGATTCTGGTTTTGGTAATATTCTGTTAGTGGAAGAGGATGTTATGTGTTAATGTTGGCAGCATTGTTATTTTTTTAACGACTTCCGTTGTTGTTGTTGTGCAGGCTGCTGAAACACTTTGTTTAAAATGTAGACTGTGAAGTCAATCCAATAAAACCATTTATATAGTAACAGAAGTGAACGCATATTACTGTGTTAACTCTAATAGATACCGATTCAGTTACCGATTATAATGAAATTTTTTTAAATGTAATAATGCACACAAAAATTTTTATTCCCATGTGAATTTAATAACAAGATTAGGTAAAATAAGTTTAAAAAAAGTTATAATAACAGTATAAAAATATATAAAATACACTATTAAGTCATTGCAAAGTGTAAATTAAATTAACTTCTATTTATATTTGTTATTGTAAACAACTTGAACTACAGTCTAATAATTTTAATTTACAATGGGTAAGTTTTTGTTGCGGAAAACTAGCATGAATATCGACTATCACATAAAGTTGCATCAAGAAATTACCGTTTAACAATGTAAACATGCTGCTTTATTTTGTTCACTTGAGTTTATAGAAAAAATTTTCCACACTTCACATTTTTTCTCCCTACTCGCCATCTCACTATAATTATATAAAAATGACTAAAAACCAATACTAGCACATGTGATTTTATTTATGTTGACTGAATATCTAAAATTATAAATACTTTTTCACTTTTCACGTCATACAAATAACAAACGGATAATGTTACCAAAGACGCCCATAACGAGTTTGTAAAACGCAGAGATAAAAACTAGAAGGTATCGGGACCACGATTTTGAACCGCTACTATGACTCGAAAAGATCGATTGTCATAGAATCCACTGCAACTGTCTGTGGTATTTTGATTGTGTGCCATATATTTTACGTCTCTGGCTATAGGTAATGTACAAGGCATGGGGAGGAAACTGGAATAGGAAATTGTTGCCCAGGCTTTTTTTTATGATGGACCCTTTTTTTTGTTAGTTCGTCATTCGCCATGATACAGGTGACCGCGCTAAATGCAATATCACACAATCACACTAAAGACTTCAACAAGTATAGCATAGCTACTTGTACTTGTAACGAGGTTTCTACATCAATTTTTAAAATTATTCAGTATTATAATAAAAATACTTTGCTTTGAAAATACTCCGCTAAAATAAGTAGGATATTTATTTGACTCGCAAGGGTTGACTTGCTGGCGCCATGTTGTGTTTAGTGGTAAACAACAACTTGCAGCTGGTAAATTAGAAATCATTTTAAAATATTTGGTTAGCAAGAAAACGTGAAAAGATAAAAATGTCTGGACGATATGCCTATGAGCGAAAATGTGCTGTAAGATGCTGTCGTTCAAAACCAGAAGAGCAAAGATTTTTTTCTAATGAGTTTAGTGCATATTTTTATAAAATAGTGCATAACCAACTCCGTGTACTGTTCATCAGATTATTAATAATAATGTGTACAATACAGCCTCCATTTCTGGCACAACCTATACATCGTCTTCTATTTTCATATTTCCTGTAACTAAAATTGAGTTATTTTCAGTAGTTCATAAATCAAAAGGTAAACGTTCATCAGGTTTAGATGCTGTACCTGATTTTATTATTAAAGACTTGTATTGATTATATAGTTGACCCATTGTTATATCTTTATAATGAATCTTTTATGCAAGGTTATTTTCCTACCTTATGGAAGTGTTCAAAAGTTATTCCCTTGCATAAAAAAGGTCCTCGTGACGCCTGTCAGAATTATAGGCCAATATCTCTTCAGTCCTCATTCTCAAAAATATTAGAATTATTAATGTTTAATAGATTAATGTCATTTTTTGAGAAAAATAAAATTTTAGTGGGCAGTCAACATGGATTCAGGCGTTGTAAATCTACGATAACTGCACTTTATGAATTTATCAGCATTATAACTATGGACCTACACAGAAGGAATCATCCTGTTGGGCTATTTTGTGACCTAAGTAAGGCTTGTGATAGTGTTAACCATAAAATATTAATTAAAAAGTTAAGCACATATGGTGTAAGAGATACAGTGCTTAATTGGTTAACATCTCACTTGTCTCAGCATTTACAAGTAGTTGTAGTGCAACATATATATCCCTTAACCAACATAAAATATAATGTTCATTCAGATAGGCAAAACATATCTGTTGGTGTTCCTCAGGGTTCTGTACTAGGACCTTAGCTTTTTCTTATATACGTTAACGATTTGCCTAAAAATGTTGTATTATATGCTGACGACACTAATATCTATACATGGAGATAACCCTTTAAGTTTAATTGCAAATATTAAAAGTTTAACTAGGGACATCATAGATTGGTTTAAGGCTAATGAATTAATTCTTAATAACACATAAACAACGTGGCTGCATTTTAAACTTAATAAGTTCTACAATTTGCAAGACCCAACTGTATCGATTAATGGTTATAATATATCTCAATCAAATTCATCAAAATACTAGGTAAATATATTGAGAAGAACCCTAATTGGAAATCTCATATTGCTCATTTAACTAAAAAAATGAGTTCAATATTATTTGCTATGAGAACATTTTCAAAATGGACTAATCTAAATGTTTTAAAAATTATTTACTTTGGTTATGTTGAACCTCACGATATGGAATAATATTTTTGGGTAATTCCACGGACTCATCTAAAACTTTTCAAATACAGAAAATATTTGTACGTATAATAATGCATGTAAATTATCGTACCTCATGCAGACAACTTTCAAAAGCTTAGGTGTCTTAACATTACCATCGTTATACATTTATGAATTACATATATTTGCTCATTCACAATTGAATGAACTGCAGAATTTCAATTTACATAATTATTCGACTAGATCAAAAAATAATTTTCATATATTACAACATCGTACAAAATGTTTTGCAAATAGTCCGAGATACTCTGCTATATGTTTTTATAATAAACTTCCACCTCATTTTTAATCAGAAAACCAACTTTGTGTATTTAAAATAAACAAAACTGAAAGATTTGCTGTTGGAATTCAGTTTTTATTCTATTAATTATATTATGGAAGCAAAACTATGCTAAAAATGTATTATTATTATTATTATTATTATTATTATTATGTACATTATTTGTTTTTTACTATTATTTACGTTTATTTGTATATGATTGTACTTAAATGTGTATTTATAATGTTTAATATTCTTGACGAGTCCTATACTACATGTACAATATAATTGTATATTTTTGTAGTCGACTTGGACATTTTAAAAAATAAATAAAATAATAACTTTTCTTCTTCTCGCCGCTGAAGAGTGTAAACATTTCTTCATATATTGGTTGATTTTTTGCTCATCATGATATTTAATTTATAAAATTCACTTGTCCAATATATTTGTAAAAAAATTTACTTGAAATGATCTGGTGGATGTAATAAACTAATTAGTAGAGTAAATTATGTTGTTTGACTCAGGTAAACTAGTAATACATATAAATAGCCTATTCAGGTTACCTTTGCATGAAATATATTCTGCATTTCAAAATAATCTGGCCCAAGTAGGTCATACCCTGACTTTGGAGCTTTCAGTATACCCTGTGACAGTTATGGCACTACTGCACCACAAAAGTGAGTGGGTGAAACCCTAACAACTGGAAAAATTACCTTGGTACATATTTACACTATTATACAGCATTAATTTGTTGTAACAGTGTTGTTTTTGATTGTTGAAATATAATTTTAACATTAATTTTGTAAATATAGGAAAACAAGACAACTATATTTACAAATTTTATTGGCACCAGTAAACATGGGTTTAGGTTTTGTGTCTTGTGAACAGTGAACCTTTTAATTTGTTATCTTGAATGAAATTTAAATAGATTGGTATAACATGTCTGAAGGTACATTTTTTATTTACAGCAAATTCAATTTCCCCTTTCCTTTTTTCAGAAAGTATGGCACATAAATAAGACATTCATTAATTCATTCATTGAAATAGGTTTCATATCAAACATCAGAGTGATCATGGTTAACTGTTTTTGCCAACTTTTGGACAGTTGTTTTGACAGCTTGATCTACTAGGGCTCCCAGAAGCCAGATTTTTGCAAAACAGAGTACACAGCATTATTGATCCGTCTGGATAAATGTATGCTCATGACTTAGGCAAAAACTGATATATTTAATTATTCTGCTTTAGTTTTATATATTCTGATTAAAAACCTGAATAGTTCAACAAATATTAACAGTGTTGATTATGGGTCAATGTTAGCCTACATTATATCCCCACCTTCAAGATGCTTCTTATTCTGCAAAAAAATATTCTGAGAAGTGGCGACTGGCAATGCAGTGCAACAGCGCAATTTCACTGAGTAGTTTGTAAAGTATAAACATGTTCTCGCTTCTCAATATGTTAATGTATAGTCTGTATGGCTATGCTTCTCCACCTGAAAGATAGTTTACCTACCTAGCTACTGCTGCCTTGTGAGGACTTGCCAAGCAGGGGTTTGGTCGGGCTTGCAGTGTGCAGAAAGATGTCATGGTCTGTAGGAACGCCACATAGTTTGTGGTGAAACTCTCCCTCCCACCTCCTTGCGAAGCCAGCTGTATGCGCTGGCCAACATTTAAGGCCCATTCTATAAGTGAGAATCTATTACAAAATGCAATTGTGGCCTATTTGTGTACCATGTAATTCAGCATTTTGAGGTAATATGTTATTAATGATTAACTGTGTATAAAACCACTGATGGTGGGGGGGGGGGGGGGGTTGTTGAAACTGTAAACCCAGTTGTGGTAAAATTGGTTTTAATGGTAACAAAGTAGGATTTAGTCAGGCCTACAGGAGAAAAAAACTTTAGTAACTAACATGATAACTAGATTCATTTCATAACAGAACATTCCTGACCTATGTGTTAAAAGTGTAATTAAATGTATTCACACCTGGGTTAGAGGCCTGTATGTTTTTAAAATATAGGTACGTTTTATACATGTGCATGGTAACTTAAACCAAACAAAATGCTCACGAAAGTGATTCCATTCTGGCAATATATTTATTATGGTTAACATGACAGATGTCGGGGTTTCATATGGTACAAATCAGATATCAGGCACCTTAACAAGAATATTAGCCTTTCTTTGCAATTGAAAGCTTAAAGAATGTTAAGTATTTAACGAGTGTAACTTTTAGAATTAAACATGCAGAGATGCAATAGGTCCGAGTTACGCCTGTTTAGATTTAGTACATAATTATTTGCCGAGAAAATTAATTACAAGTGTTTTATAAGGCAATATCAAAGTAATTGACCAATTTAGTTTAGAAAATAATATGAAGTAACATCCTTTGTGAATAATGTATTGCTTCTCTGCATCTTTATTTACAAACAAATCGTTAATTTTCTGTATGGCGGGAAAAACAAGCACGTGGCAGCTAAAAAAAAAGGGCTCCTAATGAGCATGCGCCGCACGCTCGTTAGTTCAAGTTTTGCCACGACACACATGGTATCGCTGCGGTCGCTCCATAGCAGTCTGCTTATTGTGACACGCATTTAACATGGAAGTTACCACTCTTTCCGTAGGAGTAATGCTCGTTGGTACAAGGCCACTAAACAAAAGACGAAACGTAAATAAACGTGTAGGAAAAATGTCTTATTCTTCGAGGCAATGAGATTTATTAAACTTAACGAAATATCTGTAATTATGATATGATGGAGAAAGATGAATTTTGTAATATATACAAATATTACTGTATTTCATCCTAAAAATTGTGTAACAAAATATTACACGGTAAAAACCTACTTAATTACGCCGGGACGTAAATAATCGGCAAAGTAATCGTTAAGATAATCGCTGATTACGATTAATCGGTAAGTACCCATAATCGCCGATTACGATTCATCGGTATCCGCATCGGTGCACCACTATTATATCCATCACGCTACCATTTGACACTGGCGTCCTTTTCTTTCTTAATATGTTTTGTATGTGTACCTATAATTCAAAGTTTTGTAAGTATTCTATGACATGTTTAACAACAATTTTTCTTTAAGAATTGCACTAATAAGTTTTAGGGTTCGCATTGGTATATTGTAGGAAGATGTAACTTTCTTGCGACGCGATATGTGTGTCATATTACAATAATATTAAATTCTTTTGAATAATTGTGAAGTGTGTGCATTTTGCATGGTTTTTTGCAGTTCAAGTTCAACAATGTCAGAAAATTGGTTATCTGTGAGATTTTTTGAGTACACGTCACTGAGCGCCAGCCTAAGAATACAACTTAAGACGGTACAATAATCACTGCAATAGGAAATAATTAGCAACTAGACACATTTAATAATACATATAATAAGACTTGTGGCAAGAAAATTCAATAACAATGTTCTTGTCTCCATATCACATAATGTGAAAATAAAATAATGAAAGACTTTACATCCAAGGAATGAACATTGGCTATCATTAACCACACATAATTATAACAGACACAATTACCATTAAAATAGCATAGCTTTGTAGAGCTTTACAATAAATTCTTCACTAGGACTTTTACTTTTGTGAATAGTACTTGAATTATTCCCTGGGTAAATCAGTAAATAGATCAACTGAAATTCATTTCTCGGGACCTCTGGGCTAGTTCATTTTAAAATATATTCGATTATACGTCAAGCACGAGTTCAGGAATACCAGTAACGTTTGAGCGATGACGTGAATTAAACTCGCATATTTTAGTACAAAATACACTTCCGAAAAGTATGGGTCGACAATTTGATTAAACGAATTTTCCATCACTCCCTCGTAGGCTTCTCTTGTGGTGACGCTTGACATCGTGCACTAAAGAAACTATTTAAAACTGAATTTTAAACCAATTAACACTGTATTTTTACCTCAAACTGTAGAAAACTTGTTTACTGCCAAAACTATGCTGATAATAGAAGATTAAGGGCCGAATTTATAAACCACATTCGAATGACTGCCGGCAAGCCGCCGGCTGTCACCCACCCAGCGGCTTACCGGCGGCAATCCACCCTTTCCTAGTTATAAACATCTGCCATTTGACCGCCCGAAGAATGAGAGTTGGATGGCTCTTCACCTTGAAATGTGGCAACGTTGCTGTGATTTTTGTGTTTGAAATACTTCCGAACCACACTTTTTCGATATTTTGGAAAACACCTTCGAAAATCATTTGCATTTTGCTTGTTATTGTTTTTGACTGTGAGATAGGTGGCTCGAAAGTCGGCAAATAGTTTTAAGGTTATAAAATGTAAATACTAGAGTATGTGTTAAACATACTGTCATTTTGAAGAAATAATGCTATTTACTTGAATATAAATAAGCGCGACGTGACGGAATACAAGAAACTTGAGGCAATTTGAATTAAGAAATTTAAACATGTAAAAAGGTTAGGGTGCATTAGGATTAGACATATTTCTACAAATTGCTTTCGTCCTATTATATATGTCCTAAAAAAATTTAATTCAACAACACATATACAATGAAATTGTAGTTTGGATAATAAAATATTATGGTACACAGTCAAATGACTTACTCAACTCATGCATATTTGCTTGGATAAAGTTGTTAGTGTTAAATGAATTTAAAACCATGTTGACTAGAGATCTAACAGCAGTTGTATCTTTACCTGTTCTAAAACAAAATTGATTTTCTGATCTTTAAGATGGGGATAAGGATTTGGAGAATGACTGAAGCTGCTGTAGTAGGGAAAATCAAAAAACTACTACCCTGCATTTTTTTTTTCTCAGCAAAAACCAAGCATAGTGGCAATGTCAGTTCAGGGTGTATCTGAAAATATGATCCATAGGCCACTCACAGTACAAAGATCTGTTAACTCTGAACGTGCCATTAGCACAAACAACTACACAACTTAGGTCAACTACTCCATAAAGAATTGTAGTTCAACTTATGGTTGCATGTTGGAAATCTTGCACAGTAGACCTAAAATTAAAACAAAAAAAAACGTGCTTTCTATCATCTGTAGCACCAAACCTAAGCAATAATGTCAGTAGGTAGTGTACATAATAACCTAGTTACAGTAACGGGGTAGGATGGTTTAGGAGAGGATTGGATCCTCCCAATAAAGTGTGATTCATTAACCTTTCCTAATAATTCTTCTTGTACCATTTTTGTTTTGTCCTACTGAGCGAAAGTGGCATTTGGAAAATGATGGTTTTTATATTATTCATGTATTTAATCACATGGTTGTTGTATTCGAGTTTTGCAAACACTACTGATTTGCAAAACACCACCAAGAAAACATCACATTCATTGTACAATTACTTGCTTGTTACCACAATAATTATATTAATTGCAGTTTGACTGTCTCCAAGTTGGGTTAGCCACTCTATAATTGTACTCTGTAATTAAATCATCTGATCATGTGTTATACATATCATATATGTATAACTTCTATGACTAGTCTGTATATAATTACTATTATTTCATGAATGAATTGTAGTTGCTATAGGTAATAGGACAACTATTATTATTATGTTTATACGGGCACCACACTTTAATATTACTATATTACTCATAAATATTTCCACTGCTATAAGTGGTTTTTCAATTGCGGCTTATGCCCAAAGTTACCCATTTCAAATATTAATACAACTGAAAATTATCACTTCTATTTATTAAAATTATGAATAAGTGTAAACACAATAACATTAAAGTTTGACACACATAAGGTGATTAACACTGGGAAACAAGGTTGCTTACACATAACTCATATAAAATCAAATCAAATATAAGTTATCTACATAGTTATGTTGGGCACAACCAAAAGCAAAAGTTCATTTATGGTAAATAATAATACTTAAAGTGAATTAAAAATCAACTAACTCAGTTCCCTCGGATCACACAAGAATCTTTAAGTCGAGACTACTGGGTGAAAGTTAAGATAATTAGGTTGTGCCATGACGAAAACCAGTGGCATTAACAGGAACAATCAGTTACTAGGCCGAAACAGTTAATATAAGGGGCTCGCGGAACACAAAACTTCAGGCCTAAATACATTAAACTTTCGTACCTTATATTTCCGTAGATAAAGGTAGCCCCGGTAATTAAATATTACCGTAACATTCGCCCCGGCTCAGGGGCGCAACAGCTCACTTATTCAGTGAAATATCTGCTGAAAATATAGCTGAATTCCGCGTCGGAAATGCCCGTCGCGGCCACACACACCAGCCACAAAAATGGCACACAAAACCTTCCTCTTCATTATTCTCTCCAAAATTATATCGTCAAAATTCCAACAATGCCTAAATTTTCCATTTAAAAGGTCCGCCGATCCATAGACCAATCACCTTCTCTTAATCACGTATCTTTTTCAAACATTAGAAAATTTTGTCAAAACATAGAGACATTGCTACTGCTCTGAGAAATAAACAAAACAAACTCTAGAGATTATTACAATTGAAAGACATATAATTTTGACATAAATAAAATTACGTGAATTAAAGTAAACAAACACTGGAAAAAATATATAAACAATTTAAACTAAAGTTTCAGTGTTCTGTGATACTTAGTATTATCACACCATGTTATATGGTTTTGTGAAAGTAGGATTATCATCTTCTTTAAAAGATTGCACTCTGATGTTAGGTTTTGTTTACAAATACCGATACACACATATTTACAAACTGTACGACTATTTAAATTTATCACGTAGCAGTAATCAAACGGGTCTGCCATGTCCCAAAAGTATCTTTTTCGTACCAGCAATTATTCCGTTTACTCGATTTGTTTGTAGAAGCTGAAAACATTTTGCATATGCCACCTAACCTCATCAGATATGTTGCCATTTTCACAAATCGAGATGTCGGATGTCCGCTGGAGGACCGCTGGCAGAGCGCCAGACCTCATCCACCCTGGAGTGGAGGTCGGTTGTTCGCCGGCGGTCAACCGACCTCCGGAAGAGGACTATAATCTACGAAACCATCGATTGCGCTGGAGGGTGGTTGGTTTGGTTGTCATTCGAATGACGTATATAATTACGGCCCTAAGTTTCTAAACTTTTAATTAGGATGAATTGAGACATGACTACGCCTCAGTCACGTCTTCATCGGACAAGGTTCGAATCAGCAGCATGGAATTTTTGCTAACAAAGCCAAAATCTCATTTAAACTGTGCACCAAAGATATAAAAATATAGGTGACACTCAGTAAGGTCAAGGTCAAATTTCAAGGTCAATATCAAATTTCAAGGTCAAATTTCAAAGGTCAAGGTCAAAGTTCAAGGTCAAGGTCAAATTTCAAGGTCCATGCCAACAGTCGAGGTCAAAGGTATGATGAACAGAAAATTATAATAACATGGTGCTAGCACACTAGCAGACGAAGACAAGATGATGGTCTCTAGCGGACGAAGACAAGATGGCTGACATCATACTAGTTGACGATATATACCTTGTTATTGGTGGTGGTAGGTCAGTCTGTAGGTGGCTTCTGTGGAGGAAGGATGTGATGTTTTTTTGTTATTTTTTTGCCCTCACCGGGTTCTAACCGAGGTCGTGAATCGATATATTTAATCCGTATTCTATTAAGTTAATTTTTTGATGAATTTTGAACTTTTTTCATTAAAACCGGATAATAAATAAAGATTTTTAAGATGGCGGTCGTAACGAAATATGCAACATGCATAATTAATAGGATACAATATGGTGGTCGTAACGTAAAGTGTAACGGTGACATCGTACTCAACCAAGATGGCAGGCGTAACGGAACATGCAATAATTATATAATCCAAGATGGCGCCCATAATGATAAGTGCAACAGTGGCTTTTAAGTAATATTTTATTAACTTTTTATTATTCAATTCGATTAAATATTTTTATAATTTTTCCCGATTGCCTGACATAAAAATTACGGATTTTCAAGATGGCGGCCGTAACGATAATTGCCACGGTGACGTAATAATTCAAAATGCCGGTCATGGTATCCTTAATCCTAGAAATGTCTTAATGTTGGCTGTAGACAAGGATTCTTAAGCCGTTTTTAGGATTTAGAGTTCTTTCTAAGGCAAAAGTATTTTGAGGTTTTACGAAATCCTAATTTTTGCATTTTTGTGGATGAAAACGAGAAATTTTTCCTCAAAACATGAATTTTTGAGTCATTTTGAGTCATTATTGAGGAATTTTGTGGAATTTTTGAGTCCAAAATTGCCGCTGTGACGTCAGAATCTACGATGACAGACCGGCATGAGGCACCACGCGCCAGCGCCATGCGCCAGTAGCCCCATTCCTGTACTACTTACTCCCGTCAGAACTTCACAAACGAATCCTGATAAGACCCTTTTCAAAATCCGATACTTTTGAGATTTTTATAACACTTTTAGTATTGACACAAAAACCTGAAAAGAGCCATTTCCATTTTTCAGTATTTGAAAGTGGCAAGAAAGGATCTGATTATGCCCTTTTAAAATAGGATAGGCCTAAGTTTGCAGATCCTTAAAACTGAAATGTAGGATACTTTTCCAGTTTTAAAATGTTCTTAAATATGAAATCCCTTTTCAGGGTAAGGCACCATAGGATACTTTTCCACCTATTTTTCGCCTAAAATATGAATTTACTTTTCTAGGAAAAAAAATATATATAACGCTATGTGTAATAATACTCTTACTATTAAAATTAGGATGCCCCATCAGGATTTTTTTGTGAAACGCATTTTTCTGAAAAGGTTGATATGGACTCTTTCAAAGTTTTCATACACGAATTCTTCTGCTATTGAAGTATTGCATTGAAATAATTATCATAAAATTATGATGTTAAAGGTACATTTAGGGCCTTCATACATATCTAGAAAAAATACAGGAAAAGAAGTTTTTAAAATTATAAAAATGCTTGCTTGCATGACTAAAAACATATTATGAAGTAACTAAGAACATCGTATTTAGGCGAGAAGAATGTCATTTGTATAAATAAATTAGTTTATTTTATGACTGGTACAAAGTAGCCGGCATTTTTTTTAATATAATTTAAAACTTTTTTTACGGGGAAAAATTAACGACGCTAAATACGATCTATCTATCTACAGGTAAGTCTCTGTTTATAACAATGTTTATCACGGAAGTGAAGTGTCAAAACTTTGACATTTTACATGGAACACACTTTGTCACTGATTCGGTCAATCAAAAGCGGAGAGAGTATTCACCACGGCCTGTACGAAAGAATTATCGGGACATTTCCCTGGAATGTCTTCGTCAAATTTTGGATAAAAGAAATGAAGACTAACTCCGAGAAACTAACTTTAGGTCCACACGAATGTAAGTGCAGCGTATTACCATGGCGCAGCGTCACCTTGTTCGCCAGCCATAATCATGCTGGATAATGTTAACAGCCTAAAAATTTTTTTCGCCCGCTTGTATAACCGCAAGTAATGTTGTATTGTCGTAATAACATGTGGCGTAATTTCATTTGAACAGTGGACTAAAACATGGGGGGGGGGGGGGGGGGTTTACCAAAAAACTACGTTCTCCTCAATTGGTAATTACATTTTGTGAGTTTTTTCACTCATAACGTATAAGCCAGCTTCACTGTCAACTTTCCGTGAATATAAAAAAGTGATGTACTTGTTGGATTGCGAGTCAGATTGAAGTCATAACTAAAACTTTATGAGAGGCCAAGTATTATTGCATTTTTTTACACTTTTGCAAATCAAATGCAGTTTAGTTTATAATCTGGCATTACATCAACAGTGTCGATGATGAATTAGGCTTCTGGGTGGAGCCACTTCGTGTTGGTTTATAATCCAGATATTTCGGTATATTTGGTTGTCGCACCCATCTTCAAGGGAATACTAAGCCTCAGTTCTGTGAAGCGAGACTGTGGTCAATGAGGCGGCAATTTCCCCATGTAAATATTGTGTTTCTTATACACGCTTGGTAGAACGTTCTGTAGATGGTAAATTTGTATGTGCTAGGAATTTCGGAGAAAATAAATGAAAGAACGTATGACATTTTATAATAGTATCCGTTTCAAAGGAAGTCACCAGCCAATGAGAGTCGCAACCCTAGACGTATAGAATCTACATAATTATTAATATAAATCATTAAAAAAACTTTCGATTGGTAATTAATTAAAAATTAACGACTAAAATAATTAATATAAACAGTGTGCTCCACAGTAAATCTTATCCACTTCATATCATAGATTAATTAAATAAATCACTTATTTTAATTCCTCACAAATTTGCTGATCACATCCAGTCGATGTAACAGACGCATCGCATCTCGGATTTGTTCAGAATCGCAGTAATTTTCTAGTAGTAATCATTGTGTAGCTCTGTATTTATTCATTGCTATGGAACGTTTATTCCTTCTGAGATAACGCCTGCTGTTTCTTAATTTTTGCGGAGCCATAGCAACAGTAAAAATCGCTATTGTACAGCAGTTAAATATATTTAATTACACTAATACATCCAACATATTGAAACGGTAAGCATGAAACCACTTACCACTACTGACAACACTTTTACTTTTCAGTGGGGAAAGGAAGACTTCTGGCTGGGCTCGAGGCAGGTAGAGAGAGGATCATCACAGACTGGACAGGTGATTGGCAATGCCGGACCAAGTCCGCCCGCTCTTACCGGGGAGAGGCACAACACCGCACCACTAGAGTGGCGGGTTGCATTTGATATATTTGGAATTTCAGGGGATACATTACTTCCGTAGGAGCTTACGATTTTTATACAGTAAAAGTCACATATTTGTTTATTTTAGATGAATGTATATTCAGATAGGTATTTCGTAATATTGTATTATTATATGTTTTATACAAATTTTTTTGGTTCCAGAAAAAAGTGAAAATTTCTCATATTCTGGCTCAAGCACACGAATAACTTATTATTTTTAAAAATTTTTAAATATATCTCTCAATAGTATGCATAATGAACTTGTAAACTACCAAAAATGACTAAATTACATCGATCGGCTACTGAAATAATACTTACAAGAAATGTCATATATTTCAACTTTGAGTGCCTGTTATGAGAAAACTATAAGTTATAGTGAAAATCGGTTTTGCAGAGAAACTTGTACGTATGAGGCCAATATAAAGACAAAATAATATGATATAAATGAATTTGGGACTAACACCCTTAATAATTCTGACAACTAACCATTCGGAAAAGTATCCGCTGAGTCCGTGCAGTTGACTCATTTACTCGTCACTATATGGCAGATGTAAATCTTAGCTGTATGCGAGTAGATGCGGATGCAGATTACGTCCTCGCCAATACCATATTTCCCCCCTGACACGAACAAGTGCCACACAACATTACATATTTCTCAATCTCGCTGGTAAAAATGCTCCAATGTGAGTGTTGCTGGAGACGGCCAGTGATTGTATCATAATTAAAACACATCCGCATTGACTGGCTGCGACGCCTGACGTAATGGCTAGCAGTCGTAATCAGGTGAACTGTATTAAGGCGGGTGGCCTGTGCGTTGGCTGAAAGCTTGTCCCAGATATCCTGGTTACCGCGGTCAGCTATTTAAACTTGAGATATTCTCACTATATTTGCGAACACAGTGCGTAGCTCTGTACCTAGGAAGCCCGGATAATGTGATGGCTTGTCTGGTATCGTATGAAGTATGCAAAAAGTGCTCTTTTTTTAAAATATAAAAGTAAATCAATAATAAATTATTTCAAATAAAGTGTATGACCTATAGTAATTTGTTAATTTGTTTAGCTCGCCGAATATACTACTTCTTATACTCTAGAATATAGTTAAGTAAGGGATTTTGATCGTATTGAGCAGAACATACTTATAGTTTGTATTGCGATATATCTTGTATGAATTACAAATTATTTCAACAAATAAAGAAAAACATACAAATAATTACATTTTCCGAATATTCTTGTCCGTTTGAGTGTGTTTGTTTCTGTTTTAATACCTCAGCAGTATAGCAAATGCATAGTTCGATATATATAGACTATATATTTGTATATATATTTAATTAAAGGAAACAATAACCACAAAATAAGATTGTCGAATGAATATTGATCTCAAGTGATTTCACATAACATATTGTTTGTCTGGATCTGAAAAGCAGCCCATTAATATTACCTTTCCAAGTGGTTGATATAATTAGATGAAATCGGAAATCAGCGTACACTAAAAATGCCAATAAATCTAGGCTTTTTTAGATGATTTCAACCAAATACTATTCGTATCACCAGAAATTCCCAAATGTTGTGACACTATAGTTACTTATTGCTGTCATGTGATTATTTAATCCATGGACATAGTAAAAAAAAAACCCTTACTTTATTTAAATTACTTTAAACTTTCACTCGGCTGATGCCAAGTTATCATTACATACGCCGGTCAGATACATAATGAAACTATCATCATTTAAAACACACACCGTGTTTGAATTATTATTTTTGTAGACTAGTACATTCATATTTAGAAGCGTTCAATTGGGAAGTCATAGGCCTATATCGTCATTTGTTCAGCGATGGTTGCGATGTGGTCATTAACTTAATTCTGAAATACACAAAAAATCGTACAGCATTTTTGCCGTACACGCCACCGTTTTTGAAAAAATTAATGCATTTTGTTCGCGTCGTGAATTGTCCATACTTTTGTAATTTAAATGATAGAAACAAGCTTTTTCGGTGTTTTAATATTTACATATTGTTTTAAAATATATTTTCATTTCAAATTAAAAATTTAACTATTATAAGTTTTTATTAATTTTTTTAAATGTTTTTGTAGGTTTTGCGTGCTTTCCGGCACTCTGGAGCGTTCAATACTCCACAGCTTTGGTTCAAATAATGGAGATTTTGTGCTCCACAAGTCGTTCAAAATCGTTGCACTTGCCAACATCCATCGCAAAGCAGACATGAAAAGGTTATGTAGGGTGATGTTCTGATTACAAACTAGCTGCAAAGTTATCTTTTTAATTAAGTTTTCATGAACAAACTGTTCTAAAAATGTGAAATCTGAAATTTAAAAATGGGCTATGTCTATAGAAATAATAACTGAACAATTACAATCGGCCTATGCATTTAACAACATATGCATAATAAACAAACTTGACGAAGAACGGTTTATACAGTAAGTATTGCTTATTTGTTTATGAATACTTGAGAAATAAGTACTTATGTCTTATAGTGACTATGAAATCACAATAAGTTGTACTTCAACAAGTATTACTTAATGAAGTATTACTGTAAAGCATTCGAATAAGTAATACTTATTTATTGTACTGTGAAATGAAAACAACGCAGTTCACTATGAATTCCGCCCTAACTGTCCTAGGCGCGAATCCCGGTTATTGAAATGCGCTGCAATCGGACATTGCAGTTCTTTCTTGAATCAGGTAAACAAAATTGCTTCCTCCCGCCACCCTCTCGTTTCTCGGAAAATCCACAGCTATGGCAAGCGTTAACCTTTCTTCCCCTTCCTTTGTTAACATTCCTCAAAAAGCGAAGCCAAGATTAGCCTTGACTTCTTTCTATCCATCCCCTGGCATCATTTCGCATTATTTGATGGCAAGAGTGCTATTTCCTTATTTCGTGCTCTCGCATTCTGAATTGGGACAATGCGATATCTAAGCAATGTTAGTATGCATTTAAAACACGTGATACGCGCAAAAAGTGTATGCACAAATTAAAATAAATTACAACTGCAATTCTTTGTTGCATTGAAATATTGTGATGTCTCAGCACCATTTTTAACATATCCACGTTTGCAATAACCACGTTCTACAAATATAAACAATATAGCGGATGGCAGAGAGTACGAGAGCGTGTAGCAAGTATATAGCATCACTTTCTCTGGTACTCGCGCTCTTTCGCACTCTCTCAGCGCATTATCGAGACGGCCAGAGTGCTCTGTACGATGAATAAATGTCGTAGAAACCTGAGCACGTCAGAGCAATCTAAACCAATTGAGACACGACCTGACACACGCCGTAATATATGCAATTTGCTTGCTCACTAAATAATTGACAAAATATCCGGTCATTATCAAGTTGTTATATAGTCATTAATATAATATTGTTTATCGTACTACCAAGCAATGTTATATTTATATGCACTTTTCATATCACATTTAGAAAATGCAGATTTTTTTTTTACATGTATAACCCCCAGTCTTTTCGTCCTTACAGCTGCAGCTTTTTGTGAAAAAAAAATTGTTAACATGTTTAACACGTGCTTTCTCATACTATGCAGCCCTGCCATATTCAGTCATTTATTTGGTTTGTTGTTAGTTAACAAATTTCGGTTCAACGTAGCTGGAAGAATGTTAGCTCTACTATGTAAATATACTGGCCGTGCATGCTACCCTTGATAGCAACCCAGAGGTATGCGAGTCAGGTACCGGCCTAGCGTGGTAGATAACCTGCAGAAAACGAAGAAACGTAATACATCAACGTAACAATTTATTTACAGTAGCCTATGTGACGAGAGGCCGCGGTTGGTTACAGGATACTGCGCTCATCTTCTGGCACGTTTTGTTGTTGACTGCCTTACATTAACGTTTTCTATATACACACACACACACACACACACACACACACACACACACACAAGGCAGAGGTGATACTGCTACGTGGCGCGTCCCCAGGTGGCGGATAGGGGAAGGCTCGCTGTCAGCCTTGTGCGGCAGAGGGTGGGAGTGAAATAAAATAGCTCCCGCGGACCAAACACCCCAAGCCAAGGAGGTGAGACATCGTGCCGAGGGCTGGATAGTACCAGGGTTATGGTGCTGTAAGCGATTCCCTTGGGGCACCTGGTCCCACCCCAAGTGTACTTCAGTGGCCTTACTCCCGGAGAGCTGGATAAGGGAGTGGACCTTTTAGTATCCGGCACACTCGTGGGAACAAGATGGATAAAGCAATAACAAAACCAACGGAGTAGGAGAGCACAGAAAGTGTCACAGAAGGCACCAAGGGTCTAAAGAACCCTGAATATACAAAGGAAGAGCTATGGGGCATGCAAGAGAGGCAAATTGCTGATCTAGTGGACCTGCTCAATGATAAAACTAGAAGACATGTTAATGAACAGATGAGATTCATGATGAGGGCAGTCAGCACTACATTCCAAAGAATGCGACTGCTGGAGAGCCAGCAAGACAAGAAGAGCCCTCTGATGGGAGGTGCAACTGAGATCACCCGTGACTCGCAAATATCGGAAAATGGGATACTGGTGACGCATTCGCCTGGTTCCATTATCCTGGACTCAGATTTGAATGAAAATGGGATGGAGGAAGAACAAAGGAATCTAACCGATCTGGTAAGGACAAACGAGCATAGCTCTCCCCTGCTGGGCGGGAAAAGAAGCAGAAGAGGACAAAAAGTCTAGTAGACTTAGCACAAGCATCTGACCATGATACCCGAGATCGGCGAAAAACGGAGGAAACCGGCTGGCAGCAGGTGAAGGGAAAAAAAGAGCTGCCAAAGCAGAGAAAGCGGGACACAAGACCAAACGCACTCCTCATCCGCCCAAAGGATAAGGAGAAATACTCAGACATCCTAAAGCGGGTGAAACAAGATGCGGCCGCTGGAGAGTCCCAGCAGTGTGTGGACAAGATCCGGAAGACGACCACAGGGGATATGTTGATTGTCCTCACCAAGGAGAATGCGGATAAGGCCCTCTGCCTGCATGATGCCATAACCAAACTCCTAGGGGATGAAGCAGTAGTAATCAGCAAGACACCAGAGGAAGACCTCGAAATAAAAGATATTGAGGAGACTACAACTAAGGAGGAGATTCTTGAAGCACTACAACGTGCAGTGGGAGAGAATGTCGGAATCCCATCGCAGGCAGTCAAGTCCCTACGCAATGGATATGGAGGAACCCAGACTGCCTTGGTAAAACTACCTGTGGCCTTCGCCAAGAAGATTGTTGGTGAACATGGCAAGATCAAAATTGGCTGGGTCAACTGCCGAATTAGAAGAGTGGAGAGGCCCCTGAAATGCTACAAATGCTGGGACTTCGGGCATCTTGCCAACAGATGTAAAAGCACAGTTGACCGTTCTAAACTATGCATCAAATGTGGTGAGAATGGACACAAAGTTTCTGAATGCCGTGGGGAGGCCAAATGCGCACTCTGCGCTGGGAAAGCTCTCGCAGACAACTGTGCACACATTGCCGGCAGCAACAGGTGTCCGGCTTACCAGAAGGCGCTTCAAGTGCTTGTTGAGAAACGACGATGAGAATACTGCAACTTAATCTCAACCACTGTGAGGATGCTCACGACCTGCTTATGCAGTCGGTGCGGGAGCTGAAGATAGACCTTGTGATTATCTCGGAGCCGTACAGACATCTTAGCATGCAACCCTGGGAAGCGGATGCCTCCACTAAGGCTGTCATCTGGTCCTGTGGAAAATACCCGTTCCAGAATGTCGTAAACAGTACAGAGAAGGGATTTGTGAGAGCTAAACTGGATGGAATACATTTCTACAGCTGTTATGCCCCACCCAGCCTGACTATAGGTGAATTTAGAGGATTCCTGGACAGACTGATCAATGATGCGAAGCAGTACTTTCCCGTAGCAATCGCGGGAGACTTTAATTCCTGGGCATTCGACTGGGGTAGCAGGACGACCAACATGATGGGACAAGCTCTGCTAGAGGCTATGTCCTCACTGGACCTAGTCTTGCTTAACAATGGTGACAAACCAACGTTTGCCATAGGAGAGGCATCTTCAATTGTGGACCTCACCTTCGTGAGCAGCATTCTCGTAAGGAGAAATTACTCCTGGGAGGTACTGGATATCTTCACCGCCAGCGACCATCACGCGATATTCTGGGAAGCATCCACTGGCCGGACTGGTGGGCCAGCACCCAAGAAGCAGTCCAAAACTGTTGGCTGGAAGACAGGTGCCTTCGACCTCAGCACATTCCAAGAGGCATTAGATGACCACCCATCTAGTGGCAGCAATGCCACGGAGATTGCACACGAGGTCATGGGGAGAGTCGCCAAAGCCTGTGATGCAACTATGCCCCGGAAACATAGTGCAAAAAAGCTCCCACCAGTATACTGGTGGAACGACTCCATTGCCGCTCTTCGCAAGGAGTGCAATAGAGCGAGAAGAATATCACAGCGTGGCAGGAAGAAACTGGACTTCACAGAGCGTGTGGCCAAGTACAAGGAGGCCCGACTGAAACTCAACAAAGCCATCAAGTACAGCAAAAGGAACTGCTGGAATGAACTCCTAGATGAGGTAGATGGGGACCCATGGGGTAGACCATATAAGGTGGTGATGACGAGACTGAAGAGACAAGCGATGCCGTCACCTACGTGCCCCGAGCTGTTGATGAAGATTGTTACAGTGCTGTTCCCACAACAACCGGAACTCAACTTTTCCATCGAACAGTATGACACTCAGGTGATCCCACCAGTGACTGTGGAACAACTAATGGAAGCTTGCGGCAGATTCGGTGATGCCAAGGCCCCGGGTCTAGACGGGATCCCCAACATCGCCCTGAAAGCAGCCATCAAAGCAGCACCAGGATTATTCCTAGAAGTATATAATGCATGCCTTCAGGAAGGAACTTTTCCTGCCAAATGGAAGCAGCAGAGATTGGTCCTTCTCCCCAAAGGGAAGAAACCACCAGATGAACCCTCGTCCTACAGGCCGCTCTGCATGCTGGACACAGCTGGGAAAATATTGGAACGCATCCTCCATAAAAGGATTGCAGATGTGGTAGAACCACAGCTAGCCGACAATCAGTACGGTTTCCGCAGAGGCCGCTCTACGCTTGATGCGATCAAGCTGGTTGTTTCCATCGCCCAGGAGGCGATTGCCGGCACTCGATGGAAAGGAGGCAAGAAAAAGTACTGCCTGTTGGCAACTTTGGACATCAAGAATGCATTCAACTCCGTTAGGTGGAACTGCATCATGGAGGCACTCATAAGGATGAATGTACCAGAATACCTTCAGAGGATGGTGGGTAGCTACTTCACTGACAGGATACTGAGGTATGATACCGAAGATGGTCCCAGAGAATATCAAGTCACCGGTGGAGTTCCACAGGGCTCAGTACTCGGTCCTCTCCTGTGGAACATCATGTATGATGGCCTACTAAAACTGGCGTTACCAACTGCAACAAGGCTCGTTGCATTCGCGGATGACGTGGCCCTCATCATAGTCGCAAAACACCTGGAGGAGATAAATTACATTTTCGATGAGACCTTCGAGAGGATCCGCCGATGGATGGCCTCCGTAGGACTGAAGTTGGCAGATCACAAGACGGAAGCTGTCCTCATCTCGAGCAAAAAGAAGGTAGAAACCATCACGCTGTGGGTGGGTGACCATGAAATCACATCTCAGCCGTATCTTCGGTACCTGGGAGTGATTATTGATACCAGGCTCAACTTCAAGCAGCAAACGGAGCATGCTGGGACAAAGGCGTCGGCTGTCCGGACTGTCCTGTCTCGGCTCATGCCCAACATTGGAGGCCCAAAGCAGAAAAGAAGGGCACTACTGTCGTCGGTGGTCACGTCGGTTCTAACGTATGGTATCTCTATCTGAGCTGATGCACTCTAGGCGCAAGGAGCCAGGCAGAAAGTGGCACCAGTCTACCGACAGTGCCCTCAGAGTGGTCAGCGCATTTCGAACAGTGTCGGAGGATGCTGTGTGTGTCATTGCCGGAATGCTGCCCATAGGAGTGCTTGCCGTAGAACGAAGATACCTATTTCAGCGAAAGGGATCTACCACACCAAGTGCAGAACAAGTGAAGGCAGAGGAAAGGACCAACAGCCTAAACAGATGGCAGCTGCTGTGGGATGCCTCGACCAAGGGGAGATGGACTCACCGCCTAATCCCGCAGGTGGAGAGATGGGTCAACCGACCACATGGAGAGGTCAACTACTACCTTACACAGATGCTCACAGGACATAGTTCTTTCCGGGCCTATCTTCACAAATTCAAGCATGAGGATTCCCCGGAATGCCCAGTCTGCACAGGAGTCTCAGAAGATGTGGAACATGCGTTTTTTGTGTGCCCGCGCTTCACCATACCCCGCAACACACTCGAGACTGCACTCGGACAGAGGATACAGCCTAAAAACCTGGAGGCAGCTATGCTACGGTCAGAGTCAGCCTGGGAAGCAACCAGCACCTTCGCGGTGGAAATACTAAAGGAATTACGGCAAGCCGAACAAGAGAGAAATAAGGATTAGGGGAAGATGAAGAACAACCGAAAGGAAGGAAGCAAGGACTTCAAATCTATGGAGGAAAAGCTGTGGCTCAACCCTCCCCCGTGAAGTAATGCCTAACGGCGATCCCACAGGGAATAGGAGGCAGGTGATAGAGGATATTTTTTTAGTCGGTACGGGTTGCAAATTGCTGAGCCACCTCCATGGTGGCTCAGGGTCAAGATCATCTAAGACCAGACCAAGTCCGACACTGCACTATGGGTATCTTCAACCCGGGTCCTAGTGCGTGCGTAACAGCATTTTTTCACACCTCTATAAAAAAAAACACACGCACACACACACACACACATCAATGATCAACGAATACTACACTAAAATAGTCTTGATTTTGCTTTGCTTAGCTATTATCACCATCAAACAACTGTACTCCATCCCATACTTTTACGTTTCCGAAATCTTGTAGAATTATATAGGCTGTAATATATATTAATCTTGTAGAAATTATATATATACATAAATAAAATTAATCCTTTACAAACAATTGCATACTAAGATATGCTGTAAACGTAAAAAAATACTACACCCATTGTCAGTGGCCTGCACGTAGACGTACGAGGCACTCAGTACGGATGTATAGCGTTTGTGCGCCTGAAGGTCTCGAATATGCTAAATAATTTATAACGGTTCGTTATATACAAAATAAACAGATGTTCAACGCTGATTGTAATTTTGTTTTTATTGTTTCAAACAGAATGCCCCGACGAATCCAAACACTTCCAATGGTTCATTACATCTACCCGTCGAAAAACTACTGGTAGCTCGCGCGAGGAAAATTAATGAAAAATAATAGCATAGATTAAGTCCTTCAGTAATGTTTTTACTAGTACACGAAGATGGTGCGACCTCGAACAGGGCCGCACCCAGCGAAACCGAATTTCGCCCCGAGCCAAATGCCGATGAAGGTGGCCGCAATTTCTAATTATTGTCCGAAAGAAAATAAAACAAATTAGGTTGACTTAATATTCGGCCTGGCTCTGACCACCAACGTGAAATTATCCATTAGTAAATTACATTATAATTTAGCGAGAAGCCACCGAACGCGACCTACTGGGGCAGCGATCGACAGACGACTGGTGAAATCCTGCCACGGTCTTCTCCACGCAGGGAGTAGACGTCACATGACCTCACCGACCAATCACACGCACGCTTCATTCACGCTTACAGATACAAGCCAATCACAAAACAAGCACTGTTCCTTTCTCACTCATACTTACAGGCCTCTCATGCCTCTCTTTCTAATCATCACATCAGCCCAGACACAGTCCCGTGATTTATAATTATATTGCAATACATTAATTAAAATTAAGAACAATAATCATAATACGAATTACTTTACAAAAATAAAAATCATTTAGAAATAACCTGAAAAAGTAGGCGTAAACATGCAAAAATCTAGTACAGCGGCTCATTTGTGAATAATTACATAAAAAATAGTAATGATTAAAAATGTCTAATAAAATACAAAATATCTTTTTAAAAACATAGCAAGTAAAAAATATCAACCCTAAAATATATAACAAACGGTAAAATATCATTAGAAAGACTTTTTAAGAAATACATTCATGAAAATAGTTTAAAAGAAAAATGATTTAATTAGGAGGGCAGGGTTCTGCAACATTACAAATTCTAGCCGGTTGCTTTCAAAACAGTAAGAAAATACTTATGTTACTCCCCTACCACTTCGTTTTCTCCATAAATAATGTTTAGTAGTACATTCTTGACCTGTTAGTGAAACGGTTTTCGGTTTTATATTTGTGTGATTTTATCAACGTCTGTATCATTTCGACGGCGCGACTTTAACAACATCTTAAATTTTTATTATAATTTTTAAAATTTATGTTTCTTTTAATAAGCAATTATACATTAAATGTTGGCACATTGCATTTGCTTTCATCTATCAATAACGGTATCTTCTATTTTTACATAAATACTGCCAACAGTATACACATGAAGCCACCACCTACCGTGCTTTTATGAACACGATGGCATGGCACTTGCCATCAGAATTATAAATAATCATACAGTTTTATAGGAGCAGAAAATTTATAGTGTGTTAACTTAGTTTGAAAAGCAATAACGATGTCACAAATCTATACTTGTACTGTACAAATGAAACGATATTCTATACTTCAAAAAGCTTAAAAAAATTGCCATAACTCTGACTTAATTTGCAGTTCAACACAATTCTGTTAAAAAATCGTTTTATATTCACTATGATAGTAATAATGGGAGCAGAGATAAACATAACAGTTACAATAATATAATTGAACACAAACCATGTTCTAATGAGAAAAACAATATTTATTGATTTCGTTTAATATATTGATTTATTTTGCTGTTTGCTACAAAACACGTGGACAATAAGTTACATGAACGACAAAAGAGTTACCACGAATTCAATCGTATCCTGTATCTTAGCAACAATTACTCACTTTTGTAAATTGATACCTTCTGAATAATGATTTTTTTCTCTCGTGATGTATTTCAAGGCCATCTATTTTATTTACTTCGTATTTATATGCAAAGTGATGTGGTAATTTATCCAGTTCCTAGACAGTATCATTATATATACACGCAGAATAAAAATTTAAATAGTGACATAATTTGCCTTGGGCTTGGATGCACAAGTATAGTAGAATAACAGCTTTAAAAAAAAACTAAAGGTTTACTAGGAATTCCCCCGGCCAAGCTATGTAGAATTTCTGCTGTATTGACTATCTGTCAAAGGGAGGAATGGCCGGGGACCCAGACGTTATTCCCGACTTTTACTGTCGTTAAGCATGGCAACATGGTAGGTCGCGAAATAAGTTGTAGATCTCATCGCACCCTTGACATTGCCAACACGCCCCAGCGGATTTTTCCGAAGATGGCAGGTACCTAACGCCGTTAATGTTTCAAAAATGCCGAAAAACTAATAGCGTCACATACACATGCCATCACAAATAGGAAATAACAAGTATCCATCATACATTATTAATGGCAGGGATTCGGTAAGTTGCAAATCATTCGAAATACTAATCCCGGACTTCACAGCTCTATAACTGGCGTAATTGGTGCCATAACAAAATTTAAGTATGGTACACAAAGCATAGAGGTAATATACATGTGGATGATATCAAGACAACTTTTTATCAAAATGTTAACATAGTTGTGTCGTAATAAAAAATATTTAACATAAAAAAATTACGTAATGGTAAATAGGATAATAATGAAAATCGAGAAATTTGAAAATTTTACATGTTGCATTACGTTCATAAAAATAAATATTTCAGAGCGTACGATCTAAGTCATGGTTTTGTTTAAGTAATGCTATTAATAGCGAATTAAATACAACATATTTTTACAATAAAAACCCCAATATAAAGTGTCAAAAATCCTCAATTATACAAATGAAAACTTACTCGAAAAACTGAGAAACAGATTTGTGATATGTAAGCGATTAATCAGTGCTTACAATAAGAAGTTTATATTAAATGCATTTGCAGGCAACACATTCTTTGTTCTACTGTTCATTTTTGACGTTCTTCATTAAGAGATTCTGTTAAGAGAAGAAAAACAAAGAAATTTCACTTCTATGCGGTCCATCGTTTGCCATATTAAAAAGGAACACAGTCTGTCGCCCAAGGTACTCACTTGCTATTATGTCAGAATTTTTATATGTAGGCTACGATAAGTATAATAGTAATGCCTAAAAGATAATAGTACGACAAATAATATTGTTTTAAAAATTTAGTATACAGTCATACTACAATAGAACTATGGCCAATACCATAAAAACTCGTCCACGTACCAAAGTTTTCGTACAGTATATACGCTGTCATGCTCTTTACTTTGTTACTGAATTTGTGATAAACTTGAATATTTGTTAGTGTGTTACGATTATGTTTATAACTCCTTGATAATAAAATTTAATATTTACACGTTCTTTTATTGAGTTGCCCCTATATTATTATGTATGTGTAAAAACGTGGAAAAATTTCACAAATAAATTGTGCAAAGCTTGTGTTCACAGTTCGATATTGACTGCTTCCAACGTTATTATTTTAGGTTTAAGAAAATATAGCTGCTAAATACAAATTTTTAGTGATTTTTATATATGGTATATTATACTGAAGTGTCTCCTGTCATTATTTCTTCGGCTCGAATTTAATCCTATTTCATGCATGCAAACATATGATCACATGCTGCTTATCATCATTCTGTGGGTTCCCCAATCCCTTACCAGATGTCAGACATTTTGCTTTGCATCTCGAGAGTTAGGTTTCGAGAATAGTTCCAACACTGCTTCCTAGATGGCACTACAATCACTGAGCGTTTGTAATAAAAAATAACGGTTTTACAGCAGTCAGATACTTGAAACATAAGACTTAAACATTTTAGGCTGAACGACTTTAGGCTGAGTGACTTTAGGCTGAGCGACTTTATGCTGAATGATTTTAGGCTCTACGACTTTAGGTTGAATGATTTTAGTCTAAGTGACTTTAGGCTGAACGATTTTAGGCTGTGTGACTTTAGGCTGAATGACTTTAGGCTGAGTGATTTTAGGCTTAATGACTTTAGGCTGTGTGACTTTAGGCTGAATAGTGTTTCAGAGTGGGTATTAGGCTGAACGATTTTAGGCTAATTGGTGGCAGTCCGTAGGGAGGGGTTAGTGTCTCTTGCTTCCGCTAGATGGATCGCGGATACGTCTTTTAGCAGTCCGGCACATCTTGATTCCTCTCGTCGCCGGCAGGGTGTGCGGACGAGAGTGTGAGAGCGGCTGTGGGTATGGCCTCCATGGACCAGAGAGGAGGGGGGGAGGTTACGACCGGTGACTGACCTGGCATGGGTTCTGGACGAGGGGACTGGCGAGTGCGGGGGAAATTCTGCAAGGTTCGTGAGAACCGAGGCGACGAAACACCGCGACGTGTCTGTCGCACCGAGAATTCGACCAGGCTGGTTGTCCAAGCTTGCTGATTGCGAGACTTCGGGGAAGTCACCAGGGGCTGAATGTCTGCTTGCCCCCGCAAGTCTGGTCACGAAATGGCTTCGTGTAACGAGACTTAGTACATGACAGCAAGCGGGGGTTATGGGACCGGGGCGCTTCAAGCAGCACTCCAAGTCGCAACGTAGCATTGGCAAAGCTGTGAACCGGATGGTGTGGGGGGGAGGGGGGATGAGAGAAAAAAAAAACACTCTGAAAAAGAATTGGCCCGGCCGTACACTGGGCTGAATAAAATGGCAGGGAGCAAAGAATTTAAGTAAAAAATTAAAAAAAAAACTCAATTATTTTAAAATTAAAAAAAAAAAAAAGTGTTCCTATAATGCACATGATTGGCACAGTCCATTAACTGTGGTGGGCCTGCTTAAGGATGTTTCAATACCACCCTTATTTATAATTTAATTCCAGTTCTTCTGTTATTTTATTTCTATTAAATATTTGCATTAAATTAAAATTAGTTTTTTATTGCGCCAAGTAAGTAGAACTTTTAACGTGCGTACGTAAGTACCCGCCCCATTTTTTATTTAACTTGCCTAGCTTATGTGGAGTACATATTTATTTTTATTATTTTACATTTTATCAAACACAATTTACATTATATCTCAGTTATTAAAAATAACCTTTGTTATTGTGGCCATTGTGGAAGCTGACAAATAAACCCAACAAAAACTTATAAATAGTTAAATTGATCAGGTCACACAGACACTTTTTTTTCTCTCTCTCTTTTTTAACATTTTGATTCTTTACAGTAAGGATCATCTCATGGGTGACGTTATATCTCCAGTTCAGGGATTTCCCGTCCTTTTGAGTCGAACTTACTTCTAGTGGGTGACCACTTTGTAGTTTTCTGTTCCTCACCTCTTTGCTACTGTGGAGATGCCATCTGCACTGAGTACAGATCAGCCAGGCTCCACCAGTACCTCATCTCTCACACCACCGAGTGCCATACATCATCCTGAATCTCAGGCCCGAGTGTCACTGATGAGACAGCGCATCTCTCTCCTGTCTCCCCGTACAAGGGCGTGCCAGGGCTGGTGATGAGTGGCCTGCATAACAAGGTAGGCTTGTACCTCCTCGCTTAGTAGGCATGAACTCACGTCCCCGCATCAATAACTTGCGTCTTTTTTCAATGCTCATACCTTTTGCCAAAAAAGTAAATTATAGAAAAAGTGCATCGTACCATCAGAACAGCTTAAATTAACATGCCAATGCGGGCAAATTGAAATTTACTACAATTCATAAATTCCAAAAGAAATACATTTTAAGGCAGCAATGTTAAAATTGCAGGAGCAAAAAGAAAAAATAAAATAAAAAACTTTTCAAGACCTTTAAACATACTGTAATTGCAAAAATTATGCTGAAATATTTTGCTACAATAAGCTGGGTGCACAAATATTTACAATACACATTAGTATCCCTAGAAAGAAACTCAAAGTTTAAATCTTTTTTGATTTCCCTTACGCTCAAAAAGGAAATATACATTTGGCAAAAAAAAAACTCGTAAAATACCTTATATCCTGGATTAAAATATACAATTTGCCAACATGCTTTAAAACTACATAATTTATAAAGCATGCAATCAAAATTATACTCCATTAACCCTTTGGCCAGGGAGGTTAATAATGGATTCTCTAACCCTGTGGAGTGAAGTTTTTTTTACAAAAAAAATTTTTTTTTAATTAATTTTTAAAGTAGTGATATGTATTGTAGTATGCAAATTTTTTGTTGGAATTTTTTTCAGTGAGTTATTTAGAGAAATATACATGCATGTATAAGTTATGTATGTGTGCATAAATTTACACACACTCACATATATATACATATGTGTATATATATATATCAATGCTTGTTGGACATAGCCTTATTATTCTAAAATAAAAAAAAATATGGATGAGCTATTTATCACATATTATTTTGTCGTATCATTTTGGTTTTTGATGTTACACTGTAAAAAATCGATAACATTTTGCAATTTTTATATTAAATGTTCTATTATTTCGAACCATCAATATCAAAATTATACTTGCAAATAAACTTATACATTTTCTTTTTTTGTATTGAAGAATTTTTGGGCACATCTCACAGCATTGCTACACTGCAAAAAATGGTAATTTTTCTGAAAATTTTAAAAATATGTTTTATTTCCTAGTATCATAATCAAAATTACGTAGAGAAATTAACCAAAGTTTAAATTTTTAGTTGAAGAAATATGAAGACACACACACATTTCAATGCTACACTGCAAAAAAATTATTTTGTGTAATTTTTATAAACATCAGTTTTCTACTATCAGTAGTCTATGAAATTATATTCATAAATAAAATTTTTTTTATTTTGAAGATATACGAGACACACTCTCACATCATTGCTACACTATCAACAATTTTATCTCTTGCAATTTTTAAATACTGTATTGTTTATACCATTCATTTCAAGAAACGCATTACAATCATAATAAAAAAACTCTAAAACTACAAATATTTATAAAATAAATTGGAACATAAACTGCACTGGTAGAAAATGCACAAAGTAATACATTTCCAAATCCATTTGTTTTACATTTTACTTTTGATCAGTTGTGTAACTGAATGTATTCACTGTCAATGTCATTGATTCCACCGTATATAAACACACTTATACAAGTTGGCAAATTTTGTGCAATTACAAGTCAACGAAAACACTACAAAATGTTCATGAAAAATATAAATGAATAAAATTCACTGGTAAAAAAAAGCCTTTACCATTACAATCAACTTGTATATACAAATAACCAACATTTTTTTTTCTACATTTTTGAAAAAATATGTCGCTGAACATATTCACTTACAATATCGTTGAAAATACTGTATATACAGATACACATAATTATAAACAAATTACTTCATCATGTTTATGAACTCAAAAAAAGCGATGTTATAAAGGACTAAAAATTCTTGACTGTATGAAATGCAGTGAAACATGGAAAAATGCAAAGACCCACAGCACACATCCACTTAGAATCTTTTCGCCGATTCTGTCCTTTGGTGGTATGTTTACAAACGTAGCATTGCCTCTGCGGTTTGACCTTAGCTGCGGTTGATGGCACAGGAGATGGGAAATGTCTTGCTGACAGCCGAAGAGGAGATGGAGTAACGTCTGCAGAGCGTCGTCCTCCTTTTGAGGGGTTGCGAGTAGGGCTGAACTCCTCTAACAACTGCCGTACAAGGTTCAGCCGAAACTGAAGCAGTGTAATTTTCTTGCCAGTGTGCACATTATATAGAATGTGTGCATTCAAGACTGCCATATCTATAATGTGAAAAAAAAGTTTCTTGTACCATTTGATAGACTTTCTGGTGCTGTCAAGGAAACTTATCTGCATATCGGCTTTGTCTACGAGGCCCATATTTTTGTTGTATTCAATGACAGACAGGGGCTTTTTGACATTTTCGCCAGTAGTTCTGTCCTTTTTTCCAGTTTCAACCCATTTATGTTCGTGAACTGTGCTTAGCATGCATACGTCTCTTTTATCATGCCATTTTTCTGCGAGAATGTTGTTAGTGTGAAAAACTGCACTTTCCCCTTTCTTCAGTTTTTGAGGGAATTTAGGCATTTTTTTTCTGTTTGGCCGCACTGTACCACATGCACCAGTTTGTTTTGCAAGCAGGTATTCAAATAGCTTAGGGCTAGAATACCAGTTATCGGTAAACACTACATGCCCTAAATGAAGATATGGCTCTAACAATGTTGTAACAACAGATCCAGAAATACCAAGGTCATCAATAATTTCAATGTTGGTCTGTGCACCGGTGTAGATGAGGAAATCAAGAATAAACCCTGTTGCACAATCACACAAAACGAATAGCTTGACACCAAATCTGTGGCGCTTGGATGGGATATACTGCTTGAATTTCAAGCGGCCCTTCCGTACCAATATAGATTCATCAATGCATAAGTTTTGTTTCGGCTGGAACACAGATTTGAATTTCATCCTTATTGTTTCCAGGATGGAGCTGATTTTGCATAGTCGGTCTCCTGCTAACTGGCTGTAAGGATCACAAAAATGTAGAAGACGGAGCAAAAGCAAAAATCTGTCTTGTGAAAATAATTTGCTAAATATGGGTGTAGCCAAAATGGGATTGGTGGACCAGTAATCATTTATGCGGTTTTTTGCAGTGTGAGGCATCAATAGTATTACAGCTAGGAAAGTATACAGCTCAGAAACTGTTGGTTTTGTCCATAGGTTCAGTTTGGATTTTTTTTTCACCTCAGATCTGTGAGTTACGTACGAGTGATATTTGTCAGATTCTGTCGCAATATGTTCAACAAGATCACTGTCAAACATAAATTTGAACACGTCCGATTCACTTGGGTTTTCGGGTAGCACTAATTCTCCTGTAAGTCCCGAACGTGTGTTGTCAAATGGTAAGTCACGTGGCATAAAATTATCGTTTTTTTCCCACATAAATAAGTCGTGAACACACGCGGTAACATCTGGATTTGATTGTATATATACTGTTTCGTTATCTGCAAAATCAATTTCTATTTCAGTATCATTTTCACTTTCACTTACCGAACTGATGTCACTTGCCGACTCCCAATTCGTGATTATTTCTGAAAGTTCTTTTTCCGAAAGCGCTTTTCGTTTACGTGACGATGCCATTTCTAAACATTACGACACTAACAACAATAAATAAACTATCAAAAAATACTTGCGAAAGTATCTTGCTAGAAAATGTGCGCGAAGCGAAAGTGACAACCACGGAATCTAGCAAGAGATAAAACAAACAGTGATATTCCAGACCACAGCAAATTGGAATTAGTGCTGCTATCTATGCGGCACCAGAAAACACTGTCAGCTAGTTACTATAAGGCTCACTAGATAGCACAACAACTACAACAAAGCCAGATGCGCATCTCCGTTCATTGACGAGCATACTAGTTTGTACAAAGCTAGAAACGTTTATTTACGTGAATACTCTATCGGGCACAGTTAAAATACGCACGTTTATTAACGTTAATACTAGCGAAAGGGTTAAAAGATTTACAATAGATTCTTACACAAAATTAGAGGGTTCCCATTTCTTAATTTAAAAGTTTTGTGCTTGCACATTATAACACGCTAATGTATTACTTTTTTTCGTTAGTGTTTTTCCGCCTAAATAAAGATGTGTATTTATTCTCCGAGAAGGGTTTTATGAAACACACCAGTTTAACAAGTTGTTTTGCACTTCCACTCGCAATAGTAAAGTACGGGGACGACAATTAAACAGCTCCGGGGCACTCTAGGAGGTAATTGTCAGTTGAAAAACACTTACTTGGTTTATAAAGTCTTTGAAAAGGCTCTTATGCAAAGGCCTTATGCCTTAGCCCCTTTACTGCAAGGGTGGTTGTGTTTTTTCGTGACGAGTGTTGACATGAGCACGTCACATTTTGGTGTACATCCCATTCTTGCATAAAACACACGCCCATTAAGAAACACATTATTACAGCTATTAACAATGTTGCCAAACGTGTTACATTGAAACACGTTAGTTGTTCACTGAAACCAAAAGATGCCATCTTGGTTTCAAATATTTAAGCCATAATTTGTGTTCTATTTTCAGAAACATTGGAGCAGTTTTATGTTTTTTGCAGTTGGTCATCAAGTATGATCAAAAGTAAATCACGGAAAATGAGAATGTGTTTCAAAAGTGGATGAAAAAATTGTTTATAGTAAATTTTATGAAATAAAAATGTGTGGGTACTAATTTGGCGTTTCAGACAGTAGTGGCAAAGGTAATCCAGGTGTTACTTCAGCACTAGTTTGGAAATTCTTCAAGAAATTACCTGATGGCAGGCTGCATTGCACTTTTACCATTCTGTCCTGAATACTGAATATGGTTCAACAACAGGAGGCATTTAATAAAAAATCCTAAAGAAAAAATGAGTTAGTCATTCTTAAGAAAACTCCAGCAATTGAGGTTGGCAGTGAAAATTTTTTCTCTAGTGTTGGCAAAAGTGTCAATAACAAAATAACAAGTGAACATCTTGAAAAATTAGATTTCTCCACAAAAATTTGAAGTTTTATGGGGATTGAGATGTTGGTTTTTATTTCCACTATGTGTTACTCATTATTTTTACTTTGTATTTAAATATCATTTTATGAACATAAAATCATTTGGACTATTAATGTGGATGGTTTATGTAAGACTTATAAATGTGCACATTTTAATAGTAATTATTTTGTTCTGTATTCCAAGTGACATAATTTCAATGCTGTGGCTCCTGATCCCAAAAATTCAGTATCTTTCCCGACTGAATCCCATCCCAAAGTAAGCATGCCCTTCCCGTCCACCTACAGTAAATGTAACCTTCAGATACTTTATCATATTAAAGTAAGTAAATTATCAGGAATACTTGAAACCTTCAACTAATGTAAAATTTTAGCATAAAAACTCAATGAAAACAATAAACTGTTATTTATATTATACCAAAAGCCTAACTAATTTGTTTCTAATCTTAAAATAATGATTACTTTCAACAGTGTTTTACACCTCAGGAGGGTGGGGGCTGCATTGCTACAACCTCCCTATTATCCAACATCTTTACGTCGTATAAGTGAAACTCACCATATAACTAGGGCCTGGAAAATTTCGGTGTTTTCAGTATGCAAAAAGCGGTACTTTCAAATTAGAAAAGCGGTGGTTTAAAGTCGGTATTTTCGTTATGCAATGGAAATTTTACCGGTATTTTAAATGTTGACTAAATTGTGCAGTTTTTGAATATAATAGTTTACATATTTAATAAACAATCCATGTATACTAAGAATAGACTAATATGCACAATAACAGCCAATTAAATCCAAAACAGTTACACAAAACAGACACGTTGCTATAGATGTTTGCAACTACAAATTTTCTTTTTTTTTTGGCTGCCAATGCCACATGCTTAGCCGACTTTAGGTGTTTGTCAATGGAATCTTTTCTTTCCCATGAAACTTAGTCTATGGTGTAAAAAAGACAACTTTATAAATTCATATTACACCTCGGACTCGCATACCCCGAACAATGGCTTCCGATAAATACTCGCGCTAAGTGAATTCGCGTCACGCGAGTTCGGCTATGCTAGCCAGCTGGTGGTTATTTTCGTTCTACGTGTCGAAGGAACTTGTGTGGATCAGGTAGAAAACATTCGGCTATAAACGAAAGATATAAGAACAATGCTATCCTGAAATGCTGTGACATGTTTTTGGAGTAGATAATCACATCGACAGACCGACAGGATGCGCTCCCGCCCTTGCCGTCAGCGATGTTTATTTTGACAGCTCAAGCAATTATCTTTCCCACGTCCCTTCGCAGCGTAAAAAAAAAAAAAAAACACATTGGAATGCAGATGGAAAAGTAACTATGCAGTAATATAAATATATTTACAGCCCTGCTAAATTTTTCTATTCAATAAAATTCGAGGTATTAGTGATTTTTCAGCAGATACTGCTGTGTGACTAATAAACAAATTGTATCATAATAACTTAAACTTATAAAGTATTTATTAACGGCGAAGGACAGTCGTATAAGCCCATAAAAATATTTATTTTACCAAGAATGGACTATACAACCTGGCTTTTGTCGCACGTGGTGTGGGAGGGGAGGAGGATGCTGACAGTTTCTCACGCAGAAGGTTGAAATAAGGGAGGGAATGTGTTGAAATATTAGTTGGGAAAGTGTAGGGGGGGGGGGTGTTTTTACATGGTTTATGGCTCTGGGAGTGGCCGGACGAGTTTCTTACGCTCTCGCAGAAGCTACCACAGCGGCTTTTCTTGCCGGCGGGTAAGATAACATGACAGCTCAGACGGCTTTTCGTGAGATAGTGGACGCGCCGAGCTCGGCTAGACACTGCCGCGTGAACAGTCTGGAGGGGTGGTATATATTTTTAGCCGTCTTTTGTATGCCTGCCTGCTTACAGTACAGCTCTCGCCAAGATAAACGTGAACACACAGTGCCCAACCAAGTGTAACAGACTTGTTTTTCAGCCGATTTTACTCAAATTTTTTACTTTCTCTGCTCAAATTTTTCAGGGTTTCTCAAAAAACGGTCGTATAAACGGAATGGACGCATCAGAGGGGGTCGAATCGGCGGGATTCTACTGTAATGGTACTTTTCGGGGATATATTCGCAGTGTAATATAGAAATGTTGTGGTTTTCGCGAATGTACTTACTTTTCGCGTTTTCATGCGAAATTCGCGCGAATTTTCGCAAAATTCGCGATCGCGAAAAATTCCAGGCCCTACATATAACATATTTCTTAAGTTTTCAAGTCAAAATTTATTCTATCTTTAAATCCGGTTCTGTCTGGGCTCTTAGGAAATTTATGTAACTTGATAATTATTTGAAGAGGATAAATAAGAAAACAAATGACCATGAAATATTAAATTCAAAATGATTTTTTTTTTTACAAATATTTCTGTTTTTAATGTTTGTATCGGTAAACGTGAGAACTATTTATCTGCTGAAGTAGCTTGGCTTCCGGGCAAATGATTCACGTATGTTCCGGTCGCCATCAGGGTGGGCGTGAAGGCGGGCGGTGTGCCGCAGGAGTGCCACCTGGAGAAGGACCCCGGCAGCCTGCACCACGTGGCGCAGGCGGTGAGCACGCTGCAGGACCTGTTCGGCGCGGCGGCCCAGGTGTGCGGCCTGGGCGCGGCCGCCCGCCGCGTGTGGGACCTGGCGTGTCGCGTGTCGCCCCGGCCCGCCGCGCCGCCCCTGCTGGACCGCCTGCTGCTGCTGGACCGCGCCGTGGACCTGCTCACCCCCCTCGCCACGCAGCTCACCTACGAGGGCCTCGTCGACGAGGTCTTCGGCATCAACAACAGTGAGCAAAGGAACAAGTTTAAATTGAGGGAAAATTCTGAAACTCATCTAATCAATACGTAGCTCATTTCCTGTATTTGTTCTTTAGCAAATACTTTACATTAAAGAAAAATTTAATTTATGCTAGCGTTCTAATATAAGTACTCAAACCATGTCCAAAATACATCACACAAAAAAAAGTTTCAATTTCTTATTGAATAAATAATAATTATTAGTATTATGTGGTTGAATACAGAAAATTGAGGTTGTGTTTAAAACGTTTATGAAAGAATTTGCACATCAAACACACATTATAAAGTTGCGTTTAATCTCATATTTAGTTGACACCATATTACTAATAAATAAATATTATGAAAGAAATATATATTTTGTATCAACTTAAAAAAAAAAACTGACAGCAAAAACTGTGACCAAAATGCCAGATATAACTAACGTAGCGTACCAGTAATCATCTTTGTCGTAATACACACATAGCTGGAGTTTTTTCTTTTCCTGTTTCGTCACACTGTTCTAATCTACAACTTAAAACTGACTCAGATGCATCAGTGTACAAAATACATTCATTTCTCTGAACTGGCTGGTAAATGACATGTTCAGTTCTAGAAAAGTTCTTGATTTCTTTAAAAGAATCCTCATTTTCTATCTACATTTATTTCCAATTTTTTTTTTTTAATAATCTGAGTAATGGAACTGTGATTTGAGCTACTTTATCACAATAATCTCTGTAGAAACCAACAATGCCAAGGGAAGCTCCTAACTGTCTGACATTCTTCGGACTTTGGATGGCTTTAAGTTTTTCAGGTGAAGTTTATATTCCATTTGTGTCAAAACTTGTCCTAAGAAAGGCTGTTCTTCCCCACAGAAATTGATTTCCTTAACTTTACAATTATTCCTGCTTGTCGTAACTTATTTAATACAGCATGAATATGTATGAGGTGTTATTCTGACGTCGGCCGGGGCTTCGCCCTGAGCCTGGACAGGCTCCGCTCCCTCCCGGCATTTCACCGCGAACGTGTGTTTGTTTTGAATTGCGCGCCAGGACCTCCCTCATGAAGGCGCTGTAGAAGCAGTGCGACGGCCCCTAATTATGTACCTAATTAATTATTGTAACCTTTTATTTTTAGCCCCAGTGTTTTTATGTTCAAGCCAACGTGCTCTTTTACTTAATTTAATAATATATTCTAGTTTTACAGACGTTGCGCGGACGAATCCGCACGGACCGGAATTTGACCTCAGTTGTGATTCTTTTAAGTCTCACGTTAAATAATTAGAGAAGTGTTAATGGTTTTTAATTAATAGTATTGTGTTTTGTAATTAAATGATGTGTTTTGTAATTATCTTCACTTTCGCCGGGGCACGGGATCATTAATTAACGTAACGGTTTTTGTACGGCGGAAGTGCGCCATTGCGAGGGTAGCGTCGCCAGTTCCTCTTCAACAGCCATCGAGAGTAGACGCGTCGGCACCCCGGGGGCCGCAATCTTTGTGCATCTGATCAAGTATTTCTGTTTTATAATTTGTTCCTAAATAATTCCAATCTCTAGCCCTCGGGGCCGCTCTCGGTCGGTGGGACGTTTAATTAAATATTTATATAACTCGCTACGAGCTTCTTTGTCGCAGTCCACAGACTCATAGCGCATGGCCACATGGTGGGCCCATGCTTTACCTAAGCTGATCCGTGCCCAGGCCTTTTACTGTTTTAATGGAGAACGTGTAGGGAGGCGTGAGTTATGTTATTAAACTTAAATTTTAACTGAGTCGTGAGTTATATTTTACGTAATGAGAATCCAACCTTTGTACGAGTGTGGCGTGCCCGACGCCTAGAGCGGGCCAGGTTTGGTGTAGATCGACATAAGCGAATCAATAGGGCTGGTAACTCGTCCCACATGGGTCACGTCACGCCCTGAGAGAGAGGATCGGCCGGGGTCCACGTGCCCATTTCACGTGGTGGCGCCCATATAAACATCTTTCCCCGTGAAGCAGTGGAGAAGATAGCCCTCAATTCATAGTTGGTTGATGTAATAAGTATGTCATCGACAAAAGCCCGTGCAATATGTCTGCATTCAGGCCTTAGCGTTGCATCTAGACATCGAGTGAACTCTGCCACAGCATTACTTAAACCAAATGGCATCACTTTAAATGCATATTGTTGGTTGCGAAAAAGGAAGGCTGTGTATTGATAGAAATCCGATGACAAAGGTATTTGCCAATAATTTGCTGATAAATCTAGATTAGTGAGAAATTTTACTCCTTGGTATAATCTTAAAATTTATGATTTTTGTAGGACTCTCTCAATCTTGTTCAATTCTCGTGCGTCAAGACATAATCTTATAGTACCATCTTGTTGACACACACTACAGGTTTGGAATAAGGGCTCGCTTTTCTTCTTACTACCCAATCTGCATGAGTCGCCGGTACTATGTGGCCTGCAGATATTTGCAGGAATTGCGTAGGATTTCTAGTTATATGGTTTGGATTCAATAATTTTTATTTTTGCTTGATAAAATTTAGGGCTGGGCCGATCACTAAATTTGCCGATCATTCCGATACCGATCATTTCCGCCGATGACCGGCGCCGATCATTGCCGATTACTGATCAGACAAATTAAGAATTATATATGTAGCTTGTTTGATGTTAATAATAAAAATCTAAAAAAAAAATTTAATGAAAAAGTTACCTTATAATAACTTACCATTTATTTAACACTTCTGACAAGAGAATTTGTTCATTGGTTTTTAAAAATGAACAATAATATAATGTAAACTAAGTATTTCCTATTTCTACTATTTCTAGACCTTCCCACCCCACAAACCAAAGTACCCATACGACACTTTTCACAGGTCTTGAAAATAAGTGCTTTAAAAATCACTAAAACAGACAAGTCACCAAGCCCTAATTTCTAAATTAGAAATAAAGAAAAAAATTATCAGAAATGTTTGTTTGTTTTTACAAATAACTTTATGCAACAGAACAATTTTCAATAAAATTTTAACTTTAGAAACTTAGAATACAAAACAATCAGATCATAAGGAAACTGGTATATTAGTTCAAAGATTAATGAATGCACAAAATCCATGCCTTGGTAAAGAGCGTGCACTGTTTTCATAATCATTAGAGGCCTGTGAAAATATCATTTTGAAATTGATTTTATAGCATAATAAAAATGAAATTTTGCATTTTGTAGCATTTTCATATTTTCACGCATTTTACAAAACTCTCTAAACATATACATCACACTGAATTTATGCATGTAGATTTATGTCCATTTATTAAATAATAACTAAGTCTATATTAAAATTTAGGCCTAATGTGTATTATGTATCTCAAGCCTCTCAAGTAGGTTTTGTTTGGAAATGTATTTAAATATTAAATTTGAACATGTTACACATCTCAATTTTTGTTCTTTTAACCGAGTCCTCCGATCACTCAACACAACATTGTAGGAACTCAGGCATCGCTCAGCATCGACACTGCTAACGGGGGTCCAAATGGTTTTCATTGCAGCAGCTCCAAAATCCGGTTTTGAAAGTTTAACTGCCAGAAGAAGTTGTACAATGTCTATCTTGCTGCTAGTAAGCACATGTGCCTTCAGCTGTTTATGAAAGTACATGTAACCATCAATGAATTCATCAATGCTCATTTTGGAAAAAGCTGGAAGTTTATCTTTACTGGTTGCTAGTTTCTTGAAGTCGACGACCACATGCTGACCAGCCTTGGCAGGATTAAATAGTTCACCTGCTTCCTTGTACAGATTGTTTGCAGGGGATGGAGACATGTGAGTTGTGAGTTTTGTATGGCTTTTAGTACTGCACATCTTCAGACAAAAGATTACATTGGCTTTTTCTTTTTCATTTTGTATTTCCTGGAGTAATTTTTGTGTCCTCTGTGATAAAACTCCATCAGAGTATATCCTCAACAGGTTTGAAAGTTGTTCAAGTTCATCCCACAATATGTGTGCATAAGGATAGCTTGATCCTTCAAGATTTTTGATCAGGTTAACAATCTTTTTGCAAGCATCACTTACAAACTGGCACTTTATTTTCAGAATTTGAAATGTTTCCCCAGAACATTTCTTGCAAACTGATTTGACACTGGCATTTTGAGGCTGCCACTGACAGAGGAATTGTTGCATTGGCTCGAGATATTCAGATAGGTAAAGCACTGACAAAAACCAGGAATTCCAGCGTGTTACAACTGGGCTTGGAAACAGCTTAGGTACAAACTCTGGAAAGTTCTCACGCAAGAAACTTAGGTAGGCACTTTTTATTTTTCGTCCATGTAAGAATGCCATTTTTACATCCACCACAAGTGCATTTAGGTCGGCTAGTGCTGACATAAAAACATCTCCAACAAGGTTTACTTTGTGGGCCCAGCATTGCAAATGAATGACGTGCCCACCCAGAAGAATCTGTAGTGCTGTAAAACATGTCCCCATATACCTAGCAGAATCTGATACTAGTCCCAACACATTGGGGAAATGAATCTGGTACTGAATCAGTGCATCTACAATAGCCTGGCTGCAAGTTGTGCCATTAGCTGCATCAAGAAAGCAGCAGCTAGCTAAGTGCACTTCCTGAGCAGCTGTGGCACTAACAGTACGCAAAAGGATGATGAAGACACAGCGCTCTCTACAGTCTGAAGTTTCATCTGCCACAACATAGAGTTCCATATGTGAAAGAATCTCAGTAAGCCTTTCTTTTTCAGCAACTCCAATTTTAGCATATACTCGCGTCTCAATCTATCAGCACTTGGTAAATCCCCAGACCCAGGTATATGCTTTTCAAAATAATCCCGAACTGCAGGATGATCCATTTTTTCTAATGGAATGTTAGCTTTCAAGCACATTTTCACTGTATCTTGAATAAAAACACACTTTTCAATTTTAGCACGTTTTTGTGTTTCAAATGCACCCAATACTGTTGTCTGCCGTTTTGATGAGACTCCCTTTTCTAACATATTTTGCTTTTTTTTCTTGTGTCCCTGAGACTGAATGTGTTTATCAAGAACGTCTTTTTTTTCCCACTCGAGGCGACAATCACATATTCCACACATTAAAATAGAATCACTCACATAGAATTTATCGTCTGTGTAATGTTTTGCCCGATCAGAAATAGTCACTTTCATTCGTGGCATCTTGAATGCCGAGAAAAAAACCGTCAAAGAAAAATAGTTTTTTTTTTTTACTAGCACCGACGTAGAAATCACGCACGCAAGCCAATTCTGTTATGCATGCGCAGCTTTGCCAACCCTTCAGCAAAAAATGTCTGCAAAAAAATGTTATTTGGACCGTATTTCCCGATCCAGGTCCGTACATTTTTTTTGCGACTATATTAAAGAAACTATTCACAATAATGACTCCATGACTTAATTTAATTTTGCCATGAAATAGAATTACGAAATAAATGAAATATAATCTTGTTCTTTAACAATGCTGCTGATGTGCCGGACAGCGCTGCCGAGGATCTAGGTAACCAGTGGCGCTGCCGAGGATCTAGGTAACCAGTGGCGCTGCCGAGGATCTAGGTAACCAGTGGCGCTGCCGAGGATCTAGGTAAACGGTAGGGTTCTGCGAATTTTCGAAATTACCGAATTCGAGTTCGAATTTTTTGATATTCGATTCGTAAATTCAAATCGAATTCATTTTACAATAATTCGACTTGACATCCCCCTCCCCCAATTTTAAAAGAAATGTAAATGGACGATTACATCTTCCACTTACAAAAAATTATACATCGAAACCCCTTATTTACGTTACCGTTATTTACATTTTCACGTTATTTGAACCATTTTATTTCTGTCCCGTTTTAACCTCATTGGATGTAATGCAATGAATTCCCGTTGTTTACAACGCGCCTATTGCTTTACGCAGTTTACGCCGTTCGTTCTGATAAAACTGCTTACTAACTTAATTAATCCTGTTACAAAGTAATCTGATATGTAAATCGTGTTTTAAAGATTTTTTTAAAAGTTAAAAACTTCATCTTAAACGTCTCGGGAGTCGCTTTATACCGCTTATAAAAACGTAAACAGCACCAGTTTGGTTATGTTGATTCCTGTATTCCTTTATAGAGCGCGCGCACGTAGTCGAAAATTGATGTCGATAGCTCGCAGACTGCAGTTACCAGCCGCAGAGAATTGTTGTTGCCGCAGAGAATTGTTTTTGCCGCAACATGTCGATGAACTCACCTTTCTCCATGACAATTTGAAATGATTTGCGAAGTGATTTATAGACATATAATTTTTAATTTTTTTTTTTAATTTTTGAGAATCTGGTTGTGCTTCTTCAAAATAGTCTCACTTTCATTTTAGTTACTTGATTTAAACTGTGAATTATGTGACAAGTTTTTCTAAGGTGGTATGTTAGAAATTTTTTATGATCTATGTTATTTTAATAAATATTCCCAAATTCGATTCGAAAAAAATTCGAAACTCGTGAATTTTTTTGAAATTCGATTCGAATTCAATTCGAACTGAAAAATCACAATTCGCAGATGTCTAGTAAACGGCCACGTTTCGGCCCCTTGCCCGGAGAATTTCACATTTTATCACAGAAATACTAGATTTTAGCATTTTATCGCAGTTATTTTGCATTTGCGAAAATCACGGGCCTCTAATAATCATTGCTAGTTTGCACCACTAGTCTCGCTTCGGTGCTGGCCATAGATGCTACTAGCGAAGTGCACACTCTTCCTGATGCTATCCATATCTATGACGCAGTAAAGTTATTTTCTTACGCTTGCGAAGGTAAACAATGGACGTTTTTCAAAAAGAAATTAAACGTAGTTTATAAGGAGGAATAAAATCAAACCATTTGTGAATTTTGGGACTTTTCCGCTTCGTAAAACCGTATGAAACGGGAAATTAAATATTTTATTAGTGTATGTTCCGGGAAAATAAACCATTGTAAATATATTACTTTCGGCGGGACAAAAATTAAGCTGCATATGACACGGAAAAATGTATGAAACAGGAACATATCATCGAGGTTCTACTGTACTGTAAATTTGTGTTTTTGTTGATACGTGATTGTAGGCCTACCTTATTTAGTTATTTTGTAAGTAAATTTGAAACGTACAACTTTGCATTTGTAAGCTTAATTCAGTATTTATTAATTTTGATTTAGTATGTAATGATCTGCATTTGGTGATCGGTATATAATTTGCAGATCGGTACGGATGCTGATGTGTTAAAATCGGCCGATTATTGTGATCGGTGATCGGCATCGGCCCAGCCCTAATAAAATTAATTCAAACCAGGTTTGTCTGAGAATACATTCTGATTATACATCTGGTTAGCCTGATTTGTATCTACTTTCAATATTCCCTGTATAACAAGTTTTAAGTCTTCTATTGAGGCCACTAAACTTGTGTTGAGTTGATTGTGTCATACTACCCTCTTTTATAGCATAATCGTCGCATGCGCATAATCGGCGCACCTGTATTTTAGGGCGTCAAAATTTGTATTAAAAAAAACCTCTCCCTTAAATGTCACATAATGTTTTTGGTCCCGCTATTAGATTCGGAGCACTTTGTGTGGGTATTTTTTTTCCGTTTAAAATGATGTATTTAAAGTATGTATAAATAATATTTATTCAGACACTACCACTTACTTATTTAATTAATGGAAATATGAAGTTGTCTGATGTGTAAATTTTCTTTTAAAGACTTTTTAAACGTTATAACCTTTATCTGTTCGTTTTTGTCGCAGCGGTGTACTACTTACAAAAATGTAGCCAGCGCTAGTTGGCATCATTCATGTTTGATTAAGTTGCTTGCTGGATAGAGTACGCACACGTAGTTGAATATCGATATCTCGCCCATTGCATGAAACTCACACTCTCTGTCGAGTGCCGAGTTAACTACATTTAATGGCGTGCACTCTGTTGTGGTAAATGTGTACTACGACGATAGTTATACGTTAGTTCAGGTTCACATTCAGGTCACAGATTTGGTTTTTCTATTTAAAGTCAAAGAAATGCTGTATAAACCCACGTACCACCCACCCCCGGGTAAGACCTGCACCCTTATTTTTAGAATGCTATGGTGGGGAAAATTTTTTTTATTGCAAATCTGCATGGAAAAAAAAATAATTTAGTCGTGATTTCTTTTCCTTTCAAACAGTAACAAATCGCAAAGAATTACCAAAAAAGTACTATGCTACTTATTACAGCCTCTGCAATTGTGTAAAAAAGTGTACAGAAGGCAGGCAACTGCAATGTGGCAACATCGCGCGAGTAGAACGTGGCATCGCCGCGCGCGTTAACAACACGCCCTGTGTGCGCGTGACCTTGCCTTGCTCCCAGCTGTTTACAGTTACAATCTTCCGCGTCCATTATCGTGCGCTGGGCAATGACCTCGTTCAAACAAATAAACGATAAAGCACGCGAGTCCTAGCCACATATAATAAAAACTATTTTTATTACATGCATAATAAAAAACCTTGTGCCTAAATGTGGCATATTCTACAGCTTCCGCAGCTTTAACACATGCCTCTGAAATGCTATTAATTTCTCATCGTAGCTTGTCGGTAAACGCTAGCAGATTGTAGTACCCGCCTCATGGACAAACCCTTTCTTACCATGAACCTGCGCATCCAGTTCCTACTTGCTTTAAAGCCTTCACCCACGCCAAGTTCACGAGCAATTTGCAGCGCCTTTAGTGAACACATTTCTGTGCTTGCAGCGTAACCGAATTGCCGTCTGTCCTGTATGTAGTCGTAGAGTTTTTCCTCTATCTCCGGAAACTTTGCTACCGCACCACGGAACGCACGTCTATCGCCATTGGCTGAAAGCAGTTTGTCTTTACTTTTCCTCCAATTCCTCACACATGATTCGTCAACATCATATATTTGCCCAGCAGCACGGTTACCGATTTCTTCCGTTTCACTGATTACATATTTTTAATTTTTCCACAACTGTGAAAGAACGCAATTTTTTACAATTCATTACAATACTTGCAGCCAACACACGTGTAAAACCACTGGGTACTTTGCAAATGAGGATAGGACAGTACGTGGGAGCGCACGTTTGTAACCAGCGAAGCTGCAGTGTGAAAACGCTGTAAGGAATGTGACCTTGACTGTCTGCCGCTTCCTTCCCATCCTTTTCCCCTACCCCTCTTGTATATCGCAGCAACCTCCAGTCGCGCCGGCCTTATTTCGTCACCGTGCAAAAATGGCCCAAGACCCACGTAACTGTTGGGTTGTGAATCGGGTTGACATATTAAAAATAGCCAGAGTCACATTTTCACATGATTTATTACCGAGCTATCCCTTGAAAGAATACATACGCATGGCCATCTTGGCTTACAACTAACTAAAAACAAAACAAGTACTACTCTAGTCACAACAACAGGGTGATACATATTTACACAGCATGTGTTACAATGTAGTATTAAGATTTAATACCCAACACCCTCCCTTAAATCTTAATTTTATCTGCGATACCCTTCCCTCAGGTTCAACATTTCATTTATACTTTCATGAGGCCAGTGCCATCAAGACATTTTTCATGTTTATATTTAGCTAGGGGTTTTGTCAGGAAATCAGAAACATTTTTTTCACTGGGTACATAATTGACACAGATGTTACGATTTTTAACATGTTGCCTGATAAAATGATGCTTTATGTCAATGTGTTTCGACCTCTGGTTTACAATATTATTATTTTTTGTAAGTTCAATAGCTGCCGTGTTGTCACATAGAACTTGAATGGGGCCTTTCACAACACTCGGATCTATTTCTGTTATTGGGGCCTTCAGCCATAAGGCTTCTTGGATGGACAACGACACACTCATGTACTCTGCTTCACAGGTTGATAACAAAGTTCTGAAGTTTGAAACAGTAACCTGAAACTGAGTACCTACTGTTCAGTTTATTTCCCCAAACAGCATCACAATACGCTACCAGATCACTTTTACCCTTTCCATCATATTCCAATCTGTAGTCCAGTGTCCCCTTAATATATCTTAAGAGTCTCTTGACTGCAGTCCAGTGAACCTCTGTGTAAGTCATTAAACCTACTCAACAGACTTACCGCATATAGAGATGGTGATTTATAGCATTTAAAATAATGACATTTAGCATTTTGAATTTGAAATTTAGCATTTTGTAGCATTTAAAAAACACAATGTAGCCAATTCTCTCATTTTACATTACTGAAGCAAAGTATATTTTTAAAAAAGAAACCATTGCTTGCCGTTTTACCGACTTTTTTCCTTCAACCGACTTCTCGGTGAATCTTTTTTTTATTTTTGCAGTCTGATGTTCCTCAGATTTAATGTGCTTTTCAAGTAAATTTTTTTTTTTCCATTCCAGATGGCGATTACATAAATTAAAATTGTGCATTAAAATATTCATATCACTTTCCTATAACTGTTCACTTTTGTATTCATTTATGCGATTGTGAATGGAAATGCAGTTTCGTCCCATTTTTACCACGAGAAATAACAGTATACAACACATTCACGAGTATGCATGTGTTTGTAAACACGCAACATTCCACAGACTACACAAGAACGCGGCTTTCACGTGAAACACAGCCAGAAAATGGGACTTACAATTGTTAGCGCAACGAAGCAGTGATGTCGCAATATGGTGGCCTAAAAACTTGTACTCTGCAAGATGACGGACAATCTTCCAGCTAGTTGTTCTTTGCTTTGTTTACAATCGCGAGGCACGGATGACCATTCTACATTCAATATTTACGAACAATAGTAGTTGTGAATGACGTGACAATAAGATACTTGTGCTGAATACGCCATAAAATGATGGTTTCTTTTGATACTGAACTGAAACAAAATACAATCTGTAAATAAATTGTGTAGAGTGAAGACGAATCTACGTTTTTTTACCCTGATTTCACATTTATCTCGGAATAGTCTAGATTTCGCATTTTATAGCGGAAAAAATATAATTTAGCATATTTTAGCATCTATTTAGCAAAAACTAAAAATCACCATCCCTACGCATAGGTTATGTCTGGGCGGGAAATCTGTGACAGGTACAAGATACTCCCTATCGCCTCCTGGTAGGGAATCCTTTTCAACTTTTCTTCATCTTCTGCTTTTCTCTGTTCTGTAAGACCAGGGTCCAATGGTGTGCCTGCTGGTTTCAAGTGTTCCATGTTGAATCTCTCCAGGATGTCTTGAGTATAGCTCTTCTGTGCAATCCATAGTTTTCCATTTTCTTCATCTCTTGATATCTCCATTCCCAAGCATTTCTTTACCTTTCCCAGGTCTTTCATGTCGAAGCTTTTCCTTAGCTGTCCTTTAAGTTGTTCAGCTAATTTGTGGTCATTATATAATATTAGATCATCAACATAAACTGCGACAATCAGGGTGGTTCCATTTTTCTCTGTCTTGTAAATGCATGGATCTGCTTTGGATTGCACTAAGTTTGATTGTACTAAGACCTCATGCAGCTTTTGGTTCCAGCAGCGGCCACTTTGTTTTAAACCATAGATGGATTTTTTTAACTTCCATACCTTTCCTTCTTCACCTTTATGCACCACTTCAGCGGGAGGTAGTACATAACAGTCCCTGTCGATTTCTCCATACAGGTAGGCTGTGACGACATCCATGTGGTCTATGGATAGTCCCATCTTTGCGGCAAAAACAAAAAGATACCTGATTGAGGTATATTTTGCCACCGGGGAGAAAGTCTCGTCATAATCTCTCCCAAAGGTCTGGGCACATCCCTTCACTACGAGTCTTGCTTTGAACACCTTTTTGTTATCTTGTTCCTTTACTTTCAACACCCATTTTGTCTTTAATAATTTTTCGCCTGTAGGCGAGTCGACCAGTTCAAAGGAATCATTTTTCTTTAGGGAGTCCATTTCACTTTTCATGGCTCTTTCCCAGTCTGTTTTGTGTGGCCCATTCATTGCTTCTATCAGTGCTGTCTCATGGGTGTCATTGCAGTTTGTGAGGTAGGTTTCATGATCCGGAAATATTTTTGGTTTTTGTTTTCGTTGGGATTTTCGCAACACAGTTTCACTTTGCTTTGTGACAGTCTTTTCATTTTCACTTCTTTCTTGCAGATTTTTGAAGCCATGGAAGGGCTCATCTTCCAATATACTATCTGTTTCCTCTGCGTCTGTACTCTCCTCTGTGAACACAACAGGATTTTGTTCGATTTCTTTTTCTTTGGTTTCCCATTATAGAATTTCCATACCTTTCTTGTCTTCAAAAAACTTCACATCTCTTGAGATTATCACTCTTTTTGGATTTGTAGGATTGATTAACCTGTAGGCCCTTGACTCTTCACTGTACCCAACAAAGATACATTCTTCACTTTTTGAGTCCAACTTGGTTCTGTTTTGCTTTGGGATGAGCTTCATTGCCTTGCAGCCAAATGTCTTCAGGTGCGATATGTTTGTTTGTCTACCAGTCCATACCTCTTCCGGTGTCTTCCCTTTTACTGCTTTTGTTGGACTTCTGTTCTTAAGGGAGGTTGCGGTGTTGACTGCTTCGCCCCAATATTTTCTGTCCAGGCCAGTGTCTTCTAACATGGTTCTCGCTTTTTCTATCAGGGTGCGGTTCACTCATTCACTGACTCCATTTTGCTCAGGTGAGAAGGGTGTTGTCCTTTCATGAATTATGCCACAGTCCTTCAAAAAACGATCAAGGTTTTTGTTTACATACTCTCCTCCGTTATCTGTCCTCAATGCTTTAATTTTTGCCCCCGTTTGTGTCTCCACCAGATTTTTGAAGTCTTTCAATTTTTCCAAAACTTCATTTTTGTTTCTAAGCAGGTAAGTGAAGGTCTTTCGACTGAAATCATCAATGCATGTTAGTACATAAAGGGCACCACCCCAAGTGGGCGTGCTCATTGGTCCGCAAACGTCCGAATGTACTAATTGGAGTACCCCTTTGGATTTAATCCCTGCGTGTTTGCTATAGGAATTTCTACACTGTTTTCCCTTTACACAAGCTATACAGTCATTGTCTATGTCATCGCTGAACTCCATCCCAGTTGACATGCTCCTTAGTTTGTTCATGGATTTTCTGTTCAAATGCCCTAACCTTCTGTGCCACAAATTTCTTGGCAGACCTACTTGGATTTTTTCCGTTTACATCATGAGCACTTAAGGCATCACTTTGACTGCAAGTGCTCCTGATGTAAGAGTTACACTTCACTTTGTAAATACCTTCTTCATTTTTAGCAGTTATAACTGCATTTCCCTTTATTTGGCATTCATCATACACCTTGCAAACCTCACTATCAAAAAACACCTTCAGTCCCTTGTTGGTCATCTTGCTGACACAACAGGTTTGCTGATAACTCGGGTACATAGAGAACATCAGATATGTTGACTTCACTCTTGAGTTTGACCAACCCTGCACCTTCAGACATTATTTTATTATTGTTTGCTACAACTATTTCTTGTGTGTTTTCCTTCATGTCTTTTATCCAGTGCTTGTTCATCGTCATGTGGGATGTAGCTCCCGAATCCACTATCCAGTCTCCGGTGCCAGTGGTCACTGATGATAAGGCTGCGATTAGGGTGGTAGGTCTGGATTCTGTCGCATTTGCCCTTCTAAAGTGGGAGTTCTTCTTCATACGGCATTCATTTGATTTATGCCCTTTTTTGTGGCAGTTGAAACAAATAATGTGGCTCTTGCATGCGTCTGCTCTGTGTCCCCTCTTGTTGCACTTATAACACATGATAGTTGCCGAATCATCTTTCCTACCTTTTGATGTCAATGCTGATTCCTCGGGGCGGTGTGGTTTCGCCACTTTCTGGATGAGTGTTGATCTTATATAGTCTGAAGTAGTTTTTACTCCTGTGCTCTCCATTGCCATTATCATTGGTTCGTAATCTTCCGTTAAACCACTCAGCATGATGACTCCTAGAAATTCATCATCGATCTCAGCATGTATTGCTTTTAGCTTCTGCGACAGGGACAGAATTTCATTCAGGTATTCTTCCATACAGCTGAAGTCCTTCAGTTGTATTCTGAATAGTTTTCTAAGTAAGGATAACCTCCTTGTCAGCCCTTTGTCTTCGTAGGTGTCTTCTAATTTGGTCCAAACTTGTTTAGCTGTTTTGCAGGTTTTTACTATTGGATATAGGCTTTCGTCAATCATCAGGCAAATCTTGGATTTTGCCTTTTTATCCTTGGTTGTATCTTCCTCGGCACCATTTACACTCGGCCACAAGTCCTCTGCAGTGAGGTACATTTCCATCCCGAACTTCCACGAACTGTAATTTTCAGTTCCTTGCAGTTTTTTGATGCCGGGCAACCAGCTAATTTGGGTTTCCCTTGATTTGTTGCTGGCCATAATTGGTGATTTTAACTTTAACACGGGTTGTCTTCGGACGTTTTCACAGATTCCCGCGCTTTCTCATTTGTAAACACCGTGTTGCGTCTGCCACTTTTACGCTCCGATAAACTATCGCGCAGAGAAAAATGCGTTTTAAATTCTGACAATCTGCTGGGCCCATAACCTGTTGAGTTGTGAATCGGGTTGACATATTAAAAATAGCCAGAGACGCATTTTCACATGATTTATTACCGAGCTATCCCGTGAAAGAATACATACACAGGGCCATCTTGGCTTACAACTAACTAAAAACAAAACAAGTACTACTCTAGTCACAACAAGAGGGTGATACATAGTTACACAGCATGTGTTACAATGTAGTATTAAGATTTAATAACCAACAATAACACCCGCACCTTACTTTTTCGAACCTGATTTTTTTTAAAAAGGTGCGGGTGGTACGTGGGTTTATACGGTGTTTTTGTTGCATGACTTATTTATTTAAATTGTTTGGCGTATACTCTACTTTTTAAATAAATATACTTTCCATTGTCGCGTGGCTCTTCTCTGGCTCTTCCAGAATGGCCTTAAGCGTCAATCTTTTAGTTTGCTGCCTGGGTGAGAGGGGAGTGGCCCCACGTTGGGCGCCACTAATTGTCGCGAGTTGGCTCCTCTCTGGTTTTACCAGAATGGCCTTAAGCGTCAATCTTTTAGTTTGCTGCCTGAGTGAGAAGGGAGTGGCCCCATGTTGGGCGCCACTAATTGTCGCGTGGCTCTTCTCTGGCTCTTCCAGAATGGCCTTAAGCGTCAATCTTTTAGTTTGCTGCCTGAGTGAGAAGGGAGTGGCCCCACGTTGGGCGCCACTAATTGTCGCGAGGTGAGGGTTGCTTCCTGCTGGAGCGAGTCCCCTCCCTGTGTCCAATCTTAACTATGCTGCCTGAATAAGAAGGGAGCGGCCTGACTGGCACGAGTAACTTCTGGCTGGAGGTTCCTAAGAGGGGTAGGTAGGATTCTCCCCCACCTTGGGATGCCCTGTAAGTGGCTCCCAGTGTCCCTCTCTGATGCCTACTTACTTGCTGCGGCTGGTTTGGCTCTGCGGTCTCCCAGTAGTAGGGCTGACCTGCTTGCTGGCTGGCTGGCAGGCTGGCTGGCAGGCTGGCTGGCAGGCGGGCGGTTGGCTGGCTGGCTGGCAGGCGGCTGTCTGGCGGACTGGCTGGCTGGCTGGCTGGCTGACGGGCGGCTGGCTGGCTGGCGGACTGGCTGGCTGGCTGGCTGGTTGGATAGGTCCCCGAGGTTCGCCCCTACCCCGAAAGAACACTCTCCGATATGCGGTACGAGTTTTATTGCGCACACTCGTAGTTGGTACCGACAGCCTCCCAATACACACTAACTCGCGGACCCGGTTGTCGGTCTTCTGCTCTTGGCTGGCAGGCTCGGCTGCCGGTGAAGGCGCGGTGAGCGGTTGATGGCGCGGTGAGCGAGGCTCGGCAGCCAGTGGTGCCTCGAGGGCACCGACTGACTGGCCCAAGGGCCGGCCTTATATACCCCTCCTGTGGGCCAGGGCGTGATGTAGGAAGGGCCGAGGGTTCCAAGAATCACGGGCGCTTCCAGGAATTCCAGCCGGCCTACGTGACTTGGTCGGACCTCAGCTTGGAGGGTGAGGGGAAGGCGGGAGGAGGCGGCTGGGCAGGCGGAGGTGGGTGAGGAGGGGGAGGCTGCGCGCGCACCCGTTCGGCCTGGCGAGAGAGGGGTAGGCGAGGGGTGGCGGCCAGTAGGCGGTGGTGGGTGAGGAGGGGGAGGCTGCGCGCGCACCCGCTCGGCCTGGCGAGAGAGGGGTAGGCGAGGGGTGGCGGCCAGTAGGCGGTGGTGGGTGAGGAGGGGGAGGCTGCGCGCGCACCCGCTCGGCCTGGCGAGAGAGGGGTAGGCGAGGGGTGGCGGCCAGTAGGCGGTGGTGGGTGAGGAGGGGGAGGCTGCGCGCGCACCCGCTCGGCCTGGCGAGAGAGGGGTAGGCGAGGGGTGGCGGCCAGTAGGCGGTGGTGGGTGAGGAGGGGGAGGCTGCGCGCGCACCCGCTCGGCCTGGCGAGAGAGGGGTAGGCGAGGGGTGGTGGCCAGTAGGCGGTGGTGGGTGAGGAGGGGGAGGCTGCGCGCGCACCCGCTCGGCCTGGCGAGAGAGGGGTAGGCGAGGGGTGGCGGCCAGTAGGCGGTGGTGGGTGAGGAGGGGGAGGCTGCGCGCGCACCCGCTCGGCCTGGCGAGAGAGGGGTAGGCGAGGGGTGGCGGCCAGTAGGCGGTGGTGGGTGAGGAGGGGGAGGCTGCGCGCGCACCCGCTCGGCCTGGCGAGAGAGGGGTAGGCGAGGGGTGGCGGCCAGTAGGCGGTGGTGGGTGAGGAGGGGGAGGCTGCGCGCGCACCCGCTCGGCCTGGCGAGAGAGGGGTAGGCGAGGGGTGGCGGCCAGTAGGCGGTGGTGGGTGAGGAGGGGGAGGCTGCGCGCCACCCGCTCGGCCTGGCGAGAGAGGGGTAGGCGAGGGGTGGCGGCCAGTAGGTGGTGGTGGGTGAGGAGGGGGAGGCTGCGCGCGCACCCGCTCGGCCTGGCGAGAGAGGGGTAGGCGAGGGGTGGCGGCCAGTAGGCGGTGCTGGGAGAGGAGGGGGAGGCTGCGCGCGCACCCGCACGGCCTGGCGAGAGAGGGGTAGGCGAGGGGTGGCGGCCAGTAGGCGGTGGTGGGTGAGGAGGGGGAGGCTGCGCGCGCACCCGCTCGGCCTGGCGAGAGAGGGGTAGGCGAGGGGTGGCGGCCAGTAGGCGGTGGTGGGTGAGGAGGGGGAGGCTGCGCGCGCACCCGCTCGGCCTGGCGAGAGAGGGGTAGGCGAGGGGTGGCGGCCAGTAGGCGGTGCTGGGTGAAGAGGGGGGAAGCTGCGCGCGCACTCATAGTAGAACTTCTACCACGCCCCACTCTTCTTCCAGGACCATCCTTATAACCTGTAATCCACCTGCTTGTAATAATGCATGACCTTTGCATCCCGCATGTATGTGCCCAGGGTTTTCCCTCTGTCTATGGAGGTTTTACCTGGGCCCAACTTATCTAGTTTTAGTCTAGAATTAAGAGTGAGGGGAGTTTGTCATGGCGAAAACATCTGCCATGGCTGGCCAATCCCCTCCTAGCACATGATGCACGTGACCTTTTCTGCATGGTTAAAAACCCGCATGTTTAGAGCGTATAGGGCTTGCCCTGAGACGCACTTAGAGTCTTCCCTACCTAGACCCCTCCCTTACACACTTAGTTTTAACTTAGGTTAGGAAAAAAAACGGCTGGCCTGGCGAGAGAGGGGTAGGCGAGGGGTGGCGGCCGGTAAGAGTGTGCGCGCGCACCCAGCTGGTTGGCACGGCAACCAAGGACGCGGCGTGGTTGCCCTGGCAATGGCGACGCGGTGGTGGCCGGACGGTGACAGCTGTCGCGGCCGTCAGTGGCGGCGGCGCGCACACGTGTTTAGGAAGGAAGGGGCTGACGGCTTCGTGATTATAGACGTGCGCGGCACGTCGCACGTCACCATGAATAGGTTTTGTTTTTATAAATAACTTTACCTATAAATTTTTTTTTTCGCATAAACGTCGCACCCTTTCTTTTTAAACTTAATTTTAGTATAAAATGTGCGACGATTATGCGATAAAACACGGTACCTTTGCCAAGTCATTCTGTTTGAGTAGGCCTAGGTACTGACTGTTCACATGCCATCTGTTGAATATGTAGTTATTGGGCTGTCACTGTCACTTGTCATTAATGTACACGGTCGGAAATTTATGACGACTCCAAACTGCTTAAGTATAGTCGCCGCACGATAAGTTCATACTTTTAGGAAGCCCTGCTTCAAGCTGGGATCTATTTTCAAGGTGACTATGTATCCTTCTGCCAAATATCAACAATAACATTGCCATGTGGAAAACCATGTGACTACCACATGGCAATGTTTTGGTTGGGTAACTGTCAAATAGGGATGTAATTAATGGATAATAAAATTACACTGCAATTTTTATAATTGGTTAAATGTCAGTAGAAAATGTCATAACACCATGTTTAAATAATTCAAATATTAAATATAAAAAAATCTAAGCAAATTTTTATAGTTTAGAGTTTAAACCCAGCGTGGTGCTGTGTCTTCACATAATATCTATAAAAATTGATAAGTTTTACAAAAGAAATTTTGCTGCTTCGAGATTACTATATCACAAAGTGCTATGGTTGAAAGCATGAAAATTATGTCAGTATCATTTATGAAGAATTTAACTTTAAGAAATTATTCTGTATGATGTAGCTATGTAAACTGTTAGTTTCCTAAAGCCGTGAGTGCCAGGCACATCACTGCCATTACATCGAGAGGTCATTTGTGAATAGAAAATAACAACTTAGGGTAAATATGTAGTTGGGCGGTATTTGCGAAAAAAAATGTTAAAAATCCGAAAATACCTTTATTGTATGCTCTTCAACTTCCTCTTTTCATTAAAAGCGGCGGAGGTAAGAAATTCCAAATACTTTAGAAGATATCGAATTTTTAAATTTCATCACAATACCAGTGCATTAATGTGGCGATTATCATTGTTTCTTGTTTACGTACGAGTATCTACTTTTTTTATTGGATAATGATGTCACGTGATTGTTCGTGATAGGCCAGAATTCAAACGAACCAATACGTGATTATTTAGTTCATTTATTGTTTAAAACGGTGTTTAATTACCGCCTCCAACTTAGGTGAGTTTTTAACGTTTCTAATTTTAAAGTCTTATTTGTTATTTTGATATTGTTGCGCAAGTAATAAGTAACAAAAAAATACGTGAGTTATTACTGTGCATCCTTTGTTACGAGTTTGTTATGTAAGGTCAGTTACATTATAAATAATTTAAAACTAAAGAATAATTAAAATTAATTCACATTATTTTTAATGTCGGCTTAGTTTGAAAGTATATTAGTAATGTAACTGACCTGACCTAATCAACCATTTTATTAATTACGCATTGACGATTCGCGTATTCACGAACACACAGCAAAATAACAAAAATGGCGTCGCTCGAATGGTTCCACAGGTCTTGTATTGCAAAATTAAAAAATTCTATATCTCCTAAAGTATTTGGAATTTCTTATCTCCGCCGCTTTTAATGAAAAGAGGACGTTGAAGAGCATAAAATAAAAATATTTTCGGATTTTTACCATTTTTTTTTTGCAAATACCGCCCAACTACATATTTACCCAAGTTAGTAACACTTTTCTGGCACTACGAACCGAGTCAAGTATCGGTTAAAGGTTATGGCTAACCAACATGTGTTTTGTAATTAGAGGCATTATTTTCTATCAAGCAGAATAAATTTTAAATTCAAATTCTAAGTTATACATTAAACATTTCTGTAAGTGTGTATTTTTATGTGTATGTGGTTTGTCTCATATAAAAACTATATCACTTAAGTATGTACAGTGCAGAAAAGAAATTGTTGCCATAAAAAACTTAACTTAAGAATCTGTAATAAAATAAATATATTAAATAAATCGAAACTGAGCAATAAATTATCACTACCATCAATATTATGTTATATCCTCTAATGAAACTAATGTTTAAGAATCGCATATAAACACAGCAGAGAAATTACATATCACTAAACACGTTATCCAGAACACCTGTAATTAAAAAGCATACATTAGCACATTTACCCTGAGCATATATTCAAATGCTGTATTTTTTTATGGTTACAGGTGTTAACAAAAAGTCATGACAACAACCTACGTAGAGTTGAATTTCTACTTAAGTTTTTTAAAATGCATTCTAATTATTGACAATTATGTTTCCTAACCTAACCAAAATTTACCAAACCTAATTTCATGTAAATAAACCTCATTTGGGTTGGGTTAGGTTACATTATGTTGGTTGAGGATATGTTATGTTAGGTTAGTATCTGTGTACATGCCCTTACATTTAATGTTTTTCTTGTGGGACATTACCTAATATATAAACGAAAATATAAGAACGTGTCTGTCTGTAATTTGCCCGACATTCAAAAGAAGAAAGCTGCGAGGAAGGTACTTTTACACTATTTTACAAACACGCCCCAACCTAACGGAACGTTTTCACGCACATACTTTCATAACGTGTTAATTAGTCACTCACTTTTTCACGGTCGTGACGCCCAGATCTAGAAGAAATGCTGTCATTTCTGCGACATCACCCTGTTCCAGTTGACCTGTATTTATTAACATCGTAACTCTTCGTGCCACGTCGATAATATCGTGCTGTCTCCTTCTTTACATTCATTTTAATAACCTAACAAACCGTAATAACTAACACAAAGTTACACTGTAAAAGCAATAGTTCACTACAAGCAACAATTAAGACAACCCTTTAAAATTAGAAAATTAGTACACAAATACACTGGATGTTTTCGGAAAATCAGAAGTCGTTTTGAGCAAACAAAAACAAGCGTTCAACATGGCTCGGGCCGACACACAGTTACGTAGGTGATTCATCCGCAACAGCTTGCAACGTCATCTGTAAACAAAATAACTTAACTTTCGTATATATTAAACAATATTACTCCAGGATCTGGAAGTAAACATATGTGAAACATTTTCAGCAATATTTATCGTTATTTCAGCTGTTCAAAATTACATACTAAGGAACTATTTCTTCAAGTGTGTAGCCAACATACCGATAAATATCGTTGCCACGCGTGTTTAAAAACTTACATATAAAATTAACAAATACAAATTATTTCAGTATTCATACACACGTACGGAAACGTAATAGCTTGATAAATTATGTCGTCCTATTTTGTTTATTTATTTGTCAAACAAATTGCACAATAGTAAACCAAATATTCTTAGTTCCATTTTTCAACAGTTCTTCCCAAAAGTACGAACTTACCGTGCGGCGACTATAGTCTAGTCCAACATCAAAGGCTTGGCTAGATCTTTCACAATTAATTAGTGCTGACATCTCCCTAGGTTTGCCCAGTCCTTTAATTTCCAGCAACACTCGTCTATTAACAGCAAGAACTGGATCTGGACGTTACTCCTATAATGTTTAATGCAGGAACATGTATTTTTGAAAGAACTGGTCCATGATGCTCTTTTTGTCTGACCAATTCTTTGCGTATACTCGCTACTTCCACACCACTATCTACCTAATACCGTATTTACTCGCATATAGGTCGCGGAGATTTTACCATATTTTATGGGGAAAAAATGAAGTGCGACCTGTATGTGAAGAAAAAATTTTTAAAATTTTTGAGGAATTTTTTTTGCAATATATTTTGCTTTAAAATGCGAAAAAGAAGTTTACAGCAAAACCCCTTATTTGCACTTTTCATGGGGACAAAGTAAAAAAGTGTAAAAAGCTGGAAAGTGTAAATAAAGGGAAAAGTAAGAAATACGTTAAAGTTAATTAAAATACAGTCGCATCCTGCAGCGTTCAGAACAAATACACATACACACAAATACACGGGCTACATTACACATACGCATTGCACCACAGTAAAAAAATTTAAAAAAAAAGGACTGCAAATTGATGGAAATTTACCGTCTATAGCGTGCCGTGCGCGGAGAAAGGTCATTGTACTCGATCAGCTGTTGTTATGGCGCGGTGTAGCCGCCGGCTGGCTCTCTCTGTTCTCTGAGCTGCGCATGCGCAGTATAACTCACTCAATGCTCCGCCCAGACTCATGACCTTCCATCAGCAGCCAGCCAATAGAAGCGAGCTTAGTGGAAAAACATATAAGCTCCACCTCCCGTGTACCAGTTTTGTCCAGTTCTAATACTAGTTTATTGGTATACACACCAGTTTTCTCGCTGCCGTGACGTGTTCAAGTTTATGTTCATCTTGATGTCTTGATACCAATAATTAATTATTTACGATCCCCAGATATAAATGGTTAGTTTAAAAAATATGCGTCAACTGTACAATAATTGCGAAATTATAAAATACGTATAAAACAGTTACCAAGGCTCCGCTCATTTTATCTTGTGAAGTTTATGTCTCGTACCAGTATTTCAGTTAAGTTGTGACATAAATACAGTATCAGCAGCCACGTAATATTCCCGACAATCCCGTTACGTTTATACATTCGTGATTTTACGTTTTTCCTTAGTACATTTTGTTGTGGTTTTCGATATGAACGCAATCTTTGACTCGTTTCACATGTTTATTCTCTGACAATTCTTTTGCAGTTTCATCATTTTTGGCGATTGCACCAAGTTGTTTATGGTTGTTACGTGACGTAAATAGCGGGATGGATTCGATTTTTGAGACGTAATTAGCGTGAAAGTATTGTATTGAACTAAATGGGAACTTAACGGGCCCTGAAGAATATAGTGCAAATAACGGGAATACATAAATAACGGTAACGTAAATAAGGGGTTTCGCTGTATATAGGTATAGGCAAATTTATTTACAATGTACACATAGTTACTGTGCCTGGCAGATAACTTGGCGTCTGAGCTTCCTAGTCCTGTCTATGATAAAGGGGAGGGAGAAGAGAAAGCGATACCCTATTGTCAAGGTCAGCGGCCAGGTTTGTATTAGCAGAACCGAAAACATTCGGCACGTGACTTCCTACACTACGTAAGTGTATCCACGCCCGTGGAGACCCCAGGGCGGTAAGGCCTTTTGGCTAAGAGCGCTGGGTTACCAAACCAAAAGTGAGGAATCCTATGAATTGTACTTGTACTACATAAGTGTAACATTGTGTAATATGCAGTGGTTGTGCTCGAATATTTTTACTTATCTGTCAGGAAACGTAACAAAGTATTATCTAAACCTGCAACGTTTTACTTTGTCCCATCAAATATACTTATGGTGTCTGCTAATTATTATGCTAAACAAAATTAATTGAAATGTTGTTAACTCAGTAACTAGCGAAAACCAGACACTATTTATTTTGGAAAACCGGGTTACTTAGTATATAAAATAAATTTAAAACTATGCTTCTCAATTCATTGTGTTCTCAAAGTTATTTTAAAAAAAAGTCTCACAAGAAAAAGCAAACGACCAAAACATTACGCAGTTATAGCTCTCCGCGCGAAAGCTATCTTACAGTTGATGACGCAGGAGCCAGTCTAGCCCTTATCGTTCTCCGGTTTATGTACCTAAAACGTGCCATTTAGCGCTGAATTTACATTTAAGTAAACATGGAGCTTGTTTTGTTATATTTGCTGCTTTAACTTCATGTCAGTCGTTTAAGCCCACCCCACACGATGCCCATTTTCTGCTATAACTTCTGTTATACCCATGGGTATAAAAATTTTCATAAAAATTTGTATAGCAGAACCGCAGAAAGATTTCTTAACTCCATACACACGATACCTAGAATGCTAACAGAAAACCAGCCAACGCAGTTGCCGACCAAAGTAAACATATCAGGGGAGGATAAACCTGTCGTAGTCAACTTATCAAAATTCAGAAAAAAAAAGTGAAAGTTACACCTGTTTGTGTTAAAAATTATGTAACTTGTGGAAATATTATTTGATATTTTATCTTATATTTTTCATTTGCAAATAAATAACAAAATTGGTTTAGTATTTAAAAACAAATTAAGAGCAATTTTGGAATTACAAATATATTTTTAAGTTGTAGGTTAATTTCAAAATCTAAAAATATATAAATTTAAATGATACAAGGGACATTGGGTTTACTAAATGTAGTTTATGTACGGTTTAAATTCTAATATTAATTTAATCATACAGTTAATCAAGCTAATTTCATTGTAATAGTAAAAAAATGCTACCGATTCATATATGTTATATATAAGATTTATTGATTACTTATATATTTAACTACATAATTAGAGGAATTGTAACTAATATTTTTTGTAACCCAGTGAGACAAATAAACACGCACATACCGCGTAATAAATTTAAATCTTAGGTGAAGAAAAACATTTTGCATGTTTTTTTTTTTACCCTCACAGGTGTGTCGCTATGAAGTATCAGTTTATTCATTATTAATTTATGGACACTCGTTTCTTAATAAACGTTGGCGTTTTAATTATAAAATTAACTTTTGGTTTAAATTATTTGTGAACATGTGATTTTACTTTACTTTTTTAAAAGTAAAAATAAATCTAGGTACGTAGTACTATGAATAAAATCAATGGACTGAGACACCTAAATGTAGTTAATAATATTATATCATAAATTAATTCTAATAATTTATATTTGCAGAAAGCACAGTATGTACAATTTAATTATCTGTTATTTAAAAAAAAACTAAAAAAAAATTGGACTGATGAGGATTCGAACCACATTCAAAATCACCCTTCTGCCGCTGCCATCGTGCCCTTCGCCACTACGCTACCGCAACTTCTATGAATGTGATAGGAGATAATGGGTAATATAGCATGCAACGTATTTTCATAACGTATTTTAAAATTTCCGATTACTTCTTTCTGTGGCAATTTCAGCTTAACAAATATATTCCATAGTAGTTTTACTATTATAAAGTTTCATTTGGCATACCATTACATTTGTTACGTCCCTTAATGTTGACAATACAGACTATATACGGGGTTATATTGCAACACGTGGGTCCGCCATCTTGACGGCTCCAGCTCGTGGGTATAGCAGAAAAATAGAACACGTTCTATTACGGTTTTGGCTAAGACTTCGGTTATGAAAACTTTTATACCCAGAGCCAGACCCCTTGGAAGGGTGCTGAAATGTTACCCACACGGGAGCAGGCGCGCTAGCATAAAAATTACATGAAAACTGCTAAGGAAATGGGTGTCGTGTGGGGCAGGCTTTAGGAAACACCTAACTACCAACGTAATGGCATTTAAAAAATGCTTGTACATGTTGTGTGGCCTTATATTTTAATGCACCTTTAATCGATTATTTATTATAAATGTAAATACAATTTACATTGTACTTCCACTTTAGAATGCATATTATAACCTTCAAAACCTCATATATATTATATGATTTGTTTAATTTAAGTGTGAAGTTCTCTTTCCATGATAATTGATTGAGCAGACATTTATTTTTCGCTTCATCACAACACTGCATCACGGTTTTTATTATTTCCCGCTCTCCGCTATGTATCACTTTACCGCGCCTCTGCGAGCTGCCACCTTCGCCTTTCTTTTTCGGGTATACACTGAAGGGCGATATTTTCCTAACAGCCACTACACGGTTCTCGGCTACGTGTCGCCTGCTTACCCCCTCTTCTTTCACCGGTCCCGCTGTCCCCGCACCCCCGCGCTGAGAGACGCCAAGATAACTGCCGGGCACAGTAATTAACCAAGCGAATTTTCATAACAAGAAATCAAACACACAAAAAAAATGGTAAACGAAGGGCGATGTTGCACCTGGATGGCAAACAAGTAGAAAAAGGGAAGGGGAGAAGCAATGGTTTCCCCAGCCACTATCTTATGTGTGTCGGGAACTTCCTCACGCGTCAGACCAATCACACATCTAAAACTAAAACCGCTGTAGATATAAAAAATCATAACAGGCCTTTTTTATTCGTAATTAAATTTACTACAACTTTTATTCTGTGCATTTTTTCAATACAAAGCACTGTTTTCGAATTATAGTCTACAATTAAGACATTTTAAAAAGTCAGGAATCTAACTTGACTTCAATTTTCTATATTCGGTTATTACGAGTACTTGTTACAATAATTTATCACGCCATTATCAGCTCTCGTAGTAGCGGAGTTTTACAGTACCCGTTAACTCTTTCGTGCAGGGCGCGCCGGCTGTTCGCGTCATTAAATTACCGGTGCGACCTATATGGGGGGAATCTTAAATACCAAATTCAAGACCTCAAATTATGGGTGCGACCTATATGCGAGTAAATACGGTAGATCTGTTGGCTATACACTGTTAATGCTTATTATTACTCCCGGGCATATCACTCATACTTGTGGTAAGAAGTCAATAGCTCTTTCTTCGTACAAAAAATCACTTCCACTATTTTTAAGAATTACCGTACATAAAAATTTCTGATAGCTTGCACAACTATAAGCCGGAACAATAAGATCCGTCACTGATTTATTTGCTAACCCCTTGTCTGGATAACGGCGGGCTAAGGTCCAGTGTGATGAAACCGTAACCCTGTTTCGTTTAATGTTGGGTTGTTTTCGCGTCCTTCCAATCTCTGGGACGCGGCTTCTTTGGAACTGATCCATATGCCGTTGCTAAGTGAGTTTGTGATTGACTACTTACTATTCTTACTATTCAAATTTTATATTTGTATTCGAGAATAATTTGATATTTGTATTCGATGCCTTTTTCGCACTAATACAGAGGGCTGATAAACTAAATTTCATGTGAACTGCATGGCTAGTTGTGTCGTTCTTCTAGATACCAATTTTGATATTTTTATTCATTCTTAATATGACAGTCATTCCATAAATTTGATAAATTGAATTTTATCATATTACTATTGATGTTTGCCAGTCTAAAATTATGAAAATGATGTAACATTTTTTAAACTCTTTCATTATAGTGAGGTTGATATGTTATGTTTATGATTTGTCCCTTTAAACAAACAACGTAATTGTTTTTTTATTCAAATTAGGAACAATGTGAAATTTTTAAACTCAAAATTTACACTATACACTAAATCATATCATCTTATTACTTCCTATTATATTATTGAACATACTACTTCCATAATTATGTCTTTGGTTATGAGGGTGCACTATAAGTAAGTAAGTATAAGTAACACTATCATACAGTAAGTTAACAAGATTAATACAAGAACTCGCAGAGAAAGCAAATTATAAATATTGATATTCGTGTGTTTTAAGTCTGTACCATTACACAGTAGGTGGTAAAAGCTAAAAGCTCCTTGTGTGTACCTTTATCACTTGCACATGTTATAGCCCGTCCCACTCTTAGATTGCAGTACACGGCTTATGGCGTGCGCTGTTGCCAAATCTCTAACACATTACGAATTTCAGGAGATGTGTGTCTTTGTAATTCGGATCGAACAAGAAGCATTTTAAGAAATCATATCGTAATTTATAATATTTTATACTATTACACATATAAATTTGTAATAATGCCACTTTTATGTAAATTTCAAATAAAAACTACCTATTGTAGACAAAAATTTCTTATAGTTTTCTTTTATGTTCTAAAACTCCCATATATATATATATACATATATACATATATATATATATATATATATATATATATATATATATATACACATATAAACATATATACATATATACATATATACATATATACATATATACATATATACATATATACATATATAGAGCCATTCCATTTCAATTCAGGCAGGAGCGTGTCAGGTCACCATCTCGGATTTGCTTTAAAAAATTACAGCAGTTACAACCAGTGCAGACAAGAAGTATGCCAAAAGGATTTTGTCCCAAAAAATTTTTTCCCCATGTTATAGCCTTTTGAAGTTGGTTCGAAATCAAAAAAGGTGGAAAAAGGGGTGTTTTTTAAATGAGTGGCATTTCAAAACTATTATACTGATTTTGTTGATTTTTTTTTATTTTGTACCTATTATAGTGAACTACAGAGTGGAATAGTTCCAATGAGCCCAACGACAATATCTTTAAGGGGGGGAAACTAAAGAATTTGGCAAAAAATTTGAATTTTTTTGAATTTTCAAAAAAAAAATTTTATGTGGAATAATCAATTTTCATAAAAAGTAATTCTGGTAATATGTGGACCTATTACAGTAGTTTTACAGGAAAAATTGTTTTTAATTCTATGATGCATGGAATTATTAAAATTTAACTTTAAAATTTTCAAAATTTGACAAAAGTGCCATTTTTGATTGAAAATTATTAAAAAATCCCATATTTTAAAAATCTGAAAATTTGTAACTTTGTAGTCCTCACCTTTAGTAATAGCATGCACTTTGTTGGATAGTGTGTTTTTGCCTGTAAACATTTCTAGAATTTTTTGAAAATGTAATGTTCTTACATTTTCTAAGGTCTGCACACTCAATTAACAAATGTTTTGTTAGTTTCCAAAAAGTGAGATGTAATTTGTAAATTGGGGAAACCTTGGGAATTACAAAAGGAGAGTCTGTGTATACATTATCACATTAACATAATATGCACAATACATATACACACATATAATACATATGCATACTCTTTAACTTGCATGAAAACCAAAATTTCAAAGTAAAATTGAAACCAACAATATGTACCTATAATTAATTATATGTAGACTGCTTACCCTTCCTCAACTATATGTAACATATATTGACAAACTTCCTAAAATATTATTTGGCTGATTAAAGACAGTAGATCTGCTGGATCTTCATCAACTCAGCTTTGTCGAAAGTGTGGAGTCTTGCTGATTGTCCAAGTGGAGTAGGATTGCTTACTGCTAACAAAACATTTTGTAGTGGCACCGGACATTCATCCTTCTTCTTTCCAGATTCCTGTGGCCACTGAAACCCTTTAGCTGGACCATGGGGATGCATTAAAGGCACTGTCATGTCGTTCAACTCTTTAGATATACCAGTGATCTGTCCCATACACCAATTCTGATCGTATACACAAGCAACGAACTGGCCTACTTGGAAATCATTTATTGAATAATGTGTTTTAATCTGGTTAGATTGTACAACTATTTCTATTTTATCTTTAATTGTGCGTCCCATGTATGTCTCATTTTTAATCAGCCAGTAATGTTTAGATTGTATTCCAACAACTGGTTTTACAGTAGCCCATTCTTTTTCCTTAGATGACCTATACGTTTGAATTGTTTTACTTTCAAGAGCCAATAGAGTTATCTTTGGTACAAGGTTACCTACTTCAGCAACAAATGAAGCAGAATCTCTAATGGCATTAACACACTCTGCCCGAAGATTGAACTTAGTTGCAAAGTGTTTACACAAACCACCTATTGCATCACATGCACTTTTGCCATGCCCTGTAGCAGAAAAAATCCATTTTTTTTTCAACAGTTTGAGTATTTTTACATAGTTCATACAGCTGAAACCTATTTTTGAAATGTCCAGCTGCCCCATCTGTAATGTACACTATTGAACTCAAAAGTTCTAACTGACAAAATTTTGAAATTTCCAGTTTTATAACCTCTAAAGCACAGAGAACGTGAGCAGAGTCGTGAGCTATATCATCAGATACTATAACAAAACTTCTTATTTCCGCACCAAAGTATGCAACACAGGTAAACAGTGAAAGCTGATCAGTTTGCCAGTGGTAAGTTTGGATTTCATCAGGCAATACAACTGACCAGTTCTCAGCAAAATCAAAATGTAAAACAAGAGCATTATTTTGTTGGACAGAACTTCTTGCTTCAGCTATTCCTTCCCTTTGTATTTTCCTAATGTAACTGTGAGGAATAGCTTTTTTAACCCAATGCCTTACATGTTCCAGAAAATTATTTACAGATACAGTTTTTTTTATGAGGTCACCATGTTCCCAAATCGCAAATGTAACTTCTTCCCCTTCATCCAAGCCAAAGTTTTGAACAGTTAATGTTTCTGTGCCAGGACAGTCACCACACTCCTCGAGCCAGCAATCTTCATTCCTTGTTTCGTCACACAAACACTTCAGTAGAAGATAGTCTTCATCAATTTGGTTATTTGTTACATTTCGAAGAGCTACACAGATAAGTTGCATGTTACTGCAGTAAATACAAGAACACACAGTCTGTTCTGGCTGAATTTTCACCCATCTTGGTCGTAAGGCATAAAACTTTGAAAGACTAATTTCTATAAGAGGATTATCTTTTTTGAATGCTTTGTATGCCTCTTTGATGGACCTTGTCATGAATCTTTTAACCTTTTTTACTTTCTGGCCATTACCATCCTTAATGCAAATAACATCTTTTTTGTTTGGACTTTCCCTTGAACAGTCTTTACTATCTTCTAGGTAATATGATAATGCTAGATCTTGTACCTGTGTAGGTAAAGGATGTCCACTATAGGGGTCAGGTTGAGCATAAATTCCCTTATTTTTTATAACTGTGCGACATTTATCAATGAGGTACTTTGACACTGAAGGTAATTTTTCCTTCAATACAGTTTTACTAAATGTTTGTGGTACCAATGTTAGTAGCTGTACTTTTCCATTGTAGTTACAAGTATGAAGAGCTGAGTCAATATTCGAAAACCATAGACTACAATTGACACACACAGGCATTTCATCATCAGACTCACTTGAAAGATGCACGTGATATATGTCTTGTAATTTGTTCACAGCAGAAGTTTTTAACTCATCAACTAATTTTATCTTCTTTTTCCTCGCATAACCTTCTCTCCTATCCAATCTCACCTCTGAAGGGGATTTCAATGGTGATACTTCTACATTTAATGTTTTAATGAGACTGCTATTTAAAACACTTACTAGTTCATCCTCCGGAATAAAATTCTCTGATGTGGATGTTTCTTCTGCATCTTCAGCAAGTTCCAGAAATTTCTTTTTATAAAAAGTAACACAGTTGCTACACAAAATATCATTTTTATTTACTGAAACAGATACACCCACAAACTTTTGAATATCATCTGCTAAATCATTCACCTTACACATCCTCACACATTTACTTTTATACACACTTTTTTTGTGCCTTTTAATGTAGTCCACACATTTAATTCTCTCCGTACTATGAAAGTCAGAAATGATTTAGTTCACTAGCTGAACATCACCCATGAACACACACAACACAACTGTAACAGCAAAAGTTTGGGAATTCCCTTGTAGTCTTGTAGTTGATTCCCCCTATGGTCACCAGGGATTTCCCTCAATCTACCAGGGATTCCCCTTACAGCAAGCGCCTGGGAATATTCAGATAGGGACTCCCCCTTCATATTTCCCAAGGTTTCCCCTCATACAAAACCAGTTACAAATTATCACATACTATTTAGATACCAACAAAACATTTATTAATTGAGCATGCACAACATACAAAAGGTAATGACATTACATTTTCAAAAAATTCTAGAAATGTTTACAGGCAAAAACACACTATCCAACAAAGTGCATGCTATTAATAAAGGTGAGGACTACAAAGTTACAAATTTTCAGATTTTTAAAATATGGGGTTTTTCAGTAATTTTCAATCAAAAATGGCACTTTTGTCAAATTTTGAAAATTTTAAAGTTAAATTTTAATAATTCCATGCATCATAGAATTAAAAACAATTTTTCCTGTAAAACTACTGTAATAGGTCTACATATTACCAGAATTACTTTTTATGAAAATTGATTATTCCACATAAATTTTTTTTTTGAAAATCCAAAAAAATCTAAATTTTTTGCCAAATTTTTTAGTTTCCCCCCCTTAAAGATATTGTCGTTGGGCTCATTGGAACTATTCCACTCTGTAGTTCACTATAATAGGTACAAAATAAAAAAAAAATCAACAAAATCAGTAAAATAGTTTTGAAATGCCGCTCATTTAAAAAACACCCCTTTTTCCACCTTTTTTGATTTTGAACCAACTTCAAAAGGCTATAACATGGGGAAAAAATTTTTTGGGACAAAATCCTTTTGGCATACTTCTTGTCTGCACTGGTTGTAACTGCTGTAATTTTTTAAAGCAAATTTGAGATGGTGACCTGACACATTATCTTGCTAACTGCCTGAATTGAGGTGGAATGGCTCTATACATATATATAAAAAAATCACATTTTCATGGGCCCGATAAATGCCGTATTTTTGGACAAGTCATGTCCAAAATGATAAATAAAATACGGTAATGGAAATTCTCGGTCGAGTAGTTATGGGAAAAATCCGAACAATTGGGTCGAAATGGGGAAGATTTTTTGAAAAACAGAAAAATTGCAACAACTCCCATAATATGAATAATATCGCATCCGTTTTAACGTATGATAATCGGAGTACCTAATGCCAAAAAATGTTTTCTAAATAAATTTTTGATACGACCAGCCATAACTTCATGGGTTCGAAAAATATTTTCACCGGACAAAAAATAACGTAACTGCCTTAGTAGACACCTTATCAAATCTGTTTAAATTGTTTGTAAATATCATAATTATTTTCCAAAACTTTGTCAAAAACAATGTTTGATAAGATGCTTGGTGTTGAGAAGGATAGAAAAATAATTCAAAATTTTGTACCATCATCGCTATTAAATTCCTTCGTATTTATTTGATACATTTTACATATTATGTTCAAGATTCGATTAAAATATATTTTGTAACAACCATTACTGCAAGGGGAAGGAAAGAAATATGGGTTTAAGGATATAAAAATCCCTTTTTGTTCCAATGTAAAGAAATATAATCATCAAAATCTTCCTGCGCCTTTAGGCTGAGCCGATAAGGAATTTTTTTAACTTTAACTTACAACAAGAATCTGTTCACACACATTTCATTCATAGGAATTTATACGATAAATGTAACGTTAACTTGATTAAGAAATTAATAAAATCACATACCTACCTTTTAATCACTATCGCTACCGCTGACCAATGTTGATACCCCTTCCATAAGAGTAGCACAGAGCTGACCAGAAGAATGGTAAGCTTCCTTAATTGAATTGCACACACTCATATTTGTTGAAAAATACTCAAATACATTCAACACAATCTTGCGCTCCCTCCCGCGTAGCATACCGATATAATTTCTTTTCGGTGTTCTGACTTCCATATTTTATATGTACGTAATAAAAATAAATGTAGAAAATAAATTCACGTATGTTAATATATAATTTGTTTGTCAAAACTATAACTGTAACGAGTCACCGGACACAACGTGTTGCTTCGTCGCGAGACGCGATACTAACTGGCAGGCTGGTTTTCAGAAATGTGTGTCTAAGGAAATACATGGTTGACTAAGGAAGCCATGTATTTGAAATTGCTTGCAGGACAGAACCCCACTTATCTAAACACACGACCCTGTTTCCTCTTACGACGGCAGCTTGTGAGAGAAACCTCTATTGCAGCGCGCTCTTGTACTGATAAGACACATCTTTAACAGCTATTTCCACGGAAACTATAGAAGAAATTGAGATGGAGCTGCTTTTAAAAACTAATTCAATTCATTGTGAACATTTTTCACGCTTTCGTCCCCCATCTATCTTTAATAGAAAAAAAGTTTTCCGCTGGTCAACTTTTTGATGTGTCAGTTTGTAAGAAAATGCATTTCAATATATTAAAAAATATATTTAAGTGAAAACTGTATAGTTTTTGTCTTAACATTTGTTCGGTGGCGTCCTAAGGCATTAATTTTTTAATAAAAAAAATCTGAATGAAATACACATGTAGGTTATTTTTTTATGATGTGAAACATCTCGGAATACTTCAAAACAGTTTGCAGTGAATAAGTTATGTTTTTTAATTTTTTTGGACACTTAAAATATTGTTAAGTATTCAAAATAAGCATTGACCAATGCGTATTTCGATGCTATATGATATGAAAAAAAGCTTGGTCCAAAAATTAAAATTTTAATTTCGTTTGATATATAGCAACAACGCACGAAGAAACAAGGACAGTGCTAACGGCAATCGGCGTGTGTTAGAGAGAGAGAGAATGCGCCCATTTACTTCCACACTGCAATCTAAGAGTGGGATGCTCTATAGCACTTGGCACACACAATGCATGTGTGGGAGTTGGGATCTTATTACAGCCTGTCGTAGAAGCAGTGGCACTAGGGATATTTTGACATCAACTTAAATGTTTAAAAAGCATGTATGAAGTAATTCAAAGTATTTGAATAATAATAGATTTCTAAGTAATTAGAAATACTAGCTGTTGGTTAACTAGTGTTCTTGTTAAAACTAGTAACTTTTAAAATTTTAATGTAGGTGAGAAATTATAACTGCTTTTGAATGTTCTTGAACTTACCTAACTCTAGAAAAAAGTACAATAGTATAATAGAGTAATTTACTGGAACGTAATGCGCTAATGTAGTATAAGTTATGTAATAACAGTAGTTTTTGTTAATGTGGAATGAATCACGTCCAGACTGGTTTCATTCCCTTGATGTTCACTGTCAGAAGCAAGCGTGCATTGTTTATTCTGCGTGTCGCAGCGACGGCGCAGTTTCCGGCTGCTCGGTTCAAAGCAGACGACGACTCGGGGGAGATGCCTCTGGAGACGAAGCAGATCATCCTCAACTCTGCGGACGAACTGTTTGCCGAGCTCAGGTCAGTGCTGCTCAGCCGCAGGTGTTCAGCTTCTGAGCACCTGAGCACTTCGTTTCATACGGTTAAAGTATGTTTTAAAGTTGAAAAGGCGACCTTTCAGTCTTAAACAGCATCATGTACATGAATGTAGCATACTAATTAAATTATAAAGAAAGTGTTGGACAGTAAGTTATGTAGGATGTTATTACGGATTCAGCAATGCAAGGGTGAACCCCTGGCTCGGTAACAGGGCTTTCGACTGTACTGCTGCTTCGTTCCTACAGTGTGTGGCTAAGTCACACATTAGATATTATTTATTTCCCAGTAGAATGCAATGGAAACTTGAAAAAAATATTGTTACAAGTATGAACAACAGTTCCGGACACGATAGCCCAAATTAATTAATTAAAGTTTTATTTTTTAAATACATTGTACACTTTTTCCTAAATGACGACAATCTAAATGACTGTCCATGAATTAATCACACTTTCATAAGCCCACTATTTATTCTTCCTACTGGAGCTCGGCTCGGCCTTGGCTCAGTCCCAACACAACTCCCTTGTCTTCTGCGCTGCAACACCGACCCAGACGCTGGCTCGCAGGTCGCCTCTCAAGTTGTAGTCCTCTGAAGTGTCGCGCCGTCTTAGTAATGTATGTGTCGAAGCTGTGACGTGGCTCTGTGAACCCACCAAACCCTCAAGAGGGACAGAGAAGCAAGTGCTGGGGGTGAGAGGTTTGTCGGAAAGCCACCGCTAATGCAAGGTCCTTGTAGTTCTAAGAGGAGACGGAGGCATTGCGCCCCCAGGTGTGGAGTCCCCACGAGGAGTCCCGTAGGATTGCCACGTCTCTAGCAGCCTCTTAACACTGCTCCCTCCTAAACATGGTTGTCCCGAATCTCTTCCACCATATTCTCTCAATCTGTCCAAATGTACACTTCCATTTGTTTCCTCTTTCCTCTTTAGATGCGGTAAACCACATCACTTGGTCATTTAAACTCTTCCCATGCCGCTTGAAGCTAAGGACACATGCCTTTCTTTTATTGCGGGTTGCACAGCTATGCTAAATTTCCTTTAGAAAATCCAGTGGAGTTAGCCTTCAGGTCATACCTTGTCGTCATCCAGTTCTTCGCTAATCAAAGGTTTTTACAGGAGTTATCTTGTATTAGTGAAATACCGTGTTTTCTCACATAATCGTCGCACATTTTATTCTAAAATCAAGTTTGAAAATTCAAAACTTAAATGTTCACAAAATAATTCTAAAATGTTGGGCACACTGCGAGCCACATACGTGCAAGCTTGAGTGCCGCTGTCAAAGTATTCTGTTGGCTGGAGGTCTGTTTTCCCCCCTCTCTGATCTCTCTGCCCTCACAACCACACGTGGTTTTGAAGTTGAATGTGACACGTCCTCTCCATGTGGCGGCCAGGTTTCCAGATGTGCCGCGTAGTATAGAACCCACCAACACTTTTTACTACCAAAATTTACTTTTTCGCCACAAAAGAAAAAGAAAAATTATTCTTGGACACTTATTCCAAAATTTTACCTTCGTGTAAACAACACAAAACCAGTCAAAATGACCTAGAACATAAGGTGTGAAATTAACTTGTTTTTGAATAAAGATTTTAGTTGGCTTTGTCAGTGCAAGCACTGCAAACAAATGAGTTGAGGTGCACAGTGCACGCGGCGTGCGAGTGACGGCTGGGGCGCTGCGCAGGGACAAGAACTTCAACGCGGTGGGGCCGGCCCTGAGCCGCAAGGCACGCCTCATCTCGTCGCAGTTCGAGGAGCGACACGGCGAGAAGACGGTGCAGGAGATGAAGCAGTTCGTGGCCCGGCTGCCTCACATGATGGCGGCCAAGGCTTCTCTCGCCGTTCGTGAGTCCACGTCGTGACACTCTCCAGCCAGTCGATATCACCGTGTCCAAAGATATTTTATACGTAATAATAAACACTGTACCACAATAAACTTTTTCACTCTTTAATATCAAGTTTTTATATTTGACTCAGAATTTCCACGCTCCCAATTATATTTTCTAACTCAAACTGAACTAGAAGTTTGGTACGGGTTCATTTCCAAGTGCAAGTCACTGCAAACTGCTATTATGAACAAGAAATATTTACGAAATTTCTTATGAATGTTTTACCCTAGAACTTTCCTTATAGTGGCCATGGAATCTTAAAAGAAATATTACAACAAACTTCCTCCATTTCATACTTGATCAAAAGGAATATAACTTAATTTTTTATTTTATTTTAAGATTTCTTGAAATGACAAGAGAATTGAGGATGCCCAAGTTAACAATTTTCGAATTTTTTGTTATGGCTCTGACTTAAAAAACTTCTAGAGTTAGGCATTTGAAATTTATGGACATTGAAGAACATATTCTGTATTGAAACAACAGATACTAACCTAAACACTAAGCCCAACTTCTGCAATTCTTGGTTAAACGTAATTACATCCTGACATTTCAGGAAGAATTTCATAATGGCATTCTGTTAGGTGATCCGAAAGTTAGTTGTGTGACTAGAACTAAGAAATTCATAAGATTGGGAATCACATATTCAGAAATCTCTTAAGCATTTTATTTCTTGGGAAGAGTGAAAATTGTGTAAAAGAAATTAGTACCACTTTAATTAGAGGCTTTGAAGATGCATAATGAGTTGGAATAATTGACTTGGAAAGTAAGAAAGAAAGTAAGTAAGTGTAGACCTTGTTTGCAGACACGACGATAGCAGAGCTTGTCAAGGAGTTCACCGACTCTGACCAGTTCTTGGAGTCGCTGCAGACAGAGCAGGAGTTCATGAATGCAATTGACACAGACAAGATCCACCCTTACATTGAAGACTGTATTGCTCAGAAGATTCCTCTCATCAAGGTGAGACTGCTACTTCAATTTTTTTTCCTGCCAGATAACGACTAAATTATATAGTGAATTGTGTAACAACTAGGGATGGGTTGGTACCGGTTCGCGGTTCTCGGTTCCTACGGTTCTCAGCATTTTAACCGGCACCGAGAACTGCATCTAAAATGTCGGTGCCGGTACCGGTACCGGCAGTATAGCAAAACCCTTTACGAAAATAGTCCTTCACTATAACTTAACTGCAGCATGAAATGGCTCAACTCACGTCCAATCCACATATGAATTATTTTTTTGGACTTCTGTGGAATAATATTCATCTCTAACTATAAAATAAATTACATGTGAAAATATATAATATTCTCGTCACATTTGTAAACAAAGTACGTTTATCATTCAAAACAACAGTTGAAGGTGCATAGATGTAGTTCGTCGATGTGTGCAACTCTTAACGTGTCTCTGTAGAGAGATGTGAACAGAAAGACGCCATAGTATTTGTTTCACTGGTTTTAAAAATAGGCAGCTAATTGATTCATTGACACGTAAGTATGCGTGACTGGTGTATAAAGAACAATTAAAAGTGCAAAAGTATATTTGTTTAATAGAATTGAGGATTGATTTCAAATATTTCCATAATAATCTTCGACATTCTAAAATTGTATGCTATTTGTGCAGTGCTGTGTAGTGTAAGTTCACTGCAACTGTAGCCATCTAGCGGAATGGCTAGTAAATTTCTCTTTTAGGCAAACTGTATTGCTTTGAAAGTGGCACGTCTGTTTTTAGTGGTAATAGCGTTGATGAAGATCTCGCGGACTCGTAATAAAAGATAATGTTTTTAAAGTTTTTTTTTTGCAAAGTGGTGTATGGATGTTAGATGTATTTTACTATTGACTGGACAAACAAAATTAGTGATGGTTCGAATCCCATTTTTCTCGAATCCGAATCTCGAATCCGAATCCCAAACAGTACCTCGAATCCACCCCTCGAATCCGAATCCAGTTCTCAAGGGTTAATTATAAAATAATTTATAAATTAAGAGAAAAATTTAAACATTATGCAGAATTATTTAACCCTTTAAATTTTTATTTAAAAAAACAAGGATTTTGACACGGTCTGGATCAAGACGATTCCGTTTTTTGGTCTCATATGTTTCCTGCAGTGCTGAACAAACGTTCAGAGAACACTGTCGCAGGTGGTGAACACAATATTGTTTGGACAGTTTATGTAGCCTGGGTGAACACGCAGACTGAGTTTTCCAGTATTCGAGAATGTTTATTTCTGGGTTAACTGTAGGATCACGTAAGAATCTGGTCACTTAATCAATTGCTGTAGAATCCGACTTGGTGGATTTAAGGCATTCAGGCATTATCTGTGAGTACAGTGATTCATGTATCCACGGAAATCGGAAAACGAAATTCAACATTCGACAGAACAATATTTTGTAGTTACCAACTTGACATTTGTTTAAAGTCCCAAATGAAAGAAAACGCTTTCCTGAAATATTTAATGGAAACTGAAAGGCGCCATCTTGGCTTCAATGGTTTTAGGCCATAAGAAATATTGTCGTGCATCTTTTAAAATTAAGCCTCACTAAAACATAGTGATTAATATGCCAGAAGTTAAAAGTGACGGGGTGTTTTCTCTAGTTTACCCATTAAAATTTTTTATATTAATATTAGATATTTTTTATGTTGCTCAAAATGATTGCATAACAAATTTATTGGTTGGCCATCATGGAATTCTCAGATAATACATATTTTAACGTTGGTAGTCTACACAAACCAAACTTTGTCCTAAAAAAATTCATAAATAGAATGTGTATCAGAATATTTAAAATTGAATTGCGATTAAAATAATAATTGTATAATGTATTAATTTTTGTCATTCATTATTTCATTGTTATTACTACATGTGCGACCGTAACTTGTGATGAAAGTCGGCATTATTGTTGTATTACTAAGTAACAGATTTCTCGGTAAAGTTATTTAAAAAAAAAAAAAAAACAAGATTCATATTTAGCCTAGATCCTAAATGTGCTTTATTTTATTTTTTAGCATATTCTGAGAATACATATGTGATTTATGCCTTATTTAATGCCAATGTAGCGACAATGCATCCATGTTCATGAATATAAAGTAAGTTTCCCAAATCAGTACATGCTTCATAATTTTTTTTATATAATAATGAATTAAAAGTACAATACAGTAGAACATCGTTAATCCGTGAAGCGCTAATTCGGGAATCGGATAATCCGGGACGATTTAAAAGAGATGTAAAAATTGTCAGCTCTTAAAATTAACGTCACGCGGGCCGGCGGCCGGCCAACACTACAAGCAAATACTGTAGAGGGAGAATACAGGACAGCTCGCTCGTTTTCGCGAGAAACCGACGGTGCTGCGCTCTCGCGGCTCGGCGTGACGACTACCCCTAGCTGCCGCGACCACGGCCGCGCCATACGAAAACCTCTGAAACTAAACTCGCTGAAGTACAAAGAGTAACCGTCAGAATTGAAAGGAAATATTATTAAATATATTTTTTTTTAAAATTAAATTGCCTTATAGAACGTAAAAATTTTCCTTAAGTCAAAATATTTCTTTTAGAAAAACATACTATCGTGAGTTGTATTATTTCCCACTTCCCGCTTTCATTGTTAACTAAATATGCCTTATTTCATGGTTTGTTGATATTATAGTGATTTTATGCTTTGTTTTTTCTTCTTATTTTCACACAATTCCTTTTCAGATAATGTATTTCCTCGCAATTGCATCGTTTACACCTTTTATAAAACAATTGATTATGACATTAAAATATTTGTTTTACGATGAATGTGGGAAACCCGGAGTAAAGAAAACAAAAAAGCAAAAAAGTCATGCACATGTAAATTGTATGGAATATCTAGCATAGCAGTGGTTATAAGGTATGATCGGGGAAAATAAACTTTTTGCTACCTATTTAGGTACAGCTGGTTACAATTTTACAAGCATATTCGTCTCTTGTATATTATTTGCCTTTTTCATTTACAATGGAAGTGAATCTTGTAAAACTTGTTCTAGCTCTGGTACCATTGTAATAATGCATTTATTTAAATATTATTATTTTAAAGTAACGAGGTATTAATACATATTTAATATTTATGGTAGCTTAAGATGGTGCAATTGTAAGTTCTAATTTAAGGATTATATTGTTTATTTACATTGTGTCAAACGCTATGTACTTCTACATATTTATGTCATACTGAAATTATGTATTTTTTCATCTCCCTTTAATTTTCAATATTATTTAAATGTCCATGTTATTTAATTTCATAATATCGTGCTCAAATCTCTGTTAACTGTACATATAATTATTATATACGTATTATACACTATATGAACAACTGTACTCATTATATTGTAAATATTCATAAAAAAAACTTTTAACCAATAGGCTGTTGAACGATAGCAAATCAATAGTATTTAGTGGCTAAAAAATTTGGATAATTTAATTAATTCATTAGATAATTCCCTAAATGAACGATGATTAGCAATAGAATGCTTTGAAAATTTTTACTTCAATTTTCCTTGAAAATATGCTGTTCATTGTTAACCATTTTTTACATCGAAAGCAACTAACTTTTCAGCAAATAAATTTACATCTGCATGGCCGCAAAAAATACGACGGTCAACACAATTTTTTTCAAAAGAATCTGTTGATTAGTCTAGGTGCAATGACGAGTTGAATTTAATACATTTTAGGCTTGGAATGCATGGCCGTGGGTGCTGTTATCACGCCGAGCCGCTAGGTAGCAGCACTGACGCTCTTCGCCCGCGCGGCTGTGCTATTCAGGGTTGCCAGACGTACGACTATAGTCGTACATGTACGACTATTTCGTAGTTCGGTACGACGTACGTCTGAACATAGGGTCGTACACCTATTTGTACGACTATTTTGAAATTTTGGTGGTTAAGATGTTATGGTTAAATATTTTGGTCTCATAAACACAATATATGCAGTTCTAAAGAAGCCAAAATCGAAAATTGAAATGAAATTGATCTGAATGTTAATCCAATTCAAGAAACAATTGATAGCTTCATTATAATAGTTGAGAGGAATGACAACAGAATGCACATAAATCAATATCATATTGGATACATTATTAAAATATGTGTGATATTCTGTAAGTACCTATCATCTTTGGAACAGTACGAACAATTTAAGAATTTAACAGTTGTTTACATTGTTTGGTAAATATGAGTGACGCAGAAGATGGGCTAAGTTCGCCACCAAAAAAGGTGTGTATTCAGCAAAGTGCAGGTAAACACAGGGCTCAAAAATTTAGAAAAGAGTGGTTGTCTGAAACAGAATTTAAAGAGTGGCTGTTACCTGTACATGGAGACGAATACAAGGCTAAGTGTAAATTTTGTGGGATAACACTTGTTACCGAAATAAGTAACTTAAAGCGGCATGCAACCGGTGGGAAACATACAGCACTTAGAATGTCTGCTACTGTTAGACAAACATCGATTTCTAGATTTATTGCAGCACCTAAAGTTGATTTAGACAAAGAAGTTGCATCTGCTGAAATAAAACTTTCGGCATTCATTGCGGAGCACAATGTTGCTTTTTCTGTTGCAGACCATCTCACAGCTGTCATAAAAGATATCTTTTCTGACCATAAAATTGCACAGAAATTGACTCTTAAACGAACAAAAACATGCAGTATTGTAAATAATGTAATAGCTGCCGATCATAAGGAGAAGTTGGCGAATAAATTAAAGAACACCAAATTCAGCATCCTTACAGATGAATCAACAGACATAGGGACAATAAAAATGTCGTGCATAGTGGTAAGGTACCATGATTTCCAGTCTGGAAGGATAGAGAGCAAATTCTGGGAACTAAGAGAAATTTTTGACTCTTCAAATAAAGTTGTGTGCGCCAGTGCAGAAAACCTGTTTCGTGGCTTGGTTGCTTCAATCACAGAGTTTGGAATTCCGTTGGAAAATGTGATCGGATTTGGAGCAGATGGATGTAATGTGATGATGGGTGAACATAATTCAGTATCATCTCGTCTCAAAGAAGCTTGTCCTGGGATCGTGGTGGTTAAGTGCATTTGTCATTCGGCACATCTGTGTGCTAGTGAAGCATGTAAAGTGCTTCCTCGGTCTTGTGAAGATATGGCTCGTGAAATATACAATTTCTTGAAGAGCAGTGCTAAACGACAGAGTGAGCTGAAAGAGTTTCAAACATTTCTTGACATGGAACCTTTGAAAATGCTTCATCCCTCGCAGACCAGGTGGTTGTCTTTGGTGGCAGTTGTTCAATGCATTTTGGAGCAGTGGGATGCTTTGAAATTGTATTTTACAGACTGTTGGTTGTCACAGAGACTCTTAAGTGCAGAAAACATCTTCAATGCACTTCACGATCCTTTTTTGAAACTGTATTTCATGTTCCTTTCATGGGTTCTTCCGAAATTCACAAAATTCAACGAATTTTTCCAGACGAAGAATGTTGTTATTACAGAACTACATACCCAATTAAGAGATCTCTATACTGACATTCTCCTTAGTTTCATGAAAAGGGACTATGTCATGAAAACACCACTCGAGGAAGTCGATCCTGCCCTGGAGAAGTATCATCTTCCAGACACTGAGATGTATTTAGGAGTTAAAGTCCTGCAGCACATTGATAAACCAGAAATCACTTCCAAGCCCGATATTCGCTGTCATTTCTTTCACAGGTGTAGAACTTTCCTCACGGTGAGTTGAATCACTTGCAAGCCTCATTGTTATTTAATTTTAATTTTTGTAACTGAAATAATGATAAATGTTTGTCATAATTTTTCAGGTTGCTGCGCAAGAAATAAGAAAAAGATATAATATGAATGATCCGGTTCTGTCGAAACTTAGCTACCTGCAACCTAAAGCAGCTCTTTCACCAGTATTCAGGGTTAACTGCCCTTCCCTTCTTCCACTAGTAAAAGTAGTCCCAAGAATTGTTTCTTGTGATGATGATGCAAGTTTACAGCGTCTTGATGATCAGTGGAGGGAGCTTCCATTTTCAAGGGCAAGGCTTCCAGAAGATATTGATGATGTAAACAGTCCTGACATTTTCTGGAATATGCTTCTGAAACCAAGCTGTGACACACAAGAAGCTCATTTCAAAGAATTGGCTACATTTGCACTTCATGTGCTTAGTCTCCCGCACTCTAATGCAGACTGTGAAAGAGTCTTCAGTCAGGTATGAAAATATATGCATCATAAATAACTATTTTGTTACCTACTGTTCTTATTTTAAAATTTGAGTTTTTGTTAACTGCAATATTGTTAGAAAAATATAGCATGTGTATTTACTTTACAGGTAAATCTAGTGAAAACCAAAGTACGAAATCGCCTCCTTCCAAAAACAGTGAACGGAGCTTTGCTTGCTTCCGAGTGTGTGAAGGAAAGTGGTACCTGTGCATTGTTTCGCCCTACAGCTGAAATGTTATCGCGCATGACATCAGCAAACTTGTATGCATCCAGTGCACCAGAAAACGATATTGTGGATATTCTCTTCGAAAAGGATGACTGAGTTGTTAAGAAAATTGTTTTTTTTTTTTTTTAACTTAGCATGTGTTAATTTTGGTGTAGTTTTTTTCCTTAGTGTAATTGTTTCCATGTAATTTTTTTCCTTCACGATTGTGTCATGCCAATAAAATACTACCAAAATGAATAGCAAAAAAATCGCCGGATAAAATAAAAGTTGGTACTCATTAACGTTTTATTTTAAAAATTATAGTATGTACGACTATTTGCTCCAATGTACGACTATTTCTAGTCTTCGGTACGACTTTTGGAATGTTGCAATCTGGCAACACTGGTGCTATTAGTATAGAGCTGTCCTGTATTCTCCCTCTACAGTATTTGCTACAAGCCATCGCGTGGGCCGCCAAACTCTGCAACGCTGTTTGTACCGACCCTTTGTGTCGTCCCCCTTTCAGCTGTCACATTTGTCACTCTTTAAACTTGAGGGGGATGTCCTGACTTCTGCTTCCGTCTCCCTTTGTTTGTTTCTGCCCGCCAACGCACGGCAGGCGCCTGGCGAGTGACGCCTGGCGAGTGACGTGTCTGGCTGGCATTCGGTTGTACGAGGGGGAGGGTGGAGGGTGCAAGGTCAGCACGATCTTATCTTTCTCTCTTCGGCTGTTGTAAATGACCGTGAACTAATGGCTAGGCAGTGCTGTATTTTTTTAAGCCGAGACACTAGTTCGAAGATGGCCGGCCCTTACCGTGAACGGCCTTAACCCAGCTGCTCGCCGGTGTCTGAGAAGCTTGACAAGACCTTCCGGGCTTTTAATCGCTAGTCCGTGATTATCTCGGTCCTGACCATCACGTATTAACGAGGTTCTACTGTACCTCAATAGGATTTGTTACAAGGAAAACGTAAACAGGCCAAGTAAATTGTAAGCATTTAAGTTTTTAAAGTACTACATTTACATCAATATTTTTCCTCGAATCCCGAATCTTTTCCCTCGAATTTCGAATCTTTCGAATACTAGAGATTCGGTGGGATTCGAGGATTCGACCGGCCCATCCCTAAACAAAATGCTTGTTGACACTTGTAAGGTATAATTATTCCGGCAAAATAGTACAAATTGTGTAAGAAATGTCATCAGAAGTGTGGCAGTAATTGACTTCACTGTGCAAACAAACTTATTTCGATGTAGGCAATTTATTATTTTAATACTTTGAAAGTTCACCATCAATTTAATTTATTTCCATTATTGTAATATTTTCTTTTTATTCCTATGTTTTAAAGGAGGGTGTATGTAGCTTTCTTGAGGTAATTGCTAGATTAATATAGTAAATTTTAGTTTTATTTAGTGTTCTCTACATTATTTAGAATTATTTTTCACTAATACATATTACATTTGCAATAGTTTAGTGTTTGCTATAACTTGAAAACTGTACTAAACCTTTTAATTTGTTTTGATAGTATCTTTAAAGACTGAAACATTATGCCAATGCATTTCTTTGTAAGCATACAATAAAAACATTGAGGAAAAAACAATACAAATAAATTATTATTTTTCAGTGTTATAAACAATAAATTGTTGAAGATGGAAGTCTAGATACAGGCTTTTTAGTGCTTTTTTGTAGCCGAAACAATAAATAGTTTGTTACTTGAAACACCTCATAAATAATGTGTGAATAATGTTTATTTTATTTTTGAAGTCAGAACCAAGGACCGAGAACCGAGAACCGAGAACCGATTTTTAAGAACCAGTACCGAACCGAGAACCAGGAAGAAACAGAAATTGACCCATCACTAGTGACAACCCATGTAGCAAAAACAACTGTCACTACACCAGAAAGCACTGAGTTAATGTACCTTACTTATATCATTATTATTCAAATAATTTAGAGATGGGTCGAGTCTTGGTTTATCGAGTCGAGCCGAGCCGAGTTGGGTCAGATTGACTCGACTCGAAAACCGAGTCACATATTTTATCAAGTTCGAGACTCGAAACACGTTTCGAGTTTAAGTACCAGCATAGTGACATTATAGCACTTTATTATATGTTGTCTTAACGTTTTCGCCAAGTCATTAATACAGCAATAAATGATAATGACCTTTAAACAAAACAAATCCCGTGCAAACCTAACCTTGCCTGCTAGGTACCTTGCTACGGCGCTAAAATAGGCACAAGTGCAACCAAACCTAGGCCTACCTTCATTTATGAACGTGACGTCGTAACGTGATTTTGTCGATAGTGGCGACAGTTTATAGGACAAAATTATGTCACATGACCATTTTATATATTAAAAAAAAGGCTTGGAAAACAGCGTGCACTGTTTTCATTTTGTTTTTCATCCTGTGTTTACTTCAAATACGGTACCGCATTTGTTTACAAAATACGTCAAATGGATTTTCACTGAAGAAAAATATGTTGCAAAACGCACATGTATTAATAATCATCACGTTTATCGTGCCCCGTTTATAAAAACTCGTATAAACAAGAGATTTACGTAACCTAAAAATAAAAACATAAAATAATTATATTGTAATATTTAGTAAATAACACCAAACCGTGAAGCGTGAAAATGGCTGCGTGTAAGGCCAGCCAGCCTTTCATTTTGGAACTAAATTTAGCTGTGCTCTGCTACGCAGCGCTGCGTGTCAATAACGTTTAGGATAAAATTACTTTCCTTTTGTTTGAATAAAATATAATAACAACAACGCTCATGCATTTTATTTGGCAATCAGTTACTGATCGCCAAATCAAATGCATGAAATATTTATTTAAAAACATATTGATATTCTTGTAGTTGTAACAAGTTCCGGGCGAATAATCTTGCCGCGAAAAGTGTATTTACATTGAGAATGTGACAATGTGACAAGGCCTATATGCCTGAGCCTAACTCCCGATCGTACATCTTCGTTTTTTTTTTTTGTTCATTGTAAATAAATATGGCGGTGTTGATAAAAGGAAATACCATAAACAAGGCAATGGTATTTATTTGTACGCCGCCATATTTTTCGTTTGCAGTGTGTCCGTGAATGTTTATTTTGGACAACTCATGATAACTATGGTCAATTAGGTTAGGTTCGCTACATTATAAATACTTTAAAACATTGTGGACGGTTGATTTGGTTAGGATAGCTACATTAAAGATACTGTGAAATCATGTTGAAATAAAGCTTAGTTTTTTATATTTAAATAACATAATGATTTGAATTAATCATTTAAAATATTTAAATAACATAATGATTTTCTAATTAATCATTTAAAATATTTAAATAATGCAGATGCATCTTGGATACACAATTTTTATATCAATGGGTGTAATAATATTTTATTTATCATATTCGACGCAAAAAATTATAAAATTATGAAACTCGAACTGACTCGACCTCTTCAAAAATTTGGTGACTCGAACTCGACTCGACTCGAAATATGAATTGCTAAACTCGGCTCGACTCGACTCGAAGCCAAAAAACCTCAACTCGTCCATCTCTAAAATAATTGCCATCAAAGTTATAATAAATTACATTAAAAAAAAAATCTTCATAAATATATGGCAGGAGGGTTACTTCGTAGTAGGGCTATGCGGTTAAGGTTTTTTTTTTTGGTCAGTTCGGTTTTGCATCGAGAACTTAGGTTCTTTGTTTCAGTTTCTATAGAGAGAGAAAAAATTAGTCCTACACAAAATTTTAATGAGCTTAACAGAATCATTATTTGGGTATTAAAATTGAAGTGTAGTGTTGCGAACTCGCTGCCAATACAGTTTGTCTTGCTGATGAGTAAGGCGCATAAAGTCGAAGAAAACTCTGTTAAGGTACCAGGATGCTAGAGGAGCATGTAACTGTTGAAAAATGATTTGTTTCTGAGAAAAAAAAATTACATCAAAGACAACAACAGAGATATATTCCGAACAAAGCTTGTAAAATCACAAGAAAACAAGGCGGCAAATAACATTTTAAACCAAACAAAGACTGAAAATAATTTTGAATTCACACAAGGCTGTTAAAAGATAAGTTACGGGGGGACAAGAAGTTAAAGCCTCGAAACAATTTAGTGCTCTAAAATCTCAACACGATCGATGGGGCTAATAACAGACAGGAGTGATCGCATAGCAAACGTGAGTAGATAAATTGTCTGTAAAAGCAACAGCTACACAAAAGCAGTCAATTTTTTTTTATAAAAGTTGTATATCCGAAGCTTATCAAGTGGGATGTACGTTATGTGGTATGAATCATAAAATAAAATACAAAATCTACAAACTCTGTTTTTTTTACTATGTGCTTAATTTATACTTCTTGAGGGATGATATATTGTTAATATGGTCTTAACATTAAAAAATAATATCTTCTGATGTAATCAAACTTAATTTAAGATATGGGAAATTATTAAAAAGCATACCTTAACCTACCTTCACTTATTGAACGTTCTACAAAATATCACACTTGAAATTGTAACAATTTCATATTATAAAAAGAAAAAGAAATGTTATAAAATTATAAAATCTACTAAAACAGTATTGGCCAGATCAATATAAATTCAGTATAAATGTAATAAGTTACTTATAATTATTTTGGAGTTATATGCAGAAAAAAAAATGAGTTGGTTTTTGTATGTACTAAGTTTTGAATTTTTGTATAGGCATCAATGTGGGTTAAGAGAGGGTTAAAAAAAAGTGGAATTTTTTTAAGTAATAGCAGAACTAGCAAGGAGGTACAAGATGTCAAAAATTGGCACAGGGTTGGATACTTTAAAGGAACTGAAACCGATTTAGAAAAATGGGAGAACCACAGAGGCCTACTTCTCAAATATTTTTGAATTATTAATATTTGTTAAATTATATCCGTAGACTTTTTTAAGGTTTTTGTGGTATGAGGTCAATGAAAATAAACCTAATACCTAAACTGACAGTTTGACGGAAGAGTAACTTTACACACAAAAAAAGGGGAGTTTAAATTTTCTTTAAACAATCAAAATTTATTGATGAACTAAAGATAGACCATAGGATTAACATACAAATTTTTCTTTGTAAGATTTCTATTAAAAGAGCATTGTGTTTAACAAGTCAAACTAAAAACACTCCCAGCTGACACTGGAGAGTGTGTTGTATCTGAATACAAGCAGACTGTAATTTGGGTTATGTAGGGCTTAAGTCCTTGGACAAGTGTTTGAAGTCTGAAGGATGTGTTGGCAGGTGCTGCGACTGGTATGCATGCAGTCTGTAACCAACAGCGGTCTGAAGGCCAAGGTGTTGGAGCACTACAAGCGGGAGATCATCCAGACGTACGGCTTCCAGCACATCCTCACGCTCAGCAACTTGGAGGTGGCCGGCTTGCTGCGTCTGCAGGTGTGTGTGTTCTGTAACCAACAGACTGGAGTGGTGTGATTTGTCGCATCATCCCGGGCCAACCCGATGCTCGAAGCATCCAGGACAGCAGTGCTTGTCCACGCCACTCCACACGGCGACTCTGTAAGCCTGCGGAAGAGAGGGAGGAAGTGCTGAGGAAGGAGTGCGTGGGGGCAGGTGGGGCGATGCCCCGGAGGTATGCACGCGTGACATCAGTGGCCGTGCGGGCCGCCAGGCGTCTGGGAGCACTGGCTCCTGGTTCCAGCACTCTTTGGAACCGTATGCTTAACTAATATCAAAATATTGGTGTAGATTATTTCCTCTCTTATTACATATCAGATAACCATTTATTATATATTTTGAAAGGAAACTAGATGAAGTTAAACACCACATTGAAGGCATTTAAATATGTAGGTACAGTAGAGCACCCCTCAACCGTAATTCCCACAAACGGAACTCCCGATATCCGGAACTAATTTTCCAAAACTATTAAAACATTACAAAACATCTCCAAAACATTTCCGCACTGGAACGAGGCGTTTTTGCCTGACTGTACATGTCTTGTAGGCGCGCGCGCACACGTCTGTCAGAGAGCTAATTATAGCCAGTCTTTCCCGCGCATTGCGTAAATACACCGCTGGTTTTCGCGTCGGACGTGAATTACTATAAAGATGTTTATGCTATAAGTAGTTTTATTGTTTCACTACGTCAAGTAAACGGAAAATTCCGGCCGGCCCGAGAGTATGTACACAGACTCCCACTACACACGCTGACTCACGTGATAGCGAGTAACATTTACTTCCAACGTGTGTTGCTTTCAGTTTGTAGACAATAATTTAGTTTACAAATATGTGTTATGTACATATTTATACGTGAATATATGGTTAAGCAGTCTACATTTACCTGTATTTCTCTATCTCTGTGTTTTTAAACGAGATGCTTGAAGTGTTATTCTTGTATATGGGAAATGTAAACTGTGCGTGGCAGTGACTATACACTCTCCGGAAGTGTGAATCACTAGCACGTCAACACAGAAGTAACACAACATTGCAGTTGTAGTCCTACTACCTCCTCCGAACCCTCATCATCCTCTTCGCTCACGCACGCACCCACCCACTGAGATAAGAAACACGTGCCTGCCAGCTTGCTTGAATGAAGGTCATTCAACCGGCCCGGAGGCCGGCCCTACTGCAACTCCCCTTACCCGGAATATTCCCATAACCGGAATAGACCTCCCCCCGATGATTCCGGTTGAGGGGTGCTCTACTGTACATATCAAGTGGTTTATGCCAAGTTTAAGCTTAGGCAAGTGCATCTGTCATGAAACACTTTTTTGAAACTCAAGCTGCCTAAAGTTAAAGCCAAAAATTTGTTTGTGAGCAGATTGCGAATGTGATCTACATATATCTTTAGCTGTGGAAACACATGCTTAATGGTTTTGTCACTATATGTAGGGCTGTGGTTTTTAATTTTTGGGTTTTAAAATCTTGTGCTAAAATTTATATCACATTTGCTCTACTAAACAATATTGTGGCTAAAAACGTGTCATATCTACGACACTTTCGACTCTAGGCACAGATGCAATACTCTCACCCATGTAAGAGCTGTTGGTCTTGTCAATGTGCAGATGAAATATATTCCATTTGAATTTATTATTAAAACGGTGAATTTCCACACTTTATTGTCATTGTTGACATTTTGGTTGTTTGATTGTTACACATAAAAATGTTTATCTGCACGGCCTTCCACCAGCATATCAATTTAAGTAAATTTTGAATTAACTAGGGATGGGACGAATCCACATTTTGGTCGAATCCGAATCCTTGTTCGAATCCTCAGTGTTTGTCATCGAATCTCGAATCCCAGTCCCACACTAAACTTCACCACATGTTATTAAAAAAAATCACACATTTATTTTAAAAAATTACATAGGCCTATGTATTAAAAAAAATCACATGTGTATTTATAAAATTATAAAATAAGTGCATAGTGTATACACCTGATATAAAATAGAGACAAATAACCTCAAAAACCACACACGTAAGTTTGCATCTGTCCAATTCTCTGTTAAATTAATCCTTCCTATGTTTTCAATAAAATACTTTTGTATAACAGACACCATTTAAAAAAAGTTACATTTTTTCTGCAATGTTATATTATTGAAGGTTGGAAATGATCAAGTAGTTATACTAATTGACAAAATGCAGCGTAGTTTATCTTATGTTTGTTCTATTTCCATTACCTTTATAATATAGTTTAGGTATACAATTTTCTAGAGCTGGACGAACCTCAGTTCTCTGGTTTCGAACCGAGCCGAACCTCATACAGAAATAATTGTTTTGAATTAAAATGAACCAATGACCAGCATTTTGGTCTTTAACTGAGTGGTGAGAAAGAAAGGTTCTCCAGCCATATGTAAAATTAAAACATTATATAGCTTAGCTTATATATATATAGTGATGGGCCGAGACTCGAAAATTCGAGTCGAGTCGAGCGAGTAACATCAGCTCGGCTCGGCTCGGCATTCGAGTTTGTTTTACTCGACGGGGCGAAACTCGAAAGGAAATTGGGTAAAACTTGATGATAAAATATAATAAAATTGAATTACAATTCTTAATATCTCCTTACATGACTTCGGCAGACACTAAAAATACGTACGTAAGACCGAAACACGTACTTACAAACAATGACGACAATCGGCCATATTATTTATATTTTAGTTTTACATATTGCCAACTTAACAGGTGTGACCACATAGCAAAGACGAACACATTTTTAATAAACAAAACACGAATTAAATTTTATAATCATAGTATCGGCCCAAATATTACTTTTTTTTTAGTAAATCCGTGCTACAATCGGCACAACGTTACAATAATAAATTAACGGTAGCGTTATATTTGTGTTACAGAGCACATGTTTGCGACTGATACGCCACCAATCACGAAATGGCAGTTAAAAAAAAAAACTTTGCTCCACTAATTTTAGGTAGTGTAGGTTGGCGAACATGAATTTTTTTCCGTGTTTGTTTACACAATTACGTTCGGCGAGATTGCATTTTGTATAATTGTTTGCTATCCAAGTTAAGTGGCAAGTTAAAATTAATTATGAAGTATAAAGTATTTTATAAAGTGTAACTACAAATCATGGATTGGTTGGAAGTGCCAGCTTGCGATTGGCCGGCAACGTAACGGCGTTAGTGTTATAGCAATAATCTTTAAATGTATTATATTTGTTATGGGAACGTTTATTGTAATGTTGCGTTAATTGTAGCACGGCATTACACTTCCCATAAGTGAAAGTTTTCAAAAATGTTCTAATGATTGTGTGAAACGTAACCTAAACTTCGCGCCAACAAGCCTAAATTATATTCATTTTTTTATTGACTCGTGAATGCTGCAGGCCGCAGCTAACTCGTTCGGCCCAAAATAAGGTAAATATGTAGTTGAGCGGTATTTGCGAAAAAAAATGTTAAAAACTGAAAATACTTTAATTATATGCTCTTTAAATTCCTCTTTTCATTAAAGCCGGCAGATATAAGAAATTCCAAATACTTTATGAGATATCGAATTTTTTAATTTTCATAGTTGGGCGATATTTGTTAAATAAAATTTAAAAATTCCGAAAATACTTTAATTATATGCTCTTTAAATTCTTTTCATTAAAGCCGGCAGATATAAGAAATTCCAAATACTTTAGGAGATATCAAATTTTTTAATTTTCATAGTTGGGCAATATTTGTTAAATAAAATTTAAAAATTCAGAAAATACTTTTTTCTATGCTCTATACCTCAATTATTGAATTGTATTATATCAGTTAAGAATTTATTCTAAATGAATTATTTGTATTAATACTTGTATTTTAAATATATTTGATTACGTGGGCCAGTCTAAGGACTCTTAGCAGTAAAGTGCAAATATTCAAGCTCGACTTAAGTGTCAAAGATTCAAATAAAAATTCAGACTCGAATCGACTCGACTTGAATTTATGATCTACAAACTCGACTCGAATCGACTCGAACTAATTATTGTATAATTCGACTCGACTCGACTCGACTTAAAAATTTGCAGGTTCGTACATCTCTATATATATATACCAACTTTTAATTCATGAAGAAGTTACATCTAAATTTCAAAAAGACTATCTTCCTTTTTCAGTGTACACTAACCTTCATTTAAAAAAAATATTATAAAGATGACGAACATTCAGCATAAGGCCACATAACATATTTACGTGGTAGACATAACCTAACATTTTTAATAAGTAAAACTTTTTAATAGGACATCAAAAAAAAGGCGAATGTGAATTAAGTTACCTATCTACATATTTTTGTGGTAGACATAACCTAACATTTTTAATAAATAAAACTTTTTAATAGGACATCAAAAAAAAGGCGAATGTGAATTAAGTTACCTATCTACATTACAAAACCCGCTGACTGCAGTTGCTGTTTTGTTGGAAGAATGCTGCTCGTCAGAAGAAACTTTAGACTTTTTTTTGGGGTGGTTCTGGGTCATCCGGGTCGTCATTATCTTTTCTCCATTTGGAAAACTTAAACGACGTTAGCCTTCTCATCGCAAATCACCTCAAGAACAATAATATTGTAAACGTAACGTAAAAAGTGTGGTTATAGAAATTTGCGTCGGAAAAAAGAAAACACGAGAAATAATGATGGCTGCCGCGACTACGCTAGTCAATTTAGTACCGTACTGCAAAATTTACTGGACCAGTACTTTTAATACACAAGATTAAATTAATACTTTCATTACCTGACTGTTATAACCAAAAAGGCCAAAGAAAATAAATACATCCCAGTAATTTAAAACATGTAATTTACGTAATCATTTCCTACCGCATTTGTCTTGTGTTAACTTGATCACGTTAGTTTTGCCGAAATACGAGAGTTCTCGTACATGCGCTTTAGTTTAACGCATGGGGTACGCAATCTTTGGTGATTGTACAACACTTCTTGTACACGCACTATAGTTAAAGGTATAATATACAATACCTTTGGCATTTGTACGATAGTTTATATTACGTAGTACGACAAATGCATACAAAATTCTCTAAAGTAAACCAAAAACAAAGCGCGCCTATATGAAAAAATGCTATGCGAGTTATGCGACATTTAATAATTTTTTATTTTTATTTTGTCTGCGCTTGAAACTGTTGAGGCGACGATTATGCGATAAAAGTCGGAATATTACAAGTAATAGAATTTTGTTGAGCTGTTTTGTGAATGGTCTGAAATGGGGGTTAGAAAATTAGAAAAACGTAATTTTTTTTAAACGAACATTCAGTTTTTCGAATATATTTTAAGAGGTTTCGAACTGAACCGAACGTAAGGGTTCGGTTCGGTTCGAAATTTTCAAACTTCGCCCAGCACTACAATTTTCAATTACTACCTAAAACTCTTAAAAACCCACCTCGAATCCCACCTCGAATCCCACCTCGGATCCTACGAATCCTCGAATCCATAGGATTCGGTATATTCGACGAATCCAAGATTCGAAAATCCCATCCCTAGAATTAACAATTATACACTTCTTCTAAAATGGTGATTTGGGCCTAGATGACGCCTGTATGAAGATGGGCGGAAATTTGACAGTGCTAGCTTAATTTAGCATCACAATTTATATACAGCAAAACCCCTTATTTGCACTTTTCATGGGGACAAAGTAAAAAAGTGTAAAAAGCGGGAAAGTGTAAATAAAGGGAAAAGTATAAAAAGGAGTACAGTTTACCTTATTTAGAATTTTTTTCCTTTTGTTTAATAGCACATACTACAATGCAGGTACAAACACACTAACAGCAAATTTTACTTTAGTATTTAATCAATTATTAATTTACCACATTTGACAAAATTAAAAAAAGAATGAAAGCCAAAATGTTTTTCTGATTACTTCCTAAAAAATAAATTTGAAATTTTCTTCTGCTTGCTTTTTTAGCTGTTCAAGGAGATTATTTGCCTCTCCAAATTATAAATACAGTTGCAACCGGCAGGGTTTATAACAAATACGGGCTACATACACATTGCTCACAGTAAAAAAATTTTTAAGAAAAGGCCGCAAATTGATGAATATTTACCGTCAATAGCGCGCCAAACGCGGAGAAAGGTCATTGTACTTGGTCAGCTGCTGTAACGACGCGGCGGCGCATGCGCACTCTATGCTCCGCCCAGACTCATGACGCCATCAGCCGCCAACCAATAGATGCGAGCTTAGCGGAAAAAAATATAAGCTCCACCTCCCGTGTACCAATTTTATCCAGTTCTAATACCAATTTATTGGTATACGCACCAGTTTTCTCGCTGCCGTGACATGTTCAAGTTTACGTTTATCATGATGTCTTGATACCAATATTTAATTATTTACGATCCCCAGAAATAAATGGTTAGTTTAAAAAATATGGCGTCAACTGTACAATACTTCCCAAATTATAAAAGACGTATAAAACAGTTACCAAGACACCGCTCATTTTATCTTGTGAAGTTTATGTCTCGTACCAGTATTTCGGCTAAGTTGTGACATAAATACAGTATCAGAACTTACAAGCAGCCATGTTTGTACATTCATGAGTTTACGTTTTTCCCTCGTGCATTTTAGATTGTCTCCTGCTATAATTACTCGTACTTTTACACGCCTAGGCTTAAATTATTACATGTTTAGAAATAAAAGCAACTTTTCATGTTATAAAATATGTATATTTTGCTATTTAAAATGTTCATTGCCTACTAGCTCCACGGTATTTTCTGGTTGTTTATGGTTGTTACGTGACGTAAATAGCGGGATTGATTCGATTTTTGAGACGTAATTCGCGGGAAAGTATTGTATTGGACTATATGGGAACCAAACGGGACCTGAAGAATATAGTGCAAATAACGGGAAAACGTAAATAACGGTAACGTAAATAAGGGGTTTCGCTGTAGATGCTTTTTGAATTTATTTAAGTGTGTTGACATATTGTGTAGGATAATACCTAAAAAGGTATTGACCGTAGAAGTGATTTTATGTACCGTGTTTTATCGCATAATGGTCGCACGCACGTAATCGTCGCAACCATATTTTAGGCTGTCAAAATTGGGATAAAAAAACTTCTTGCGTAAACGTCGCATGATGTTTTTGGTCCTGCTAGTGGATGCCGAGCGCTTTGTGTAGGTATCTTTTCCATATAAAACAATGTATTTTAAAGTAGAAATCTAATATTATTCGGTCATTACCACTTACTTAATAAATTGACGGAAAAATACGAAGTTGTTTGACGTGTAAATTTTCTTATAAAGACGTTTTTAAACGTTATTTCCTTTATCTGATCGTCTGCGTCGCCGCGGTGTAGCTATAATCTAAAATTTAATTTCGGTCATTACCACTTATTTATTTAATTAACGGAAATACAAAGTTGTTTGACGTGTAAATTTTCTTTTAAAGACTTTTTAATCTGTATTTCCTTTATCTGATTGTCTGCGTTACCGCGGCGTACCACTTATAAAAATGTAGCCAGCGCATCATTCATGTTTGGTTATGTTGCTTCCCGTATAGAGCGCGCGCAGGTAGTCGAATATCGATATCTCGCCGGTTGGATGCAAGGCGCGCTCTCTGTCAGGTGCCGAGTTAACTACATTTGATAGCCCGCATTCTTTCGTGGCAAGTGTGTACTACGACACGTTAGTTCACGTCAGATTCAAGTGGCTTGTGTTCGTGTTAGAGTTTTGGTTTTTCTATTTAAAGTTGAAGAAAGGTTTTTGTTTAAGGAATTATTAATATAGATTGTTTGGCGTGCTATTGTATACTCCACCTTTTTTTAAATAAACGTACTTTCTATGAACGGGTTTGGTTTTTATGAATAACTTTACCTAACAAAAAAATTTTTTTCTGCATAATTGTCGCACCCCTACTTTTCAAACTTGATTTTAGAATAAAATGTGCAACTATTATACGAGAAAACACGGTAAGTACTATTTCACCAACTCTATCCTTACCTACACATGAAAACTGCATCATCTTGTTTACTAGTAATAGATGTTATACATTTCATTTGATCACAAAGTACTAAGACAACATTATGTAAAACTAATTTGAGTAATAAACACTCCTAGTTACAAGTGAACTACTATAACTGTAAATTATCATAACTGAACTTAAGAGACTCTCTGACCCAATGGTCTTGTTTAAATAGTACTATTGCTTGCCACTGTTTTGAAGTTAGCCCCATCTTTTACCTACTAAAACTGTGAAAGACATTATGTTACAAACGAGAGAGACTAGGACGCAACACGTGCCAGGGGTCTGGCGTCCTGGCACCAACCCCCCACCCTCCGCCCCTGCTCTGTCCTTCCTTGACCGGCGCTGCTATCTGTCTCCTGGCGACCTGGGAGTTTTCCATGGAGTGGCGTGAATAGGTGTCATCATTCAGGATGCTTCGAGCATCTGGTCGGCTCAGGATGATGCGATACGTCACAACCACTCCAGTCGGCTCCAGAAACACTGCCAAGGTTATAAAAGTGGCGACGCTGGCTTGTGCGGGAGTTCGGAAAGTCCAACCGGTGAGTGGAGTGAAGTGCAAATTTGGCGAGGAGAACAAGAGACCTCCTTGTGAGCGGCACGACGCGGAGCAGCGAGACCGTGTGAGTGCGAATGAGTGGCGTGAGACTGTGTGTGCGGATAGGTGCGAGTTAAGGGGCGAATCACTGTTGAGCCTTAGCTCCAGTTAGAGTGCAAACTGAGGAACTTGACAGGCATTTAGAGATTAATAAACAGACTTTTTTAAGTGCAAGTTATTGTGAACAGACATTAAGTGTGGTGATTTAATAAGTAATAAATTATTAATTTATTAGTAGTAAATAAAACTGTATAAAAATTAATTGGGCTATCCTTACGAACCCGTTTTGCCCACTTGTAACATTTGGTGTCGGAAGTGGGATAGCCCCAATTAAATGATTTACAAATAATTAACAGTGAATTTAAAAAAAATGTAAAAAGTTAAAAAAAATATATTAGAATTTATATTTTTGAGATTAAAATTTGTGTTAGGAACTGTACTGAGTTGTTAGTGTAGTAAAGTAAGTGTAATTATTTAGTAGAATTTTAGTATTAGCCATAGGTAAAGTTATAAGTGTACTGATAGGACAGTGGTGATAGTGGCAGATTAATAGTGTATGTGGACAAGTAAGATGGCTGCAGACGAACTTAAAAATATAATGGTTTTCTTGGCCAAAATAAATAAAAAAATGGATAATAACCAAGAAGAGATGAAGATAAAAATTGATGATAACCAAGAAGAGATGAATAATGAAATGAAGAACTGCCAAAAAGAGATGAAGACTGAAATCGGTGACATGAAGAGGGGTCAGGAAGATATGTGTAATGAACTCGTGGCTGCTCAAGAAGAATTAAAGAATAAGATGGATGAAACCAGTATTCAATTGGAGGGGAAAGTACAGTGTTTGAAGCAACATCTAGTCGAACATGAAGAACTGATGGCGCAACAGGTAGCTCACCTCGAGCAGGCCAACAAACAAGTGCGACAAATGATTAAGGAAGCTACAATTTACATCTGCTACGAAACAGAGTTCTTCCAGAGACAGAAGGTGGAAGGTGCAACTGCACACCCAAAATTCAAAGCCACCCACCGTTCATGGCTAATCGTCATGGCCTGTCTTCAGGCAACAGTTAAGAGGCAGCTGCTGAAGTGAATAACTGGGATGAGGAAGAAAAGGCTATGACACTCGTCTTGGCCCTGTTTTTTTAAAATCATTTTAGGTTTTTTTAGCAGGCATAGATCGCTACCACAAACCTTCGGCAATCATTGCAACGTTTTCTCACAGAAAAATAAAATCACAAAGCACAATAAGTACATGCAAGATGTCCATCGTTTCTTTAAGCAGTAGCAGGTCAACCAACCTTGGAGCTTGAAGGAACCTTTGCACTATGCAGCTTTGCCATGCGGCATTGAATAAGCCCCGTACCATTATTTTTTAACACACGTTTTACGAAAAATTGTTCACAATTTGCGGGTAAATACGGTATAAGTCCGGCCAAAAACAGAAATCATAGCAAGACTAGTAAAATAAAATGTTCATCATTACGTCCACCATATAAAATTAGTGATGGGCCGAGACTCGAAAATTCGAGTCGAGTCGAGCGAGTAGCATCAGCTCAGCTCGGCTCGGCATTCGAGTTTATTTTACTCGACGGGGCGAAACTCGAAAGGAAATTCGGGTAAAACTCGATGATAAAATATAATAAAATTGAATTACAATAAATTCTTAATATCTCCTTACGTGACTTCGGCCGACACTAAAAATTACGTACGTAAGACCGAAACACGTACTTACAAACGACGACAATCTGCCATATTGTTTATATTTTAGTTTTACATATTGTAAACTTAACAGGTGTGACCATATAGCAAAGAAGACGAACACATTTTTAATAAACAAAACACGAATTAAATTTTATAATCATAATATCGGCACAAATATTACTTTTTTTAGTATATCCGTGCTACAATCGGCGCAACGTTACAATAATAAATTAACGGTAGCGCTATATTTGTGTTACAGAGCGCATGTTTGCGACTCGCCACCAATCACGAAATGGCATTTAAAAAAAAAACTTTGCTCCACTAATTTTAGGAAGTGTAGGTTGGCGATAGTCTTGTGCCTGCTCGGACATTTAAGAGAGCGCTCCGAACTAGTTCGATCCATGTTAGGTGCTAGTTCGGTCTTTTAGTGCTAATAGTTCAACTAGTACGCTAGGTTAAAGGACACTGACAAAACCTTTTATTACACATATATCAGTTCACCTGAATGTTATAAATATGAATATCTTATCAGATATTTTCTTGTGACCTGCAATAAGCATTTCTAATTATATTTATAAAGATTTTAATGTAATCTTTCTATGCATAAAATCTTTTTTTTTTCCATAAAAGCAAACATTTGAAAATAAATCCAATGAACAATTAATTAGAATGTCACTTTCAATAATCAAGAGCACACATTACCTAATCTTATGAATCATACAAAACAATAAAAATAATCTAGTGTTACACTGCTATACATTTGAATAAACGCAACAATACTAGTACTAAATTTTGTTGCCGGACTCGTGCCGCGCACGCCACGTTATTGTCTCGTTCAGTCGTTCGAACTCGAAGCCGAAGGTACTAGTACGTTATTCGTTCCGTCTCCACCCTGTCCGTGACACGGCAATAGAAAGAAGAGGCGGCGATAAGCGATAAGAAAGAAGCAGGAACCAAGGAGAGGGAAAGAGACAACATTACCTGTGTAAAGGACAGCAGCTAAGAAACGCGCATGCGCACTGCCCGACTGTGAACCATGGAGCTGCGCAGTGCGCACTGCGCAGTATGTACGCATGCAGAGCGCACTCGCAAGGGAAGGGATGACGAGATCGAGACTGTTATGTGAACGAGAACGAGAACGAGGTAAACAACAAACGTCCATCGGTTCGAAAGCATCCTGTTTGGAAACTAGTGTACTATTAAGTATGACCTATTAAGCAAAGTGACACAGAATAGTTCGTACTAGTACAGCGGAAGGAATACATTCTTAACAGTACATAGTACATGTACTACACAAGACTAGTTGGCGAACATGAATTTTTTTTTTCCGTGTTTGTTTACATTATTACGTTCGGCGAGATTGAGTTTTGTATAATTGTTTACTATCCAAGTTAAGTGGCAAGTTAAAATTAATTATGAAGTATAAAGTATTTTATAAAGTGTAACTATTCAATACAAATACAAAAGCATGGATTGGTTGGAAGTGCCAGCTTGCGATTGGCCGGCAACGTAACGGCGTTAGTGTTGTAGCAATAATCTTTAAATGTATTATATTTGTCATGGGAACGTTTATTGTAATGTTGCGCCAATTGTAGCACGGCCTTACACTTCTCATAAGTGAAAGTTTTCAAAAATGTTCTAATGATTGTGTGAAACTTACCCTAACCTTCGCGCAAACAAGCCTAAATTATATTCATTATTTTTTATTGACTCGTGAATGCTGCAGGCCGCAGCTAACTTGTTCGGTCCAAAATAAGGTAAATATGTAGTTGAGCGCTATTTGCGGAAAAAAAATGTTAAAAATCTGAAAATTCTTTTATTAATGCTCTTTAAATTCCTCTTTTCATTAAAGCCGGCGGATATAAGAAATTTCAAATACTTTAGAAGATATCGAATTTTTTAATTTTCACAGTTGGGCGATATTTGTTAAAGAAAATTTAAAAATTCCGAAAATACTTTTATTCTATGCTCTATACCTCAATTATTGAATTGTATTATATCAGTTAAGAATTTATTCTAAATCAGTTATTTGTATTAATACTTGTATTTTAAATATATTTGATTAAGTGGGCCATGATATAACAAGACAACCATCTAAGGACTGTTAGCAGTAAAGTGCAAATAAATATTCAAGCTCGACTTAAGTGTCAAAGATTCAAATAAAAATTCAGACTCGAATCGACTCAACTTGAATTTATGATCTACAAACTCGATTCGAATCGACTCGAACTAATTATTGTAAAATTCGACTCGACTCGACTTAAAAATTTGCAGGTTAGTACATCTCTATATAAAATATTTACCACAGTGCTCAACAAACAATGAAACCGAATTAGCTGCTCATATTGCTGTACCAGTTGTGTCACGTATCACACAATCAGGTCAATGAATGGCTAGTGTTTTGATTTTGTTGTGTATTCATCAGACATTATGCCTTGAATGAGGGAAATGGTGTACAGGTGGAACAGTCTCACAAAGGAAACAAATGCAAGTAGATGATTGGTTGAAAAATATATCGTAACACCGTCCTGCATGCGGCAAAGGTTTTGATGATCATATTTGTTATTGTTTTGAAACAATTATCTAAAAGTTTAACTATAAGTAAAGTTTAAGAGTTTAAAGATAAACTTTATTTTATTACTTTATTTTATTCCTTAAATGATGAACGTTATTTGCAGGAAGCATCTATAAATGCAAATGTTTTGAATGGGAAAAATGAACACAGGGATTTGTGGAAGTGATCAAGGGAATTATTATTTAAATATTATAAACGGAAAAACATATTGTGCGGGAATTTCTTGAACAAGTTTTACTGTATTTGGTTTCCCTGGATACATTGTATGTATTCATGAGCCACACCTTTCCTTATAACACACATTTTTCTACCTGTCTGCTGCATGTCAATAATACTTTTGCTGTTCACTACAACGTGTAGTGGTAATGATAGTATAAATACAGCAAAGAAGCAGTACAACCTGAAGAACACAATAATTTGTATAGTAAACATTTCAGTATTCTTGAAAACCTAGGTCTAGAGAGTAGTTTGAAATTAAATTACCTTTATTTAATTACATGTCAATTTTGAATTTTAACATAACTCTAGTACCTATATTGTAATTCAAATTATTATCATTAAAAGATCAAAATGAAATGCTACCTTCGACAAGTTATAACACATATGGCATGTGACTAAGGCTAATCTATGATAATAAAATAAACAGAATGCATCACACTCTTTACGGCGGTTAATAAATAAATCACTAAATGTTCATTTTGCACAGGGATTGAAAACATCTCAAATTCACTAATATCCTAACATAATGTGAAAGTTATGTTTGTCTATGAAACACATGGAAACTTAACTCGATGCTCGTAAATTGTATCTCATTCCAGTCAGAGGCATATACAAGATAAGGGAAAGGGGAAAAAATAAATAAAGAGCATTTAGCATAGTTAGAGAAAGTTTGTTAGTAACCATCACAAACTATTGTTAAATTATTTTTTTAGTATAAATTTTTTGTATTTGTTTATTTTTGTATGACCATGAATCCTTCTCCTCAAGAAAGAGGTTGTATTCCACTCGTGCTTTCAGCTGGATACATCGTGAATACCAGTAAAACTATTGAGCATGCGTCTTCAATGGGAAGATTTCTGACTACATGAGCAAAACGCATCAGTGCACATAACCACAGTTCACAGTGCATCAGTTCAGCAGATTATGGGGGGGGTGGGGTGATGTTCCCTGGTTTCTTATAACTATTTACTCGTTGTGGAATTACTAGCATGTCTGAGCCTTCTTGTGCTCTCAGATGAGGGAACCGCTAGTTAAAAAGCTACATGCTCTCCTCTGAACTGCATCACTTAACGATACTTTCAACCTCTGTTGTTTACTAATGGTTTATTTGTGAAGCAGTGAAACAAAATGATACCGGCTACATAGAAAAAGCCAAAGGTTTAATTGTATTTAATGTTAAAGTTGCCCTCTTTTATCGCATAATCGTCGCACCCATATTTAAGGGCGTCAAAACTTCGATAAAAAAATCCTGTAAACGTCACGTGATGTTTTTGGTCTCGCTATTAGATTCCAAGCACTTTGTGTACTTATCTTTTCCGTATAAAACGATGTATTTTAAAGTAGAAATCTAATATCTATTCAGACATTACCACTTACTTATTTAATTAAAATACGAAGTCAGATGTGTAAATTTTTTTTAAAGACATTTTTAAACGTTATACCTAACCTTTATCTGTTCGTGTGCGTCACCGCGGTGTACCGCTTTTAAAAATTTAGCCAGCGCTAGTTGGCATCATTCATGTTTCGTTATGTTGCTTCCCGTATAGAGCACGCACACGTAGACGAATATAGATAACTCGCCGATTCATTGAATGCGCGTGCTCTGTTGAGTGCCGAGTCAACTACATAGGATGGCCCGCACACCGTGGTGTGTACTATGATAGTTATGCGTTAGTTCAGGCTCGCATTATGGTCACAGATTTTGTTTTTCTATTTAAAATTGAAGAAAGGTTATTAATTTAAATTGTTTGGCATGCTCTTGTACGCTCCACTTTTTAATTAAATGTACTTTCGATGAATGGCTTTTGTTTTTATAAATAACTTTACCTAACAAAAATTTTTTTTCTCGCATAAACATTGCACCCCTACTTTTCAAACTTGATTTTAGTATAAAATATGCGACAATTACACGATAAAACATGGTACCTGATTGGTGAATACTAAACATGAGGTACCCGGAGTGGGTGGACGTGTCCGACCTCTGCTGCTGCTGCACGCAGCTTGTGAGCAAACAGTGATGTTGCCAGAAGCAGACAGGGGTGGTGGTGTGTGGTTGCAGCAGGGGGCACGGCAGTACACGATCCTGCGCAAGCAGTGATGTTGCCAGAAGCAGACAGGGGTGGTGGTGTGTGGTTGCAGCAGGGGGCATGGCAGTACACGATCCTGTGCAAGCAGTGATGTTGCCAGAAGCAGACAGGGGTGGTGGTGTGTGGTTGCAGCAGGGGGCACGGCAGTACACGATCCTGCGCAAGCAGTGATGTTGCCAGAAGCAGACAGGGGTGGTGGTGTGTGGTTGCAGCAGGGGGCATGGCAGTACACGATCCTGCGCAAGCAGTGATGTTGCCAGAAGCAGACAGGGGTGGTGGTGTGTGGTTGCAGCAGGGGGCACGGCAGTACACGATCCTGCGCAAGCAGTGATGTTGCCAGAAGCAGACAGGGGTGGTGGTGTGTGGTTGCAGCAGGGGGCACGGCAGTACACGATCCTGCGCAAGCAGTGATGTTGCCAGAAGCAGACAGGGGTGGTGGTGTGTGGTTGCAGCAGGGGGCACGGCAGTACACGATCCTGCGCAAGCAGTGATGTTGCCAGAAGCAGACAGGGGTGGTGGTGTGTGGTTGCAGCAGGGGGCACGGCAGTACACGATCCTGCGCAAGCAGTGATGTTGCCAGAAGCAGACAGGGGTGGTGGTGTGTGGTTGCAGCAGGGGGCACGGCAGTACACGATCCTGCGCAAGCAGTGATGTTGCCAGAAGCAGACAGGGGTGGTGGTGTGTGGTTGCAGCAGGGGGCACGGCAGTACACGATCCTGCGCAAGCAGTGATGTTGCCAGAAGCAGACAGGGGTGGTGGTGTGTGGTTGCAGCAGGGGGCACGGCAGTACACGATCCTGCGCAAGCAGTGATGTTGCCAGAAGCAGACAGGGGTGGTGGTGTGTGGTTGCAGCAGGGGGCACGGCAGTACACGATCCTGCGCAAGCAGTGATGTTGCCAGAAGCAGACAGGGGTGGTGGTGTGTGGTTGCAGCAGGGGGCACGCCAGTACACGATCCTGCGCAAGCAGTGATGTTGCCAGAAGCAGACAGGGGTGGTGGTGTGTGGTTGCAGCAGGGGGCACGCCAGTACACGATCCTGCGCAAGCAGTGATGTTGCCAGAAGCAGACAGGGGTGGTGGTGTGTGGTTGCAGCAGGGGGCACGGCAGTACACGATCCTGCGCAAGCAGTGATGTTGCCAGAAGCAGACAGGGGTGGTGGTGTGTGGTTGCAGCAGGGGGCACGGCAGTACACGATCCTGCGCAAGCAGTGATGTTGCCAGAAGCAGACAGGGGTGGTGGTGTGTGGTTGCAGCAGGGGGCACGGCAGTACACGATCCTGCGCAAGCAGTGATGTTGCCAGAAGCAGACAGGGGTGGTGGTGTGTGGTTGCAGCAGGGGGCATGGCAGTACACGATCCTGCGCAAGCAGTGATGTTGCCAGAAGCAGACAGGGGTGGTGGTGTGTGGTTGCAGCAGGGGGCACGGCAGTACACGATCCTGCGCAAGACGCTGCGCCTGACGGTGGAGGACGGCAGCGAGGTGCAGCCCACGGACATCAGCTACGTGCACAGCGTGTACGCCCCCTTGAGCGTGCGTCTGGCGCAGCACCTGGCACGCCCGGGGGGCTGGCGCTCGCTGCAGGACGTGCTGGGCCTGCTGGGCGTGCCCAGCTTCCAGGAGACACAGCGCACCGCGCTCGGCCGACGTGAGTTACTGTCCTGGCAGCACCGACATGTTCACATGTGTCTCAAACACCATGAGTCGTGTGATAAGACAGAGGAACTAGATCTTGACAGCATTGGTCAGCACTATTCTTTGCTTCATGTTGATTGCACGTCTAGTGTGGTTTCTTACTCTTGGAGACAATGTATTCCAGTCACAATATTTACGGACAGGTTATTTTTTGGGAGTTTCACCTTTTTTCTGTTGGCAACAGCTTTTTTTAATGTTTATAGTGCCAGAGGTGTGCATCATGTGATAATTCCTACTTGGTTGTGCAGCTCAAATTTCTTTTATTTTTATGAAGCCTCAGATGCAGTGTTAGCTCTCCCCTGTCAAGAGTTTGCTGAAAGTGTCCCTAGTTTGTCGAGGGGTGCTGTCTGTCTGAAAGGAGTAATAAACTGCAAAATTAAGTCACCAACACACCTCAATATGTTTTGAATTTCCCACTTTTTGTAGTGTCACAAATTACTAGTAACTTACCCCTTGCAGCGTTAGATCCTTGTGCGTGAACACAAACTTTGAAAAACCTGGTCCCATTGACTTGCTGCTAGGCCCAGACATGTACACACAGGCTTGGGTGGACCATTGGAACTTGGGTTAACATGTGCCGATAGTGATGGAATCAAAGTTTTGATGGTTTTGTTACCCTTGGATGAGTATGGTGTGCACAGGGTGGGTGGATATCTGGAGCAACAAACATCTCTTTGTGTTGCCCAAAGATCATCCAGCAATAGCAGTATTATTCTCCGTTCACTCTTAGCTGAGTTTTGAAATAAACAAACACCGTCGTATCACTGCGCTGCGTCAGCAAGTGATAGGCTGAATTCATCCTGCGCACCAACCACTAGTTACAACACACACACTTCAGTACAGTCGGTGATAATAAAATAACGGAAAAGTAATATAACAGGAAAATGGTGCAGTTACCATTCAGGACACAAAAGCAAACAATGTTTATTTTTTGAATAATCGATCAAATAGCACCGTAACGTAAGACAACAATATGATAGTGTTACGATTTGGTACTCACCTAATCACTATCTGGCAGTGGTGCTATCCCTTCCAGACTTGAATCAGACCTACCACCACTATCTTCGTCACTACTGTCGTCACTGTCACCGAGAGGAACTATAACACTGTCAACGACAATATCACTGATACCATCCAATTCCACATTTTTACCTCTTCTTTCATTACGTGCCGAATACAGTCGTCACACTTCTCTGGAGTAATCTGAGACAAAGCTGTGGCTACCAAATCACGTACCTCGCTTAGCTTGAATGTTCTGTTATTACGTGTCATGTAACCTTTAATCTGACTCCACACGAGTTCGATTGGATTCAAGTTGCAATGATACGGCGGTAGCCTAAGTACAGTGTGCCCCGCTTTCTCGGCGATGTTGTCAATCACATATGCAGTAAAATATGAACGTACTGTATGAACTAAATTCAGCAACTCCACTTTCAAAGACGTTGCACTGGAGGATATATTTTTTGACTGTAACCACTCAATAGTATTTTGTTTTCTCCACGAATGATTTGGCACACAATTACACTTTACACTGTGATAGGACGCATTGTTAGGGCCTGGAAAATTTCGGTGTTTTCAGTATGCAAAAAGCGGTACTTTCAAATTAGAAAAGCGGTGGTTTAAAGTCGGTATTTTCGTTATGCAATGGAAATTTTACCGGTATTTTAAATGTTGACTAAATTGTGCAGTTATTGAATATAATAGTTTACATATTTAATAAACAATCCATGTATACTAGGAATAGGCTAATATGCATAATAACAGCCAATTAAATCCAAAACAGTTACACAAAACAGACACATTGCTATAGATGTTTGCAACTACAATTTTTTTTTTTTTTGGCTGCCAATGCCACATGCTTAGCCGACTTTAGGTGTTTGTCAATGAAATCTTTTCTATCCCATGAAACTTTACAGTTGCAAAATTTGCACATCACTGTGCTATTGTCAGTACAATAAAACCCATGTTTCTGATACTGATATGCTCGTATTTAATGGAGTGGAGGAACACAGGGTTGCCACTTGAACAAACCCCAGCGCACAAATGAGAAGAAACTTAGTGTGAACTATACCCCAGATGAATTTTGAGCATCAAAACCATACACGAACACGGCTTATGTAAAAATAAGGTAATTATGCTGAAACACAAGACTTGGGTTTAAGGATACTTTAACCTTGTGTGGATCAAGTAGAAAACATTCGGCTATAAACGAAAGAAATAAGAACAATGCTATCCTGAAATGCTGTGACATGTTTTTGGAGTAGATAATCACAGCGACAGACCGACAGGATGCGCTCCTGCTCTTGCCGTCAGCGATGTTTATTTTGACAGCTCAAGCAATTATCTTTTCCACGTCCCTTCGCAGCGTAAAAAAAAAAAGAAAAAAAAACACGCTGACAGTGTCTCACGCAGAAGGTTGAAATAAGGGAGGGAATGTGTTGAAATGTTAGTTGGAAAAGGAGGGGGGGGGGGGGGGGGAATTGTTTTTACATGGTTTGTGGCCTTGAAGAATTAGCAGGGATGGGAGAGGTAAGCGTCGCGTCAAGTCACGTATGACGTCAAGCCGCCGGGCGGGTAAGATAACATGACAGCTGAGACGGCTTTTCGTGCGATAGTGGAGGCGCCGAGCTCGTCTAGACACTGCCGCGTGGCCAGTCTAGAGGGGTGGTATCTATTTTTAGACGTCTTTTGTATGCCTGGCTGCTTACAGTACAGCTCTCGCCAAGATAAACGTGAACACATAGAGCCCAACAAAGTGTAACAGACTTGTTTTTCAGCCGATTTTACTCAAATTTTCGACTTTCTCTGCTCAAATTTTTCATGTTTTCTCAAAAAACGGTCATATAAACGGAATGGACGCATCAGAGGGGGCTCGCATCGGCGGGATTATACTGTAATGGTACTTTTCGGGGATATATTCGCAGTGTAATATAGAAATGTTGTGGTTTTCGCGAATGTACTTACTTTTCGCGTTTTCATGCGAAATTCGCAAAATTCGCGATCGCGAAAAATTCCAGGCCCTACACATTGTCCATAACAACATACACTGTGATAGGACGCATTGTCCATAACAACACTGTTCTGTTCTAATTTTGGCAATGTTTTTTCAAACCAATCCCGAAAAAACGTCATCATTCATCTCTTCATGATAATCACCGGATTTCTTTGACTGAAAAATTAACTCACCGTTTTCCACAAAACCACTGTCACTACCAATATGAAGCAATATAAGGCGCTGCCCCTTACCTATTGGATTTTTTAGTCCTGTAGACAGTCCTGAGAGAAAAGCTTCTCTCTTCTTCTTAACTGTAGAATCTTTCCAAGACTTGTTTGTAGCATGCCCTTCATTCACCCACGTTTCATCTAAATAGTATATTTTGCGTCCTTGTTGTCGGTAACCACGGATTTTGCTTAAATAATTTCTTCATCATAGTGAAATGTCGCCCCTATCAATTATGACATTTGTTTTGCTTCTCTTTACGTGCTGTAAACCGATAAGTTTTAACAGTTTATAAAATGTTGTTCGTCTGAAATTAGGAAGTTTAGGGTCGTTGTTAACACACCGTAGCACTTTGTTCAGCGTAGGTGGTTCATTTGCGAAGAAAAAACTATGCACTTTATGCCTAATAGCCGTCTTCACAAAATCATCACAAGTTTTGATAACAGGATACTCATGTTTCCTTTTCTTCCCGGGAGTTGTTAATGTCCCAGTGTCCTGTAATTCTTTCCTTGCACGAAGCACACTGCTCTTCGAAACACCCGTAAATTCCGCAGTTAAACTCGCGATATCGTTCACACGACAATCTGGATATTTGTCTGAAAATGTTTTAAAAACATTCAACACAATAGTTTTCTGTGCACTTTTCAAAGGCATTCCCGTTCTGTGCTTTACAAAACTCGGTCCGGCGTGAGCCATAACAAGCAGTGAGCGCGCAAATCCAAAATACAACTGTTGCGCCGGGCATCATTTGTACACTGTACACACGGCGTCTGCTAACATAATTGTAAGTAAATACTTGCTAACACATTAAACTGTATTGGATATTAATGGTGAAAGTGAAACGCTATAATGCTATATAACAATTGTTATAAAAAGGCAGTGTAAAAATACTTACAAATGGTACGTAACCAAGGCACTACAGTTAACTCCCTTATATCCGCGGGCGGATGATCCGCGCATGCTACGAAAAAATACAGCACATATGTAAATCTGTATTTTATTACAAGTGAGCAAATTGGAACTCTACTGACGAGTGTATTGTGTGCAGTATACAGTACAACGCCACAGGCGAGCCCAGTGCGAAGGCGCAGATGACTCACAAAGCGGCTTTGCAACACATCGTCGGACTGCTTCACTATTTAGAGGAACAAGACGACGATGTGTAGTTGGCTGAAAAACTTATGTTGCGGAAATTCAATCAAGAATTAGGAAAAGATGTTTCCAAAGCAAGAAACAAAAACAGGTAACTGATTTTTTCGAAAAGTTGTAAATTTAAAGAGTTGTGCTTTTTTAGTGTCTAATGAAGTCTCTGAGTACGTTCAGTACCGTATCCTTGTTACGAAGTAATTACCGAGCACTTTTATGTTTTCATCACTGAAATGTATTGTTTGTTAATTATTCAGTAAAATAATACAATTTTAGCATCATTTAATAATTTTTACAGTTAATTGTAACTTTTATTGTACATAAACTTTTAGATTTTTAAGTTGAAATTAATGTTTCCTTTTTTGTTTCCCATTTTCGGCTCTTTTGCGGATTATCAGTGATTATCACTATCCGCGGTGGCTCTGCCACTTAATTTCGCGAATAATCGGGAGTGTACTGTATTTCTTCCACACGAATAATTTGCACGGCGGCCGGCAGCCAATGAAAATGTTTGTTTACAAGAGGCTTTGTTTATTCCAAAACTCAGGTAATAGTGAACGGAGAATAGTAGACTTTATCACCTCAAATATCTACAGGCACCCTAATAACTGCTGCAATCTCTGAATTTTTTTTTATTAGCTTTGTTGTTGATTTGTAGTTGTTCGCTGCTTTCTTTGTTGACCAGTCAACAAAATGTCTTTGGTAAGTAACCTACACATAGAGTTAACTTAAGCGCTGCCATTTGAAAATAGTGGGGGAATTGTGCAGGAATCATCTTAATTAGTCTTGACAAGCTACGCGTTGTGTTACTGAAAAGGCCTATATCTCAATTTTCTTTGGCCCTGTCAGCTGTCACCAAGGCTGTTCATACTGAGGTGGTAATGACTGCTGATATTTTTCTTGCTTCATCCATGTGCTCTTCATGTTGATGGTGGTGAACTTTATTGGACCTTCCAAACAGCTGCATCATGCCTTTACTTGAGTTCTGAAATTCTTAACCTGGAAATATTTTGCCTCTGCTCATTCTTTTCATTTATAGTTTTTACTGACAGCATGTGCTCATTATGGTGGACTGTGGGAAACTGCAGTCTAGTCTGCAAAATATTATCTTTGGCAGATGATAGGCAGTCAAATTCTTACCTCTGCCATGATGGTTTGAGCTGTTTTTGATTCATGACCGTTGACACAAGTTTCATCCGACTCTTCGGACATGACCGCCTTCCATATTGGTGGACCTCTTGTTGTTACTGAGCTGATGATGATGATGGGACACATGCCTGGCAAGAAGGTGCAAGAGGCGAGAGACGGCAGTACCTCCACAGCTGCCTCAAGGAAAGTGGCTCACCAGGTAAAGATGGTGTTGTTAGAGTGGCTGACATGTCCACACCCAAAGGACATTTGCGCTGTCCAGTTCACAAACTGCACCTATCCCTGGTGCAGTTAGTACTAAGTCTCTGTCATTAAGTCTACATTTTTAATCATTTCAGTGAAAGAACTTTTGTTTTTGCTTATTTAACTTTGTCACATTATTGATATTTAATCATGTGGAGACCTCAAGTCTATCTCGGACCAAATGTTTAGTATGCATCGTGTTGTGTACTTAAGAACTCTAGAAGAATGGCTGCTGTGGGCATTGATATATGGTCCACGCTAGTACGTATGTAAGTAAAGCATATATTAAGAATATAGTGAGTAAAAAAAAATTTTAATTTTAGTCTTTTCAACAGCTTTTAGTCTTTTCAACGTCCCAATGTTTGGAAAGTTGCGCACACATAAAAATGGTATTAGATAAAAATAACAAGCCCATTTCTTTATTATACAGATTTTCCAAAATATTAGATAAATTAATGCATTGAAAAAATAAAAACAAAATAATATATTGGGTAGCAGGGAACTGATGCCGGGTGTTCCCAGTCTGATTCCGGCGGCATGTGTGCTTGTGAAGGTCAGCAGAATGGACGGCCTGCCACTGCTCCGATGTGTGCTCCAGTTTATTTGTTTGGCGAGGTTAACTTACACTAGACCAATTATCAATGCATGATTGTTAAGTCTGTACGAATACTGGTTTTTGAATGAGAAGTGAATATTGAATTGAATGCTAAAAACATTTACGATATCAAATTGTGAATATTTATCTCAGCAAGATTGTTTTAAACTTGACAAAAGTTTTAAATAATTAAAGTTGAGTTGTGTTGTCTTTCCCGATGCTGGCCTCTCTGCTCTAAAGGGAAGGTAGCAACATCGAGGTCTCGAGGGTTGATCTGCACGAGGCACGGCCGAATCGTGAGATACGTGGACGAGACGCGGGTGATGCGACCGAGTCTTTTCTAGGAATATTCATTTGGCAGGGGTTCCCCACCAGAGCATGCACAAGCTTCCAGTAGGTAAATGATTTGTCAAGGCAATTTCTGGTAGAAGCTAGAAGGCCATTTATACTAACCAACACAAATCACACTGACTGCTGCCCCTATAGTGCCCACTGAATAGAGGATATGTAACTAGGGCAAGGCGGAACTGCCTAGGACACTCTTGAAGACTTCCTGCACCTTTCGAGACAGGGTGCCTGTAAACGGACGTTATAATCGGCGACAGGCAGGTGGTGGCAGTAGTGACGGGCAGGCTCTCATAGCTGAAGGTTGCAGATCTTGAAGTGCAGGCAGTTTCGATGGGTGGAGGATAACCGAGCCGAGGCAAGGAGGCAAGGAGGTGAGTTGGCAGTTAGATGGCGTCCTCTTTTAGCGCATGTCTGGCTGGAGGGGGTAACCAATGGGAAGCGAGAGCCGTGCTATGTGGGGGGAAAGGGAGGGGAAGAGGTGCTGCCTCCCTTAGTAAACAGACAAAGAAAAACCATGGGTCAACAGTGTCTTATGTGCCAGTAAGCTGAGACACGGTACACATAGAATTTACTTACCGTGTTTTATCGCATAATCGTTGCAACATTTTTATTTATTATTTATTAGATTTGTGACATGCACACCAACAGCCGAAGCTTTGGAGGTGTGCACAGAACAAGTAATAAAAACACGACACATACAAGCGAATAAATACAACATAAACAGGATAATAAAAGACGACACATACAAGCGAATAAATACAACATACACAGGATAATAAAAGACGATACAAGAATAAACAGGATTATAAAATTACTCAAGATATTAGGGTAATCATAAAAAATTTAAATTTAAATTTTTTAATAAAATTTTCATATTTATTGAAATTTGAGATAAGTCTGTAAATTAAATCATTATTATTGTGTAAGGAACATAATAGGGATCGAAGGCGGCTTTTGAACTGCGGGACTCGAATACCAGAGTTATCAAGTAAGTATAAGCAATTAATTTTTGAACTATAGCACTTAAACACAAACAGGGCATCCAGATGGATGCGACGATTTGAAAGAGATTCTAATTTGGGTAATTGATGGTGTCTAGAACTAGTTATTTTGAAAAATTTATTTTGTATGGATTCAATTTTGTCACTATCGGTGGTGTTAATACTGTTCCAGATAACTGAGCAATATTCGAGTTTACTTCTAAGGACAAATAAAGAGTAAGAATGGATTCAATATTAGATGCATAGTAAGTTATATAATTTATTAAATATAAGGTTCTACGGGAAAAGGATACTAAAGAATTAACATGTTGATGAAAGAATAGTTTGGAGTCAAGAATAACACCAAGATCTTTTATACTAAGAGATATGGAAATTTTTGAGTTGTCAAGAAAATAATCATATTTAACTGGATGAATTTTCCTTGCGAAAGAAATAATTTTTGTTTTATCTTTGTTAAGTGAAACTAAATTCATTTTACACCAATTATCAATTTCAGTAATATCAGATTGAAGAAGCAGACAGTCATTTAAGGAGGAAATTTCTCTGGATATTTTAAGATCGTCAGCAAACAGAAAACCAGTAGTATGATGAAGAACTTTAAAAATATCATTGATATAAATATTGAATAATAAGGGAGATAAAGTACCCCCTTGAGGCACACCAGAAGTAGCATGATATAAAGTAGAAGTGTTTTTATTAAGTGAAACAAAGAAACATCTATCTTTAAGGTAACTAGTAAACCAGGTTATATAATTATTACAGAGACCGAAGTTAGAAAGTTTAGCTAGTAAAATGGAGTGATTGACGGTATCAAAGGCTTTAGCCAGATCAAAATAACATGCATCAACCTGCCCCCTTGTTGTAACTTTATTGTATATAGGATTAATAAATGAGAGAAGATTAGTAGAAGTTGTCATACTATTTCTAAAGCCATGCTGATTAGGAGCTAATCTGTTGTTTATTGGGAAGTTAATATGTTTAAATATTATTTTTTCAAAGATTTTAGTAAAGCCATTTAATAATGATATAGGCCTATAATTAAATACACTGAGTTTACTACCCTTTTTATGTATGGGAATAACCTTAGCTATTTTCTATTTAGTGGGAAATACTTGTGATTTTAGACTTGTATTAAATAGATGCAACAATAGAGGCATTAGAATAAAAGAGCAGCCTTTAATAATGAAATTTGGTATACCGTCAGGACCAGTAGACATAGTTGGTTTTAATGATTTAATTCCCCATAAGACCTGGCTTTCTGATAAGAATGATACAGGAATTGAATCGTGAATAATATCGGGATCAATGATACAAGGGTGGTTGGTGGATGGTACATATACACTAGCAAAGTACTTAGCAAATACATTAGATAGAATACCTGGATCATTACAGATATCACCATTGACATTAATGAATGAGGTTCACAATAACCATTTTTCATAACATTGACATATCTCCAGAATTTTTTAGGGTTTTTCTTAACCTTATTATTGATACTACGATTCCAATTAGTTTTATCACGCTTAATAAGATTTTTAACTAGTGCTCTATATTTAGAGGAAAGAAGGTAATACTGAGTATTATTGTTTCTTGTATAGAGTTTATGAAAGTGTTTTTTAGATTTTAAGGCATGAATTAAATCACCAGAGAACCAATAAGGATGTTTAGAGGCCTTACGTGTTGATAATGGAATGTGAGTATTGATTTTATCACAGATACAAGATGTAAGTTGATCTACAAGATCATCTACATCAGAGGTGTTATAATATTCATCCCAATTGTGGGTGTTTAGAGAGTTATGTAGGCTTAAGTAATCACCAGCTTTGTAGTTTCTGAAAGTAGAATCTGGAGTAAAATTGTGTGAGGTCGCCTCAATAAGTAGTTTAATAAGTAGGGTAGGATGATAGATATCCTCTTTGACCAGAGATTCAACAGCTTTTTCAACCACACAATGGGATAGATTAGAAAGACAAAGATCTAGAAGGTTATTGGAAGATTGTATTAGGTTGTGCTGAATTAAATCCAAATTAGATATGAAATCAAGTAGGCACTGAGCCTTGGATCTGACATGTGCACGAGCAATATTGAAATAGTGATTACCTTTCCAATCTATCCCAGGTACATTGAAGTCACCTAAGATAGTCACATTATCATGAGAATTAACAAGTTTTTGTTCAAGAGCTACAAAATACAATGTGAATAGATTGGGTGATGTAGTTGGAGGAAGATAAATATTACCCAATGTTAAGTACTTATTAAAAGCTATTTTAATATTAATCCATACGGCTTCTATTCCACGATAGTCATATAATTGAATTAGCTGAACAGAAGGGAATTTATGTTTATTCACTGCGATCAACACTCCGCCACCACGTTCCATTGATGAGAGTAGCGGATCCCTATCAGTTCTAAAAATAGAATAATTATCGGTGAAATAATGAGCATTGGTACATCTTTCGTTGAACCAAGTTTCTGTTAGACAGATTATGTCATACTGAGTATTAATAAGATTATCAAAGAATTCAACGGATTTTGTTGTAAGTCCTCTAACATTCTGATATGCAATTTCCCATTCATTAAGATTGGGCATTCACTGGAAAGTGAGTAGGAAGCACTCCTCCAGGCCCTCCGTCGGCTATGAACGCTCAGCTGTCACTGAACGCTCAGCCGTCACTGACTAAAATCAGGTATGAAAAGTAGGGGTGCGACGTTTATGCGGGGAAAAAACTTTTTGTTAGGTAAAGTTAATTATAAAAACAAAACCTATTTATGGACAGTATGTTTATTTAAAAGTGGAGTATAAAAGAGCACGCTGAACAATTTAAATTAATAACTCGTGCAACAAAAACTTTTCTTCAACTTTAAATAGAAAAGCGAAATGTGAATGTGAGCCTGAACTAACGCATAACTATCGTCGTAGTACACGTATACCATGAAAGAGTGCGGGCCATCAAATGTAGTTAACTCGGCACTCGACAGATAGCATGCGTGGCATGCTGTAGCCGCACCTACAACTGAAAACAACATAAACAACAAAAGGTCGTTCCAGTACGACCGACTGCAGAAATTCGCTGTGCTACAAAAAAGCAAAGTCCAATGCACATAACATTTATGGGTTCTGAGCGAAACATCCCGCGGGAATCATACATACAAGACAAGTTAAAACAATGGTGCGATAAATGGGGCAAGCTGACGATGCGTTTAACGTAGCACAATCATATGGGCCGCTAGACAACAACAAGAAAGAAAGAAAGAGTTTACAATTACATAAAATTACGATTACCGTTACGACGCGGCTTGACAAGAAGTGTCCAAAGCCATCATGGCATGCCCATATACAACCGAAGAATAACACTGTTACATAAGCTACCGGTAGTACTCGGCGTGAGCAAGAGAAACTAAGGCAAAGAATCCAACTAAGCACTGACCTGAAGGGTCCAAAAGAGATTACAAACATTACTAAACATGGCAAACATGAATCAATGAAAGTGCGGCCACGACGCGCAAGCAAGAACAAGAAATCATACTAATTACTGAAAATTACAGACGTTAAGTTTCACAGCCGAGTACATACCAACGCGACGCCAGCCCCAAGTGACGGTCCTCGTGTCAAACGACCGGAAGACTGCGGCAAATAGCCCGGGTGCCGAGGTTATATAGGCCGGGAACAATACACGGCAGAATGCGCTGGTGGCGCGGCGGGGTTGGGAGGAAGAGGGCAGGTAGGAAGGGGAAGTCAGAGAGGAAGGGGAAAGGAGGAGAGGGGAGGGGAAAGGAGGGGAAGGAACGCTAAGCAGTGCCCGCACTGCTTCAACCCCCCTCCCTAAAGTGTGTCTGCCCGGAGAGCATGTGGGTCCACACGATGAAGAAAGTTCATGACGTTGACATCGGAGACTGGAGACTGGAGACTGGAGACAGCATTAAACAACAAACTTCGGGATCGCCGCGGCGATCAACGAGATGGCTTCGGACGTAGGCACACGCTACGCAGGTCTTCGGAACAGCGGTAGACAGCAGCCAGCAGCTGATACGGAGTACGGAGTAAGAAGTTCAGATATGAAGTTGATGTTCAGCCCAGATGCAGGGCTCAGAGCAGGGCGGTCCTGCGAGTCGCAACCACCCAGGCGTGGGAGGGGACTCCAGCAGGCAACACCAGGTCACAGTGCCTTAGCAGGCTGCCGAAGGGGTCAGCTACGATGTCCAGAGCCCGTCCAGCAAGGGCCAGGCGCAGCCATGGACTCACGGCGGTGCGGGAAGCACTCAGCCGGAATCAACACGGTCGCTCTCCAAGACCCAGAAGCGGCGAGACAGCATCGAGCCTCCACACGACGAGGAAGCCGCCAGGCAAGCTCATGGTAGCACGATGGGCTCTCACAGGCAGGTAACACCAGTAGGGAGGAGGCGACGAACGGAAGATCCCACGGAGACGTCTCTCGGTGAGGTGAAGCTGAAGATCGCTGGCGGACGTCGGGCACAGCAAGCAAGGGTAACAGGGAAAAAGGATGGCGCGCCAAACTAAAAAAAAAGAAGAAAGGGAGCCGCAACACCACGCACAAATCCAACAAATACAAAACAAATGCAGATACAAATTTCAATTTTCAAACACAAGTTCCTAGGAACACGAACACGTAACAGGCCAATAGGCTAATCTCATAATAATAAATAATTCTCATAACAATAATAATTATTTGGTACAACAACAAAGATATTAATATAGATATATAATACTGTAACTGGATATAATACTGCCAACAACTTACAACAAACCCATAAAAAAATTACTTAACGAAAGGTTTCACCTGGGTTACGTGAGCCTTTCGAAATTTAAATTTGCGCTTACAGCACCTTAACAAAAGGGTATTGGCACCCAAAAACTTGTCGATATAATAAGGTCCCTCATAAGGAGGAAGTAACTTTACATTCAATTGATCAGCCAACTTAGGCAATTTAAATGCTCTTCAAAGAACTAAATCCCCAATCTTATAACCATGAGGAGCTCTAGCCTTGTTGTACTTGTCAGAAACGGCATTACGGGCCTTATGAATGTTACAGGAAACCGTGTCGAGTACACGTTCCAATGCCTGGGCGTCCAGGCTGGTGTCCAGGGATGGCAAGCCCCACTGGTTCAGTAAGGGAATGGTAAGCTCACGCCCTAGGAACGGGATCGAAGGTGGAAAACCAGTAGCTGAATGAAGAGCCGAATTAAGTCCGACTTTAATGTACTCCAAATCTGAATCCCAAAGAGTCTGATCAGACCGGTAGAAGGACATCAGGATGCTTTTAAGAACCTTATTTTGTCGTTCTACCATGTTGCCCTGCGGAAAATAAGCTGAACTATAAATAGGTTTAACAGCCCATTCAAAAAGAAAATTCTTATAGATAGTAGACTGAAAATACGGGGCATTGTCAGAAACAACCATACATGGAGGACCAAACAACTTGAAAACCTGTTCCTTAAGTACCTTAACAATAGTAGCAGCTTTCATGTTTCGAAGAGGTAATAAAATAACAAATTTTGTGAAAATATCCAGAACAACAAGCAAACATACATTACCCTTCTTAGAACGTGTCAGAGGACCAAAAATATCAATATGTAAGACATGCCAGGGTGCAACAGGAGGATCAGCAGCATACAAACTCACCTTAGAATTATGCGGCGGCTTAGAAATCTGGCAGTCGAGACAGGATCGAACAAAGCTCCGAACATCAGCAAGAAGCTCGGGCCAAAACAGGTGTGCTGAAATTCTGCGAAAAGTTTTATCTATTCCTAGATGGCCACCTAAGAGAGATGCATGAAAATAGGTTAACACCATAGGCCTCAAGACAGCTGGAACAACAGCCTTTCGGGCTCTGCCAGAAGTTCCTGTAAAATACAACATACCACTCTCCTCAACATAGGGAACAGCCTTCTTATCATGAAGATCTCTAAGTACCTGCTGGCAGAGGGGGGTCCTGAGTCTGACATTCCTTAATATTAAAATGGGATTCAGGAAAAAATTTAAAGGCAGTAATAAATTTAGTAACGTCAGAAGAGCGGGGTTCCAAAGGCTTGAATTCATCGGTGCAAAACATGCAAGAGAGAGAGTCAGCTATAACATTATCTTTACCTGGAATGTGATGGATGACAAACTGAAACAGTGATAACCTCAAAATCCAGCGACCCAGCTTACCCAGCTGATGAGGATGATTAAACAGCCAACTAAGGGCTCGGTTGTTGGTATATAAATCAAACTCCCGAGCATCCAGATAACTTTCAAATTTTTCTAGGCCGAACAGGCAAACCAGGGCCTCCTTCTCATAGACACCTAATAGCTACTCAGACTCTGATAGCAAGCGACTAGCATAGGCAATGGGCCTAATCTGGCCTTCCTCCAGGTGTCCTAGGACGGCTCCAAGTGCATTGTGCGAGGCATCAACCTGAACGACAAACCGCTTACTAAAATCTGTTAGAATGAGCACTGGGGGTGAAGCCATACAAGACTTCAGCGCCTGAAAAGATTTCTCTTGTTCAGGGCCCCACTCAAAAACTGTATCCTTCTTACGCAAAATATTTAAAGGAGCAGATAAAGAAGCAAAATTATAAATAAATCTGGAAAAATAACCTAACATACCTAAGAAACGCTGAACTACCTTAAAATTTACAGGCCTAGGAAACTGGACGATAGGGGCGATCTTGTCAGGATCCATCAGGAGGGTACCTTGTGAAATAACATAACCTAAAAATTTAACAGATGTTTTTCCTTATGTAACCTTCTTCGGGTTAGCAGTGAGATTGGCCTCTCGTAAACGAGAAAGGACTTCAGTCAGGTGAGTTATGTGATCCTCAAAGGTGTTACTGTAAACAATGATGTCATCGATGTAATTAAACACATAATCATACTTAAGATCAGATAACATGATCAAGGATATGGCTCATAGCCTGACTGCCAAAACTAACACCCATAGGCACACGATTAAATTCAAAATGGCCAAAAGGAGTTGAAAATGCTGTATACTTGCGGCAACTAGGATCTAGCAGGCACTGGTGAAAACTTTGATTCAAATCAATAACCGAAAAATATCTAGCCTTACCTAAATGCTGAAGGACAGACTCAACAGTAGGAAGTGGATAAACATCGTCGTTAGCAATTTTATGGTTCAGAGGAATGTAATTGTGCACCATGCGCCAGCTCGCGCCGTCTTTTTTACGCACTAAAAAAGTAGGAGTGCAAAAATCAGATGTAGAAGGTGAAATTACACCAGCGGCCAAGAGCTTATCCACGATGTCGCGCTTGGCCTGAAGTTTAGGGGATTTGGCGTGAACAGGAACTTCATCCTTTAAATAGAATTAATAAGGCAAAATGTCACAACGTCCAAATTTAGAGGTGATAACATCGGAAAAGGCGTGAACTAGGTCAGCAATAGCCTGCCCTTGCGCAATGCTATCAGCATCGTGGCACTCAAAGATAACAGACTTACTAGGCTGCGAACGTAAGGAAACTTTCACAGAAGGGGCGAAATCAAAACGGAGCTCACCCTGGCCCACATCCAGAACACAGCGAGTCTTACTCAAGAAATCTAAGCCCAGAATAAAATTAGGTGAAAGACATGGAACAAGAAGAAACTTCCAATTCCAGGAAAAATGTTTAATCTTAAAGTGAATAACCACGAACGTATTTGCGCGAAGGCACTCGCCATTCGCCACGCAAATATTAATCTGGTTTTCAGAAAATACACGAAAAGAAAATTTAGGAAATGTTTTGATTAAGGTCTGGAGAAACGTCTCACTAATATCCGAGCATGTAGCACTGGTATCCACGAGAGCCGAAAAGAAACGCTCGTGAATAGACACGGGCAAGAAATTCAGAGAAACAGAGCTAGAGGCTTTCCTATAGAAGCGACAGAAACGACCTCTCTTCCGTCCTGTCAATGACCGTTTCCCGGACAATTACTCCGTAATGACCCAATCCCCTACAGGAAAAACATTTACGTGCGTTAACATCAACGCGTGCCTGATCACAGTCCTGAGTTACGTGTCCAAACACGCAACAATTTGCGCAGCGAGTGCGACTGAATGTTGGACCACCCTGTGTCGGCTGCGTAGAAGTGGCAACCCCGCCGCCAGACAAACGCCGACGCGGCTGGGAAGTGTCAAGAGGCGGGGCAGATGGTCGACCAGGGGGAAGGATTACACAATCCGCGCCGCCGGCGGGGAAGCGAGCACGCGACCCGCTCTCAAATCTACGTGAAGGCGAACGCCGCGCACGTGAACTGTCATGAAGGCGAGGCACAAAGGAGGAATGTTGATGACTATTATTTTGATGCGTGCGTAAAACACGAGTGTCAGCATCGTGTGCGTCACTGCCATGAAAATCTGACGTAACCTGTAGGCTGTGAAATCCCCTGTCACGAACACGTGACATGGACGTAGACCTAGCGGGAGGCGAGAACTCAGCCTCGTATTTAGACACCACTAATAAACGCGCCTCTACCTCACTACCACAGGCACACAAAGCATCGAAGGTGGTAGGTGGAGCTAACATGCCACAGTGGGTGAGCACATGGGGCGCAAAGTTGCCTAAAATAAGCTGTACTAACTCAGGCTCAGCAATGTCAATTTCCAAAACATCGGCATAGGAAACAACCTCATCAATGTAATGAGTCACTGACTCATTAGGACGCTGAAACCTGAAAATCAAATCGCGCTTACACACGTCCATGGCGCGCGGCGGACACACATCACGAAGTACCGACGTCTTAAAAGTATGAAAATCGACCTTCTGTATGATAGCCTCTGTTAGCCTAGACACATAAACGCCAGTACACTTACTAAGCAGAGCTTTCATAAAGGCGCCAGCTGACACTAAATTTAATTTAGCGAAGCACTCAGCCTGAAGAAAAAAATCTAGAATAGGCCTAGGCTCACTACCACTCAACACAGGAAGGGATTTGAGAACAGAGAAAAATAGTTTTTGAGAGAAGCAATTATCGGGAGCCGGACTTACTTCCAGTGTGGGCTGCGCCGTCGGAACACCAGACGAGAAGTCACTGACCTCGCGTATGAATTGAACCAGCCGGGCGCGCATGTCAGCCACGGTGTCGCTCGCTGCGGCAGGCAGCTGGTTCTCCTCGAGATACCGTATCAGCTCGTCGCGGTGAAGCCGGTAGATCCAGCTGACTCCCGAGCCGCTCATGGTCATGAAAGAAAAAATCAAAAACACAGCAAAACCACTGCCGAAGCAGAGTTGCGCAGAAGTTGTAGCCGCATCTACAACTGAAAACAACATAAACAACAAAAGGTCGTTCCAGTACGACCGACGGCAGAAATTCGCTGTGCTACAAAAAAGCAAAGTCCATATACCAATTAACAAGCAGTGTAATTTATTAACAAATGTAGCATACAATGCACATAACATTTATGGGTTCTGAGCGAAACATCCCGCGGGAATCATACATACAAAACAAGTTAAAAAAATGGTGCGATAAATGGGGCAAGCTGACGACGCGTTTAACGTAGCACAATTATATGGGCCGCTAGGCAACAACAAGAAAGAAAGATAGAGTTTACAATTACATACAATTACGATTACCGTTACGACGGGGCTTGACAAGAAGTGTCCAAAGCCATCATGGCATGCCCATATACAACCGCAGAAAAACACTGTTACATAAGCTACCGGTAGTACTCGGCGTGAGCAAGAGAAACTAAGGCAAAGAATTCAATTAAGCACTGACCTGAAGGGTCCAAAAGAGATTACAAACATTACCAGGGTGTCTACTATGTCACGAAAGTCACGAAAAAGTCACGAATGTTGTAAAAGGTCACGAAAGTCCCGAAAAAGTCACCATTTTTAAGTATATTTTGGTAAAAGTCACGAAAAAATTAATTACAAGGATAATGTGTATTTCTTGTGCACTGATCTTGTATATACCATATTTTTTGTGCTTTTGGCAGCTTGCATTTTCAGGAAAATCATCGCTTAAGGGCTCGGTTCACTCCCATGCTAGCCGAATGGCGGGATAGGGATTTACAGGTTAAACTTAAATGCACGCGATTCCGTCAGTTATTGTAATAGAAAACTAAAACAAACACCAAATTGTAGATATTATAAGCATACAGGTTTCTACGAAAACAATTTTAATTTAATTTAAGTTTTTAAGTTTGATATTTTTGTAAAATTAAGTTTTAATTTTGTCACAATTATCAGTCAGTATGTTCTACCCCCTTAATCATCTCGTAACAACGTTGGTCATATCTCAATCTCACGAAAAGTCCTTGGCTTTGGCAATGTATCTAGTTAAATATACAAGCAACACTAAATTTTTTAAATGAATATTGTGGAAGTGCCTGATGTATAGGCTGCAATGCACGCTGGTAATATGACGTGCCCCGCCGGCGGCGGACAAGAGATAAGGCCGCGTGGAATGAGAGAAGGAACGGCGTAGTTGCCACTTCGCCTATCTCCCCCTCATCCACCCCTTACCATCAGCTGTCACGCGACAGTAAACCCGCACTTCAAGTGATTTTGTTCCTCGGTTCAATTCTCCAGTTGCTACGCTACAGCCATGGGAAGAAATTGGCGTAAGTGTTACAAGATCTCGCGACCTTTATCTCACAGTAGAAAGTCCATGAAAAATCGAATGAAGCTTCTTCTAGCATCTAAACGTCAAAGTAAATGGTATATATTTATATGATGCAACAATTATTTTAAGAAAATTTATTTGTAACATTTTTACAGCTGGTAAAGTAATATGAGGCGATGTTGTAATCAGCATAACAAAAGCGTAATGCCTACAGGGTAACTATCAGCAGTGTCGTACTCGAAGGAGGATAGGGGAACGGGGCTCAGGAGTGAGGTGCTCAATGAAATTTTTGCATTATAGCACACTCGCTTAATTGAATACTTGCGCATTTGTCTACTTGCTCACTTGCATACTTGCACACAATCCACACATTCGTAGACATTATTATTCCCCTATCACTTACATATATTGATACATCACTTATAACGCGCATAGCGGCCACTCGTCCATATGATTTTTATGGGTTTTACGGCTAGAGTATGCTTTTGAAATGAACACAGTCAGTACAGTATATAATTCTGCAGTGAACAACCGGCTTAGGGCTAAAGGTTTCCAGCGGGAAATGAATATATATTTCATTCGTAAAATGTTTTTATTGGCCTTATAGGTTGTGTATGGTACATGCAGCCTTACAAGAAAAATAATACACATTTTAAAGTTTTATTATTTTGCCTGCCTATAAATTCAGCAAGCCTTTTTAAAAGATTGCAAGCAATACAGTTTAAATGTGCAACATGAAATGACCACTATATGCGATATTCCCCAGTATTATTTCAGGTGACCGTAGCTGAAGTCGCTATTTACCTTTGGAAGGAATTTGGATCAGAATTTCAGGTGTGCCATGAATTTAGTTAAAATTGTATAATTTTTTTATATAATTTATTTGTCCATCCGCCCCGGACTGGCAGACGTAAAGAGCGAGCGTTGAAAAGCAACAATTTCACAAGTAACTATCTAAGCTTAATTACTGCATAAAAATGCGATGAAACTATTTAAACTATCAAAAAACCTATGGACGTCTAAATCTGGATCAGAGATTTTGAAATAAATTTTAGGCATTAGTAATAAAGATTCCGCCGGCTTTCGCGGCCATTGTCTTGCATTTATTGGCCAATAAATTTAGGCATTAGTGTTCCTAAGATTAGGTAGTTGATACGCCGAGCCCTAACAAACCCGCCGGCACACGGGAACTTGTAAAATAAAATAAGGTATCAAAGTTTTTAAAACTAGTTGGTGCTGAAATTAATGTAGTTGAAATATTGGATGTTTTAAAATGAATATTACTAAGTAGGATATTAATACATTGTTATCAGTTAAACAATTTCTTACTTAGAAGAGAATGTAATACTATAAACATGCCAATGACTACAATTATAATACGCACAATGTTATTATGTTGCTCTTTTTATAACATGGTTGTATTTGATTCGAACAACAGGAAAAAATAATTTTTCTTTACAAACTATATTTACGAAATTGTAGTAATTCGACAGGCCCTTGAAAATAATTTTGATATGGTAGCCATTGATTAGGCCTATGTTAAACAAAGTTAATTGTAAGTTAATTTAGATGGTTCATGAGGCTGGAATATATATATATATAAATTACATTTAGGTTAATGTAGTAAAGTGGTCACTTAGTAACTGCAATTACGTTTATTTTCTCCCATAATCTTCAGTATAATTTGTGCCAAACTTCTTAGCGGGCGAATTTTCGCGATGTTGTGCATTACCACATCAAAGAACTTCTGACTCAATGTCCAGTCGTTATCTTGTTAATAGTCTGCTTACAGCCGAGCTGTTAGCAATTTAAGCTACGGTGAACAGTGCTTTTCTGAGGACCATTGAGTGAGCAACTAGATGGATGAGTCGTTGTGACATTGCTTGGACAGTTATGTAGCAGCGATTTTTTTACCTCTTAATTTATGAATATATATTCAAAATACTGAACATTTAAATGACATGTAAAGCAAGTTAAATAGAACAACTCATTTAATATTGTAAATAGATAGGTAAACTGAATATTTCCATCTTTTATTTCAGACTGTTAAATAAAATAATAAATGTTGTTTATTACATCCACAGCACACGCTGTTCACCATGTATTTGAAAAAGATAAACATGAACGAACTATTTAACTGATAGAATTAGTTTATGAACATTTTATAATGTGCCTGAGCATTTAAAATCTACATGTATTCTAAATTTTATTCTTCAGGTCAGATCAGTGCAAATAACTATTTACCCGAATAAAGAACATATATTCAAGCCAGCGCATACAAAATACAACTGCAATACATATTAGAGCTGAAAGAGTTGAGGAAATTAGCTAAAAAGCTAAAATAGAATTAAATAAAGCTGGAAAAAAGTGTGAATTAGGAATTTGTGTGAAGCTATTTCATTTTTATCTGGGAACCACAACTTCTTAATTATTTTTTTATACACAGGAAAAAAAAAACTACAAAATAGTTACTTTTATTTTTAAGAAGTACAGAAATGTTCGTTATATCTGTAGGTTTTCACTGTGATTTTTAAGGTCTTGTGTGTTTCGGCATAGTAGTGGGAAAACCTCGACAGAAAAGTAATATTATAAAGATACGCGAGGACTGATAGCCACAGCATTATTATCGTTCCACTATTCGTCTTGCTATTTTTAATACATGAAATAATTAAACAATTATAAATATTTAACTAAGGCTATTTAGATGTACATCTCAGTAAGTTTTTTAAAGGAAACCTGCTACGGAAAATTTTAACATAATAGGGCTAGTTTACATCTTACATTATTACGATGCGGAAATCAAGATTTACTTTAAATGCACTTAAATGAATCATTCTTGTCTCCAGTGATAATTACGATGTGAACAAACATTTTATGAATAATTTTAGTTTTCATACAGAATATTCTCCATTGTCATTCTCAACATAAGAACAAAATATAGCATGTTATCCTGAGCATTCATTAATAATAAAGTCTTTAAGTAAAATCAGAACTAATAATCATTTTAAAAAAAGTTTGTTTTTTTAAGCCCTAAAAACGTTTAATAAGATGATAGGATTATACAATATCGAGGTTTTGTAGCGATACATTTCATTAACATATGACCATTTTGCATCATTACACGTCTTTGTCTGAAAACAATATTTCCGAATCAAATGCCAAATCATAACTGTGTAATAAGCATGCTTTCTTAACAATAGTAATGTATTTAACATTAAGTTAAAATATGTATTTGTACTAATTTCTTATTTTATTATTGTTAAGCACATTTTATTCTTATTTTTATTTTACAGTTCGGCTGTTTGTGAAGATTTTAATGAGCATTTACCAAACCTCATTGTTGAAAACAGCCAAATTGAGAGTTCTTCATGGATAAATTTACAAGGAAACAGGATATTCAGACCCTCATATGTAATACCATATTTATTAAATCTACAAGAAAAGCACACAAGACAGTGCACTGCAGGAACCATTCAGTTTAAAAAATTAATTCGTCATGGTCTTTAGAATATTTATTTCCTATTACTTTTAACTGATAATAATGTATTCTTTATGGGACTTACTCAAGTTAAACATGGATATTGATTATTTACTGCGTAGCTTCACAAAATTAGTGGGTAACGTTTATTAATTGAGTTGCTACCATATAGTACGATTTTGAAATGAACTCAAAACTAGAGAGTAAAGTAAGGAAGACTGCAGTACTTGTGCAATTAATTAATCACAGTTGTGGCCTTATTTGTATCACTGTGCATTGTGTTCACGAATTTTCCCGTATTTCTTATACTGACCCCACTTCCAGCCTCCTGATCCCGAAGTAACTACAGCGACACAGGTAGAAGTTTTATCTTGACTCTGAAGTGCAGACCGATTCAGGCCTCTTACAATTCCTAGAAAACAACCTAAAACTATTACCACAATTATTCTATTTTGACGTTACAACGTCTAATAAATCGATGAACGCCGGCTGCACGCACGAAAAAGTGTCCCACTACGGATGTGTCCTGTTTGCTCATTGTACGCATGCGTAGCATCTCTCTTCATGCTCATTGTACGCATGCAGGGCATCTCTCTTCCACTCGATTGGAACAACCATCGATTCAACTTTTCAATCATATTTTCGTAGTTTGAATTATTAATATTATGTAATTTAACGATCGTCCACCGATTTTCAGCACAATCGGTACGGTTATTTAAAAGTAATGTTGAATATTCAAATACGTTTTGAATCAAAAAATGGTGTTTTACAGTTACACATAATAATTCAAATTACACCCGGGATCTTTTGCACAATGTTTTAAATATTGTAACACATTATAAATAAGTTTGGTGTGTTTGGGATGCGTATTTGTTATAAAATCGTGTTATAAAAACGAAATAATATTATTCCCCTACCGTGAACAAAATTTTTATAAATACGTATATAACAACTGAAACTATCGTTATGAAGTATGGCCTCGTAACCGTGCGGTCAGCAAGGCTAACTTCCAATCCAAAGGAAGTCGGTTGAAACTCGGCAGCTGCGAATTTTTTTTGTACTTGTAAAAATAAATACGGCGCACGCAACATTTCAAAAGTAATAAATATATTTGAATTAATGAATGCAAATTAAAGTAAATTTATTAATTAAATTGTACTTTTCATTTCACTCCTTTGTCTCCATACAAAATAGTGATAAATCAATAAAAATGATTCAATTTTATTCATAAATGTATGCAGAGGTAGATTTTATCATACAAAAGACAGAAAAATAAAAAAACATTCTTCCTCAAAGAATTTTTAATGCCTAAATGGTTTGGTTGCAAAAACCTATTACGTCTCAGTCTCAGGCCGAATGTGATATTTACTTTTCTTCTGGATCAATAATTTCATCAATGTTTTGTTATGACGTTGTCACGTTAAACTATCGTTCGTAAACCGACTTTACAGACAACCAATTTTTCGTTCTGCTTTTTTTAAGGAAGCTGTAACTGGATTTATTGTAATATGAGACTAAATCAAATTCTGTGATTGAATTTAGGTTTTGTAATCAGTGAAATGTATGATGTTTGAAAAATTGAAATATTTATCACGATAAATCTTTATATTTACTTACCTAAATTTGTGTAACATTACAACACTGACGAGAGTTTATATGTTTGGAATGCCAATTTTTTACTTAGCATAAAGCTAAGTGTAATTAATACATCATATTTGATAAAAATAGTAGACAAATCAATTTTGATACTTCAAATAATCACAAACCAAAATCGCACCATGGAGAAATATTTATTTTTTTACGATCTACATTGTAACTCTACAAGTTTACCTGGGAAACTAAATATTGCTTGAGTTTCATCGAATACCTATAACAAAATCATTATACATCTTTGGTGTGGTCATACATAGACCTTTCAGGGGTTTCCCCCCTTTTCTTTGTTGACCCGGCGCTCTTAGCCATAAGGCCCTGCCGCCCCGGGCCCCCACGGGCGTGGATACGCAATCGGAAAAGCCGCTAGAGCTCCGGCTATGCACAGAGGCTGAGGCATGTCCACCACCTCGGCCCCCTGCTCGCTCAGCTCACCTCAGCCCCTGGAGCAGCACTGCTGGCGCCCACATCACACTGGGACCCCTCAATCACCCAGTGGAGGCCGTCCCGGTGTTATACAGTAGTGTCTCGCTTATCCGACATAAACGGGTCAGCAGAAAGTCGGATAGTTAAAATTTCGGATTAATAGGGAATTGCTAATAAAAACATTATAAAAGTAAAAATTTGCTAATGTTTTAAACATTTCAAACCTAATAAACATTTTTACAACCAAAAAATAACAAAAATATCTGGCTGAATAATAAGTTGCAGTACCTAGAGTCGGGATCAACAAAAATTATTATGACACAAATTGTTGTTTATGTTTCCGATAGAATAGTTTTTATTTTTGAGATGTCGGATAATACGAAATGTTGGATAAGAAAAGGTCGGATGAACGTGACATTTCGGTTTTTGATTATTTGTGCTTAATTCAGTCATATTCATTTAGTAAGAAAATTAAAGTAGGTAATGAAAATAAATCATAACATTGCGTGGTTAAGTTTATATCAATCATTTATTGGAATTAAATAAAACCTACATGTGTAGTTCCGATGCGAGTGGTAAAATCTCTGTTTTCAATGAGTAGAATTCGTGATTTTCCGGAGGTTAAAAGTACAGGAGGTGCGTTTGGGCGTTATTTATTTAATGCCTAAATTATTTCTATAAATACTTAATTGTTTACATGGAATTATGTTAATATAAAGTAGTGTTTACGTTTACAGTAGTCAAAAATCAAGTTTCCTTTCGAATGACTGTGAAAAACGGGGAGGTTCATCGCAGCAATGAAGGAAATATTTTTGTGTCCAATATAATTTATAAGCCGAGGCTCCAGATTGTAAGGATCTCAAGGCAATCGCGGGCTACATATATATTGGGTGAAAAATATTGGGTCAAGTAAAGTATTGCATTAAATGTTCTGGACATTTATAACCCGGAACCACGAGATGAAAATAAACTGTAGAAAAAATGCTAAAATGTTGTTTATTTATTATTAATTCTGCTTGCGTTTTGTAACATATTGTCCCAGACTACGCGATTCAATAGGCCTAAAATATATAAAAAAAAATTATTGGTAAAAAAGTATTAGCCTGGATTAGTATATATTGCACTGAATAATTTCTGTTTGTCACACAGCATATGCTTTTCAATCCAGTGTTAGTTTAATACGGTACAATTTCAAATTTATATAAATATAGTAACATTTGAAACAAACAAACGGTACGTATTTTGCTGAATGTATCAAATATTTATTGTACTTAAAACCGATTGGATGATGATATCAGGAAACTAAAAAAAGTTACGTTAACTTATTAAAATATTGTTTGCCAAAATCAAAACCATTGAAAGAAATATATATGTATGTCCTTTATGGAAATAACTTTAAACTGAGAATACACAAAAATATAATTCTGTTTTAATTCTTGAATCACTATATTAGGATTTTGCCCTTAGTTCTGTGTTTTTTTTATTTGAATATAATTTTGTAGGTAATATTCTATTTAACTTTTCCTTAATCGTACCAGACTGCCTTTCCCACCAGCCGGCCAAATGGTCCACGGACTGCTATTCAATATATCCATGGTTAAACCAGCAAGCAAATAGCACACGCCGCCAATTGGGGCCCATTCGGAAGCAGAAGGCACTGCCTAGCTGCCCTCGGATAGCTAGCAGAGCGACCGCGGAACCGCCTGTCTTCGGTAGCCCATAGCCCTTGGTGCGAGCGTCACGTGTCAGATAACGCTTGGCAACACCGCGTTGTAATTATCGTGTTCCCCCCGCTTCTACCCGGATGACAGCGGCGCCCGGGAAGAATATATGTCTGTGATAACGAGTGTTCAACTGATCGTGACTACTAGTGCTCTCCAGCAGGACAGAACCACAACCGTGACCTTGAACCGAGCCCTTAAGATGTTCCCAGACAATACATTTTCCCGTGTTTAACTAGGCCAGTCCCGCCATTTTCGCCATAAGACGTTTACTTTAAATTCCCATTCAAAATGTTGCTTACAGCTTCTACTCTCCTACGTGCAACGTCATAATTTTCACATAGAATGTAGAGAAAATTTTAATAATAGCGAGTTGCTCTTCTTTATTTAAAAAAATAAGTCCATTCAAATGCTGTGAAAACGTAATTTATTCAATTCTCGTACCTTACACGCTTAAATAAAGGATCGTATTCGTTCCGTGACGGTCACGGCATAGTCAATTTCATTCTTACTCTACAGATCGCACAACGATCGCACTTAATCGATTGCAGCTGTCAAGGCGTCAATGCGCGCGACCCGCGTCCATATCGATAAGTTGTTGGCTAAATGGCGAGCGCGAGCGTTCATAATCAAACTATTAGCGTTGAGTTTGTTTGTTTACTGCTTGCTTGTGTGTACAAAACGTAAATTTATATTTGGCTAGGATAAAAGAAAGCCAAAAATTTGTGCACAAAATGTGTGATGTATTTTCGTGTTTTCGTTTTGTTAACGACTATGTTTACAAATTACAAAACAACAAAATCCCTAAATTACCGCCCTATTTTATTTTCCAACTGAAATCCTTGTCGAAGAGGTTAAAGTGCTACGGAATGGAATTGTAATTTTTTTTAATGATATAATGTGCTGAAAATGTTTGCCAACAAAATGTTAACGTGTTTTAGCGCTTAAAGTGCGACGAAAAATTGGCATGCGGGAAAGCAGATATAATTAATTTTATTCAATTAAGTTTCAAACTAACCTTCATTTGTAGGCTTAACTTATGTCTTTTTTTCCAGCACTTAGGCCTGTATATTTTGATAAAGAAAAGTAAACGTACATTTTTTCATTTTATTTTTGATGTAAGGTATAGGCTACACTTAATTTTATAACATTTAAAAATTATACTATGTTGACAAGTTTCATGGTCACACTTCAGTGGAAATTGTCATGAAAAAGTCAAGAAAAAGTCACTAATTTTTATTTTTGTAACTCAGTAGACACCCTGATTACTAAACATGGCAAAAATGAATCAATGAAAGTGCAGCCACGACGCGCAAGCAAGAACAAGAAATCATACTAATTACTGAAAATTACAGACGTTAAGTTTCACAGCCGAGTACATACCAACGCGACGCCAGCCCCAAGTGACGGTCCTCGTGTCAAACGACCGGAAGACTGCGGCAAATAGCCCGGGTGCCGAGGTTATATAGGCCGGGAACAATACACGGCAGAATGCGCTGGTGGCGCGGCGGGGAAGGGAGGAAGAGGGGGGGGGGGGTAGGAAGGGGAAGTTGCAGGGTGTCTACAAGTCACGAAAGTCCCGAAAGTAACGAAAAAATAACGAATTTTGATGCGAGGTTACAAACTCACTAAAAAGTCACGGAATTCGATACAAGCCCACGAAAATTTTTTCTATTGACGTATTTTCACGTGTATTTATTGGACACTAAGTGGCTGTGTAATTGGCACAGCCAGGGTCGGGCTGGGCCGGAGGGGCGCGGGCGGCTGCCCACAAGCCCGGGGCCCGAGACTAGACGATGGTAGATGGGATACTATCGGAAAATACTGAGATACACAAAATATAAAATTAAATTAACAACGATGTAATAAATTATTAGGTACGGACAATAGCACATCAGGTTACCCACTACCAGTATAAAAGGACCTTTCTTAATAGGCGAGTTTCATATAACTCGAGCTCAGTTCAAGGTCAAAGTATAGTAACCTGATAGATATTCCAATATTCATTATATTAAACACACATTTAAGAAAGGCGTTCTTTGTAAATTGTTTGACACAAGAGACTGATATTAATTATATAGTCTCTCCTCTAACATTAATGGGCTGTAGGTTATTTTATTTTCCTATTATTTAATGCACATGTACATTACCTACTACATGCCTTTAAATATTGTTTTTGTTTTTAAATTACACTTATACAAATTGCAACCATTGAGTGCTTGGTTACTTTGGCAATGAAGTCATATTATGGGCTTTTGTATTATGTATACCACAATTCAAACATGTATATTAAATATTAGCTGTTGGATATCTCAATCAAAAATAAAATAAAATAATAAGTATAACAAATAATATATAAAGCTAGCCAATCAACATTTTTTTTTTAAAAAAGAGGAGAACTTTCAGCTAAGCTGTTAATGACTCGATCGTAAAAGCTGCTGTTCTCGTCATCCTTGATTAGATCCGATTCTGTGTTTAATATAATCAACGAATCGAACAGTTCCTGCCCCAGTAGAGAGCGAAGTCTCGTTTTAATGCGCTTCAACGCTGAAAATCGTCCCTCACAAGTCATTTGCATGAATGAAATTGTGAGAATTACACAATATGCAACATTTAAGGTGGTGTACGTGCTGATATGCATGTTATACTGTGATAAAAGTTTACATGCACATGGTATGCAACTTTGACAGACGTCCAAATCACATCTGGAAAAACAACACATGGCGTCCTTTGCTGTTTGGTCTAAGTCTAAGACATCTTCGTCGTCTTCTTCTTCACTTTGTGAATCTAAGTCTTGCTTATGTTGCCTAGGTGAAATGTGCTCATCCCAGAGAGTTTTAGACAATTCATTAAAATTATTTGTTAAAGATTTCGGTTCTTTTGACAGCAACTCTCGATTGACATTTGCAATTGATGTGAGAGACTTTAGTGCGTCATTAGGAAACCCATTTTTGTTGATTTGATTGAAGTTTTTTTGGATCCAAACAAGCGGCACCTTTCATTAAATCTTCGTTGCAGATGAATTTTTCGTTTATTTTAACTAAAGCTGTATTAATAATGACTTTTTAGACAGAAATAGAATAGAATCTCTTTGGGTCTGCAGCCAATAATGTTGCTTCATCTTGGCATAACTCATCATGTTTCTTCGGTTTCTTAGACATTCTTCGTAACGGCAACGTGGTTTGTATGTCGAGATCAATGTTTTTGGTGTGCATCAAGTCTTGAACATCGGATGCAAATAAACTTGTTGCTTTGAAAACACATCAAAAGTATCTAATTATCTTCGTAAATCATATCTAAACATGTGATGTATCCCCAAGCTTTAAGATAATCAAATGTAGGGGTTTGGAGATATTGGCTTACTGGGGTTGATAGGTCTAACATTTTCTTGAATGTGAAGGCTGTCAGGATAGTTTCAAATTTCAAAAAGGAATCCATCAATGCCTTTGCTTGGAAAGAAACCTTTGGCTCGAACTCCGTGCTCGAAGATATGGCACTTAAAGTTTTTATTAACGTGACGTATCGAGTTTTTTTTCCATAATAGTGGTCAAGGCTTTGTCTTTAGCCCACCGTCTCGTTTTTCCAATATTCTGTAATCGTCTCCATTTGTCTTGTCCAGCTGTTAATTCTAAAATTGTGTCCACCCATAGAGATGTTCGCTTAAATGATTCACTGGTAGACTCCAAGAGCCGAAACAAATTCTTTGCTTCAGTACAGCTTGACGTCGCGCCTCCTAGCACTAAGTTTGAAACATGTGTATAACAATGTGTGAAAATTAATTTTGGCACTTCTTCCTTCAGTTACGCTTGAAGACCATTATACCTGCCTGCCATATTTCCCGCGCCATCAAATGACACGCTAATAAGATCTTGCAAATCTAAGCCTAACCGGGCTACTTCATTGCTTACAAGAACTCGGTAATCTTCTCCTGTTGATTTCCGGACAGGGACCATTCTGAGCATCCGTTCTTGTGGGATCCCATTCTTCCCGCTTACCTCGATCCTTACCTTTTCCTGAGTCTTTTCTTTTTTTTTACTTTCAGTAATTGCCTCGGATATGTGGGCCTTAAGAACTGGTTCATACTTCGACAACAGGACAACTAAATTAAAAAAGTTTCCGTGATTCTGTTTCTGGTTGTCGTCAGCGATATCCGTTAATGAGTACAAGGCCTGACTTTTTCCACGATAAGCAATGCCTTGTTTAGATATAAATAGCATTACATCAATTATTCTTTTCAGGACTAGTCGCCTATTGTAAATCTCTTGCATATTCTTTCGCATGAGATATTGTTCCACATTCCCCCCCCCCCCCCCTTTTTTTTTTTGCTGTAAGCAAAGCGGCCACGGCTAACTGATGACTGTGGCTTTCCTCGTGTTTGACGAATTGCTCGTAAATATATTTTTGGACGGAGTAACACCATCAATAAATAGACTTCGACCTCCTCCTTTTTTTTTGTTATGTCGTCCGTCAGACGCAAAACACATGCAGGCACTACAAAATAGCTTATTTAATTCAAGAGAATAGGAGACAGAGTCTCGTCGAATTAAAGTTCCTGTTAGTAAATTTCGGTAGTAAACCCGATTTCCATCAAAAGGCAAACTGTTTTTATCACCGGAAGGTTGGATAGGGTGAACAGATAAGAAACGTAATTTCTCAGCAGTCGTAGCATTTTTTCTTCGCGGAGCAAATTCAGAAAGTTTTTGAATTTCAGTGTAATCATCGTCTGTAAATGTTAGTGGCTTTAGCACAACGCTATCGATATTGTCACTATCTCCGGTATCGCTAGAAATTGAAGTAATTGTGTCTTTAAGATTAGAAATGCATTAATTTGTTTCTTATGATGCTGTGTCCTGCGTGATTAGTATCGGTACAGCCGCCGCTGCCATGTTCCTTTCTGAAGTACTTGCATGCGAAACTGAATCCAATTTTTCGTCTGACTCAAATATTGATGATGATGATGATGATGATGATGATGAGGGTCCTATAAAAATAAAATATTTTATATACATATTTGATGGCTATACACATTCACAAAAATTAATTGAAATTGGTTGCATGGTTTCGGAAATTTAATAAAAATCCGTCTTTTTTCCTCTACAATAATACAAGTAAAGGGAGCCTCATTACAAAGGTTCAGCTATCTAGGTCCGAGGTTTTGGGCTGAGCATTGAGTTAATCAGCCAGGACTTTTGTATATAATACATTAAGATTTCTAAAAATTGAGCATTCTCTAAAATATTCCGTACCTATCTGTAGCTTAAAATTCATACAACTGAAAAAATATATAAAAAGACGTAACTTTGGCTTAAAACAGGTAATTTTGACAGATTTTAGAATATAAAAAAGGAATTAAAAAGTGAAACTACAGATAAAACTAGCAATTATGTAAAGATTTGTTAAATTAGAAAAGAAAACAACTGTATTAAATTAAATCTATTAACCTGGTTACGTTTCGCTCCGATTTTGAAGTACTTCAAGCTCTTGAGATGTAGACGTGAAGGAAAGCCTGGATAGCTTTGGATTCGAAGCCGCTGTTTGCAATTAGATCTTTCTTTTGTTTTTCCGTTTCTTGGAACCAGATTTGTGTTTGTATGCCACTGAACCATTAAGTATATCAATTTGAGTCAGTAATACATATATAATATTAGATATGTACAAAGGCTCCAGAAAAACTTTTTTTCAGAAGGCAATTAAAATAATATGCAACTTACCTTTTCCATTGTAATGGACAATTCAGTTTTTTTTTTTTATGTATTAAGTGTTTAACATAATATAAGAAGAGTTAAAACAAACTACACGCATCACACTTCAAAACATAAAAAAATATCAATAAATTCGAAAAAAAACGGAATATTATGAACTTGCTATCGGCGATAACATAATACAAACCGACAAAACAATGGAATATGATGCCAGGAGCCAAGAGCGCGCGTCGGGGATTCCCCAACCACAAGATTCTTTACGTGCGTAATGCGTTCCGTTTCATCAGAAATATGAGATGAAAGTGAATAAATACGTTATGTTCGTTAATTGTTATTTATAAATGTTGCAGTACCGAATCTATCGAGTTTTTTAAGAACATTTGAAAATTAAATTTAGTTTTTTTAATATCTATGAAACAATGTAAACTGTAATGCATTACGCTATAATGATACACGTCTAAATAAGTTGATTCGATCAAAAAGTTATTGCCGTTCAGAAGAAAAAAAATTCAAAACTAGTTTCAGAGGGTGGCTTGCTCAGGTTAGACAAATTTTCGAATTTTTCTATTTCATTTCTCTCTAATTGTATGAACAAACTATCTGATCTAGTTTTACATTCAGGTCGCAAAGGCTGGGACCCAGCCTATCCTAAGGTTGCCTCAAGCCCCGCAAGCCAGGCCCGTGGGGGCCCGCGCGGGCTGGGGCCCGGCTGGCAAATGCCACCTCGACTATATGGCCAGTCCGACACTGGGCACAGCCGTATTTTTCTTTCTTTAGTATGGTTTGGCCTGCTATAGAAGAACAAAGTGCTGAAATAAGATACCATGAAACGCAGTGGGGAAATTCAATGCTATGTCAAGCTGATTGTCGTGCTATGTTCGTTTTAATGTTTCGTTTTTTAGGACACAGGCCGTACGAGTCTAGCATTGCCTGACGTATGAAAAGTCTCGTATTTGTACGAGGATTCAGAGGTTTTCAAACCATAGATGTTACAGTATACTAGTACGTACAACTTGTTACGATAACGATGCTTTCCGCCTCCGCGTCCATGTAAGAATAGTAAATACACAATCTCTCATTACGGCATTACGCAGAGCTGCCAACCATTACGGATTTTCCGTAATTATTACGGATTTAACACTGAATTACGGAATTACGGAACATCGCTGATTTCTTATGGAAACAAGGCTTTGTGCTGCATGGTAACGGAGAAAATTCAGTTTCTGCTGTGCGTGTTTCGTGAACGCAGTTTGAATACATCGCTTGGCTGTGCAAATAACGGAACTAGTAAGTGTGCGCATGTACTGTCCAAATAAGTGGATTAATTCTCGTGTTTTGAAATAAAAATGGGATGGTATTACGTCCGTTGTACGATACAACTATGTAGTACATATTCTCAGACTTTTCGTTTGAAGGCTACTTACATTACGATAATTATTTTACGGTACTTTGGCTAACCTGTGTTGCCATTTTTTTCATCATAGTGTTTTTGTCATGTCTACAGACGTGAAAATGTTTTATGTTTTTCGATAGTGTTGTGTTCTTCAGTGCCGGTTGTAGAAATTAATCGTGTGACAGAACAATGTGTATCTGGGGGGAAAAAACATGCAATTCTTTAGAACTTTCGACTTAAATATTCAAAAGAATGGCCATGCTTGTTGTCTTCAAATGTTTGGAACGCCATGTGTTTTGTAATGTATGCACGTGTGACGTTACGATTGTACATGGTGGAAGGGATGACTGTAGACGGCATATTGAATCAAAGAAACATGCGGGTAATTTTATAGCCATGATAAGCAATAAATCTATATCGTCCTTTTTTCGCTACATCTGAAGAAACGAAAGTAACGAACGCAGGTTATTGTTTACAAGTCCTTGTATTTATCTTCTGTTGTTTGTTTACATGACAGTTCTTATCCAATTAGGATAAAAGAAGCAAATAAAAAGACAGTTTTTCTAAAGTTTAACTTTGAATACTTTGAATACTTTGAATTGAAGATTTAAAATTTCCAGTAAAATTGACATTTCTTACATATTCAGTTTGTATTGTTCAAAAAGTTTTTTTTTTTTTTCAATTCATTAATTTGCATTATATTCATATACATAGGCCTATATAAGATAATATAAAATATATTAATGTCCTTGTTTTATCTTGTGAGTGTGTCATAATGCCTCAAGAAAAATTTATCGTACATGATTTACGCGTACTTTTTTCATATAATTGTAATTACTGATGGATGTGATTTGAGGTAGGCAGCTCTGCATTAGGATAACATGTCCTTTTAAATTTTGGTGGTCATTGGTAGTTTTTAGGCATAAATTTTAAGCCTAATATGTAATTTTTTTTGTAAAAGTGTCAATTAGTTTAGTCAATAGTACAAAGTAAAAAAAAATCCGAAAAAAAAAATGTTTCCATTTAGGTCAGTTAAAGTCACTGAAAAGGTCACTAAAAAGTCACTAAAATTGATTTTGTCACTTCTGTAGACACCCTGGAAGAGGAAGAGGAAGGGGAAAGTAGGGGAAGGAACGCTAAGCAGTGCCCGCACTGCTTCAATGCAATCGGCGAGATATCAATATTTGATTATGTGTGCGCCTTCAATACAGGAAGCAACATAACCAATCATGAATGAAGCCAACTAGCGCTGGCTACATTTTTATAAGCGGTACACCGCGGCGATGCAGACAAACAGATAAAGGTTATCTTATAATTTTTAAAAACGTCTTTAAAAGAAAATTTACACATGAGACAACTTTGTATTTCCGTTAATTAAATAAGTAAGAGGTAATCTCCGAATAAATATTAGATTTATACTTTAAAATACATATTTTTATCCGGAAAATATACCTACACAAAGCGCTCTGATTCTAATAGCGGCACCAGAAACATCATAAGTTGTTTATGCGAGAGTTTTTTTTAATCCAAAATTTGACTCCCTAAAATATATGTGCGACGATTATGCGCGTGCGAAGATTATGCGATAATGAAACTTTACTGAAGACAGATATTTGGTGCAATCCTTATTAGAGAGGACCCTTCGGTGAAAATGTTAGAATATTGTGCACAAAATCATAGGTGCGATCCATACGCAGGGACAGCCCTTCTCCAGGTAAAATGGTATCATACCGTCTCAACAATCTAGGCAAAACCAAATGCGTGTCAATATGCTTTCGCCTTTTGATATCAAGCAAATCACAAAGCTCGCTTTGTTTGAAAACCACAAATTTTTTGTCATATTTAACACGTTTTTTGGGACAAAGAGAGTTGTTTAGGTCCCTCTTGACACTAATATACTTTAATAAACCTAAGTTAAATCCTAAACTTTTTTTTTTAATGAAATACCAGAATTTTGCATGTTTTCCATCATAATAAAACTGTTTGCGAGTAGTGGTGAAATAGACAAATTGTACCACAAACCAAGATGATTCCTACTGCAGACAAATGAAAAATTGTTTTACTAATTAATATATACCTGCCCCTCTAAGTAATGTTGTTCGATTAGCGCGGTTTTGAAGTAATGACGCTAATAAATCATGGTATGATTTGAAGTAGCACGGTCACAATTTCTAAGCGGTGCTGTGTTATTTTACTTGAATTTTTACTTCTGTTCATGCACAATGGCAATAGCACTTGTGTAGCATTAAGTACACTAAACGAATTAATAATGTGACGGATCAAAAATATTTTGTCCTTTCCTTAGTAAATATTTGCTTCCTTGATTGCATATTTATCTCCACTGATGCCTGTGTGTTCAGCAATGTTTATTTTACACCATTCTGTATGTCAACAGCAGCTCTGGAGAGAAAATCCAGAAGCTATCAGGGCTAGTTAGTTTACTTTGTGCCTACTAGGATATGCTAGTGGCCAATGCATTAGTGGCAAATCATAGCAAACACACCTTTAGTAAACAGTCGGGAATTAGGTTAACAGGTTAGATAATCTTGTGTAATGATAGAAAATGTTAAGTTTATGCAATTTAAAATTCACATTAGAACTGAAATATATATCCTATATAATTTATATTATTTTGTACTAAGAAATGGTGTTAGCACCTACTTAGGAATGCTATGCCCAAGTTGTATTATTTAAAATACGTGGTTTGTGGATTTTTTAAAATTTAATTTTCGGTTGTTATAGTCTCAATGTTATTTAAATTTTATTTAAATGTACTTCAAATGTATTTAGGCATATATTTCTACTTTTAATTAATGTTAGTGGGAGCAGTGTTGATTGAAATGGTAGTCAGCAGGTATACTTAACTGATTGGAAAACAAATAATTTTGAATATCATGCTCTCTTATGAAAAATCTTTTTAATAGCGCGGTTTTGATTAGCGATCTGTATTCTGGAACAAATTAGAGCACTACTTCGAGGGGCGGGTGTATAACCGAAGATGTCATGCATTAACTAATGGTTTTTCTTGTGTTACACCAAGAAAATAAACCTCCATTTATTTGTTTGTCAATTAATAATTCATTTATTAATTTAATGATTATTTCCAATAAAACTAAAATCCAGAACATTTTTTTCTCTAAATATGTAGTTTAATTGAACTTCTCGAACTTACCGCTAGTAGTGTTTTGTTTGATTGCTACATGTGTCATCGCTGTTGCACCGTGTGTGGTTCCAGGAGACTCCATGGGCAGCCAGTCGTCGCAGACTGTTGTTCCCAAGGTGGTGCTGGTGTTCTTCATCGCTGTTGCACCGTGTGTGGTTCCAGGAGACTCCGTGGGCAGCCAGTCGTCGCAGACTGATGTTCCCAAGGTGGTGCTGGTGTTCTTCATCGCTGTTGCACCGTGTGTGGTTCCAGGAGACTGTGTGGGCAGCCAGTCGTCACAGACTGATGTTCCCAAGGTGGTGCTGGTGTTCTTCATCGCTGTTGCACCGTGTGTGGTTCCAGGGGACTCCGTGGCCAGCCAGTCGTCGCAGACTGATGTTCCCAAGGTGGTGCTGGTGTTCTTCATCGCTGTTGCACCGTGTGTGGTTCCAGGAGACTCTGTGGCCAGCCAGTCGTCGCAGACTGATGTTCCCAAGGTGGTGCTGGTGTTCTTCATCGCTGTTGCACCGTGTGTGGTTCCAGGAGACTGTGTGGGCAGCCAGTCGTCACAGACTGATGTTCCCAAGGTGGTGCTGGAGTTCTTCATCGCTGTTGCACCGTGTGTGGTTCCAGGAGACTCTGTGGCCAGCCAGTCGTCGCAGACTGATGTTCCCAAGGTGGTGCTGTTGTTCTTCATCGCTGTTGCACCGTGTGTGGTTCCAGGAGACTCTGTGGCCAGCCAGTCGTCGCAGACTGATGTTCCCAAGGTGGTGCTGTTGTTCTTCATCGCTGTTGCACTGTGTGTGGTTCCAGGAGACTCTGTGGCCAGCCAGTCGTCGCAGACTGATGTTCCCAAGGTTGTGCTGGTGTTCTTCATCGCTGTTGCACCGTGTGTGGTTCCAGGAGACTCCGTGGGCAGCCAGTTGTCGCAGACTGATGTTCCCAAGGTGGTGCTGTTGTTCTTCATCGCTGTTGCACCGTGTGTGGTTCCAGGAGACTCTGTGGCCAGCCAGTCGTCGTAGACTGATGTTCCCAAGGTGGTGCTGGTGTTCTTCATCGCTGTTGCACCGTGTGTGGTTCCAGGAGACTCCGTGGGCAGCCAGTCGTCGCAGACTGATGTTCCCAAGGTGGTGCTGTTGTTCTTCATCGCTGTTGCACCGTGTGCGGTTCCAGGAGACTCTGTGGCCAGCCAGTCGTCGCAGACTGATGTTCCCAAGGTGGTGCTGGTGTTCTTCATCGCTGTTGCACCGTGTGTGGTTCCAGGAGACTCTGTGGCCAGCCAGTCGTCGCAGACTGATGTTCCCAAGGTGGTGCTTGTGTTCTTCATCGGTGGCTGCACGTTCTCGGAGGTGTCTGCCCTCAGGTTCCTGTCCCAGCAGGAAGACTGTGAGTTCCTCGCATTTACTTTAACAAGTATTTTAAATACTGATTAAATTTTATATCGTGACTGTGTCACCTGTAAGCAAGACAATTGTTGCTGTAGTGTTGTGAGAAACATACAAAAGGTTTATTGGAATTTTTACAAAGTCAAATAAATGATCACTCATATATTTTTGAAGACGTACAGCAGCACACAATTATTGTGAATACCCTACAAACCCAAACTATAAACAAAGAAATGTAATAGTTAACAGAAAGTGATATCATGAATTCTCATCATGATAGTGAAACAATTATTATCAAACAGAAAATTAAAAACGGTTAAATTACTATAAAAGTAAAAAAAAACTACAAGTAACCTCAAATGGTCTTATTCGATGCTAAACACAACTGGCTGAATATGGCTCTGAGATTACAAAGTGTTTTTCACTACAAAATTAATCACAAGACAAATACAATCAACCTAACTTTTGAATTAATAGTTGCTGGAAAATATATAAATTCTGCAAGTTTGTTACACCTTGCAATCATCCTTCATCAAACTAGGTCATTGAGAGCTCTTGGATGTGTAAACAGTATTGAAACCAAAGGTAAACCCCTCAGTTGAGCGCATGATGACTCGGTCGAGACTCGCCTTGGCGACTGGTGAGAGGGTGAGAGGGTGAGAGGGTGAGAGGTAGGGTCCCCTCCAGGGCCCCTCCAGGGCCCTCCTCCCTAACGAGGAGTCCGTGTGCCCTCGTACCCTCGGAGCTGTATAGCTGTTAGCTCACTGATTGCATTCAACGCTGCGTTCCATAGCCCTGCCGATGATGATAGCTATGGTTACGCTGCGTTAGTTCTGCCTCAAGTGTGTGAGTCACCGTTTTCAATATTAATTAAGTTGATATAAATATTTTTTTGTTGAATGACTTAATCATTTTAATTGTTTGGCGTGATTTTGTACACTCCCCTTTTTAATCAAACATTATTTCCATGCGACAGTTTTGTTGCTATGAAAAAATTAACATCAACAAAAAGGCTTTTCTTGCATAAAAGTCACACCCCTACTTTTTCAGACTTGATTCTCACATAAAATGTGTGACTATTATGAGATACAACATGGTAAGTGGTTGGATTTCACACAATAAGCAATATTTCCCACACTCACAAATCCCACCTTATTTTCAACATTTTTATTGATGATATAACTCAAGCATTAAATTATTCTGTTGACCTTCTATTTGCTGATGACCTAAAAATACATAGAAAAATAACTTCATTACATGACTTTCACTTGCTTCAATGTGACATTTCTTCTGTTGCTGAGGGGTGTAATCTCAATTATGTTGATTTTAACTACGGGAAAACCACTCTTAAACTTTCTCAAAATATCATCACATACATTTTGAATATAAACTAGGTAATCATTCTATTGTAAAATCCAATTCTGTCTAAGACTTAAGTATCTTGCTTGATTCAAAGCTATTTTTTCATAATCGTATTGAAACACATCAAATGCTAATACAATGATAACTCTGATTAAATTTATTACTTTTAATGCATCTAATATGGATTAGGTACATACCTAGTCTTTATATAGTTTTGGTGAGATCTAAACTTTAATATGGCACTGTATTTGGAACAACATTAATAAAACAATTAGTGACAAGTTAGATAAATTATAATTCATACTGATCAAAAGTGTATACCTAAATATGTAGTAATTTTGATTATAATGTAGATTTACACTCCCTACTTCGATATATATATATATATATATATATATATATATATATATATATATATATATATATATATAAAATTTGTACATAGCTGCTACAGAAAAGCTATAAACTGTAATTATCTTCTTGATAATACCTTTGAATATATATACTGTATAGAAGTCGCGAGTGGATAGGATTTACTCTACGTTTTTCAAAAGCGTATGATGAGCAGCTTGGGAACTTCACCGCTGCAGTGCGCTGCCGTAACGCCCTGTATCGTCTTAATTGTTATTTACACGTTGGAGCGCAGCTCTGTCGCCCGCTGTCATTCCCCGCACCCCTCATCCATCATTCACTGCAGCTCAACGTCGTTCAACGGGAGGGGGAAGGGGTGTTTGAAGAGTTCGAAACTTGACCGCTAGGGACCACCACAAGTCGATGCCCTAGCGATGGTGGCGATTGCAGCGGTGAATTAACCAACTACCTCAAAACCGTATTAGAAAGGTTAACCTGGGCTGGCGACTTCTATACAGTATATATATTCAAAGATAATACTGAAATTAGAGTACCTACTTTCAATAGTCAGAAACTATGTATTAATATGTATTTACAGGTACACTAAACAAAACAAATTACATTTTACACAGAATCATTACAGATTTCAATAAGTACAAAACATACTTTCCTTTATTAGGTAACATGTAAATATTTGGTAAATATTATCCCAAATTTAATTTACAAATTTGTTGAGTGTCATATAAATATATGTTGTATTTTCTAAGTTGTTTAGTAGTAGTTAAATATCACAATGTTTTCCATGTCCATATATAATTTTTGTTGTATTTTTGTGTGTGTGTGTGTATATGTATATATGTATGTATATATATATATATATATATATATATATATATATATATATATATATATATATATATATATATATATACACATATATATATATACATATATATAACTTTTATTATTTTTTTCCTTTGTTAATTTTTGTTTAGTAAGTTTTTTTGTCTTTATGTGCAGTATTGTGTTGTCTTTGTCTGTATTAGTGTTTTTGTGCCTACCATCCAATGCTATAAGCTTAGGTAGGCATAAATCTTAAATAAATGTGGTATGTATCTACTTGAGGTAATATTTCCATTTGATGGTTTGTTTCCACAGCTAATGTGGAGTTTGTGATCGCCACGACCAAACTTATAAACGGCAACACATTCCTCAAGTCACTGTGGAGTACCCTGGGACCAGAAGTGGATAAGTGAATTCCTGGAGGTCTCACTCAGTTGAAAAATAACTATACAAGTCATGAATATTACAATTGTTCTGAAATAAAAATGTACATAAATACATGCGGATATATCTGATCCTTAATGAATTTTGTAACTATACTGTAAATATAAATGTGTAGTTTGTTTTTATGTTGTATTATTTTCTGTGGTAACAAAAGAGTGTTATTCTGTCTACTGTTTGTAAATCTAAATCCTGTACATATGTATACATTTTGTACAAAATATTTTTCATTCATGTTATAAATGCAATGTAATAAACTTTTTTTTTTTTAATACATTTTATAATCATGTATAGCTTATCAGCCATAGCTTTGCTGGCATAAATTTTGGTGGTATTATGAAACTATGCTTGTGTGAATTCATAAAATTATTAAAAAAATAATTTATATGTTTATTTTGCCCATTTATTATCTCCCACTTGAGTAAATTAATAGATACGTAATACTGTGCATAAATTAATTTTTATTTCCTTTAGGGGCTAGGATTCCAAAAAAATGATAAGTAAGAGTACCGTAGTTTGGGGTTACTTGGACCCCAAAACTGAGTAATTTTGTACATTCTTTATCAACCTATGTTTAAAAACATTAATTTTGCTGATTACCTTGTTTTTACAACTTTTATGTAATTTTTTTCTACTTTTATGTAATTTGGAATTTTCGGAACTGAAAATTTAATTATTTAAATATTTATTAAACTATTTAAATTAGGGTCCAAGTAGCTGCCTGTTGGGATTATTTAGACCCAAGCTTCATTTTGAATGTTTTGAGCAATGTAAACAGGCAATGGACTCAAATAGAATGTTGGATCTGGAAATAAAACACTTCCGAGACATTTTAGTTATAAACATATTTATTTAACGTGACGTAATAGGTACTGTTATTTTACACTGAAATTGAAAACAAACCTCTTTTTATTAGTGTAGGAGGATTCATTTTTTCTTCATATCACACCACTTGTAATAAAAAAATGTCCTTTTTTCCCAGTCATTTCCAAGCCTCTTGAGCGGGTGTCGTGAGTGAACAATGGCACCTTTATCGTTCACACTTGTACCACTTCTGGAAATAACATGTTATTCCACGAGACAAGAACGAAATTCCCTTCCCGTAAAGATAGTTGTAACGTGTCTGCATCTTCTTCCTTTTCTTTATCCACCACAGGATTTAGAGATAAACCAGAGGCTGTAGGTTTTGTATGAGTTTAAGAAGGCACATTGTTCGGAATACACATTTCATTATTATATTAGAATCCTCCAAAAAATAATCACTTTCTCTAGAATCCTGAATGCTGTAAGTATTATCATCCTCACTTGAAGAGTGATCAAAATGTTTCATAAGGTATTTTCTTGGGAGCTTTCTGCTTCCCAATTGAGGTTCCTCTATTTCTTTGTTGTTTTCCATTTTCACAAGAAGTGGAAACTTCTGATGTTTCAGGTAGAATAATATCACTAGCACAGATGCTTTTACCTAGTGCAACTTAAATATTCGTTTTTCTAGCCTGAGGCTTTACAAACTCACGTCTCTTCTGATCAAGACGAGCCGAGAAAGCGTCCCCAACAAGATTTAGGTTTAGTGATCTGGCTTGATTGGGTGAACGAGATAAAATTTCATCTTTACACGTGGGGGAAATGTTTGTTAAAACCCGCTTTTAAATTGTTCGCCAAGTTAGGCTCCATGTCATATGAAGACAATTCTTAAAAGCATAGGGAATTGCTCTTTTGATAGAGATACACCTCTCTTTCCTGCAACAGACTGTTTCCATTTGCACAAAACATCCCTCCACTTAGCTTTAAGGGGCCTTAAATAAGCTGCATTGAGGGCTCGAGTGAAATGTGAGGAATTAGGTGGCAGGCAGACAAATCGTGTTATGCTCTTCACACAGTTTAACGATGTTAAAGCTAAGATGTAATGACACATTATCTTCAATCACAATCTTTGTGCCCTTAAGAACAGGCTAAAGGTGGGTAGTAAACCATTCCTCAAAAATTGCAAGGTCAATCCAATCATGCCTACTTTGGTAGTATCTTGCACCCACTGGTCTATTCTGCCCATTTTGTCTAAAGATGCTCAGCTTTATATATGATGTATGGTGTGAGAGATGACTGCAGAATTGCAACAAAACATGTCATGTTAGACTTTGAGGAATTTGACGTCAGCCGGGGCTTCGCCTCGTAAGCCTGGTCCGACTCCACTGTCCAGTTCCCCTCCTTCCCGGCAACTGTGCCGCCGACGTACGTAGACGTGCGTGTTCAAATTGCGCGCCACGGACTACCGCAAGAGGGCGCTTAGCGGCAGTGCAACATCACCCAGAAACCAAGAACAATTATTATTTAAGTATAAAGTAGCGGATGTTTAAGGTTCTGAGCCCAGATGAGGGCTAGTATAAATTGTGTTTTTTATCTCTCTTCCCTAATATTAACCCTTGGCGCAGGATCACAGAACAGAATAACGGTTTTGTCCCGGCGGGAAGCTGCCTGCTGCTCGCCCAGTTCCTCTTCATCTTCGGCCGAGACCAGACGTGTGGCCACGTGGTATCCGTGTAGGCGTGCCCGATGCCTAGAGCGGGCCAGAGCTTAAGAAATTAGCTCGATTAATCAGAGGACCAATATCTCGCCTCACACGGGCCACGTAACGCCCTGACCGGGAGTCTCGGCCGGGTCCACGTGGTGGCGCCCACTACAAACAGCCTCGGGTAAGCAGCTACGTCCTCAAACTGTTGATCCTCTCAGGGTATTTACAACCTTGGCGGCATATTATCTTGCTCCTTCCAGGATCAGACATACTGGTCTCATCATAATTATCAATATTACATGGTGGAACATCTGAGGTTATCATGTATTCGATGATTACATTTTCATCATTCGGTACCAGCTATTTTGATGTTATTTTAAATAGTATTGTTAACTGAGTATGCTTCTTCAAAAATAATTTGACCCAGTCATGTCTGGGGAGATTGTTTTGGAAACATATTATGGTGTTTCCACACATAGCAAGGTGAGACTTTACAACAAACCAAAAGTCGAGTTTATCTACAGGAAATCCTAATCGCATCTTTTGTATAAATGACTAGCAAAGGCCAGCTATTCTTCACTAGTAAAAACAATTGGATGTCCAGGCTTTTTCAAGATTTTATTTTTCAATCTTATTTTTATAGTAGACTTACTTATTTGATAGTGGGCTGATGTGTCTCTGTGAGACATTTCTCCTGACCTAGCAGCATCTAAACATTCTTCTAATCTGTCAGCTTTAAAACCTGCATACCTTCTGCTCCCATGAGACCTCTTGTAATTTGGGGCATTTTTTTTTTGCAAACATAATGCACACAGATAGTGAAGGTAAATTGACAAAACTAATATTTCTTCTTACTGTGAAATTTGCAAATGTATAACTAGAATATGTAGCTAGGGATTACCTGGACCCACTTACAGGCTGGGCTTATCAGCTCACAATACCATACTTGCTGCTGTGTTGACTGGTTCTCTATCCAGCTAAACCAATTGTTATTTTCTTAAGGACTGTATATAACATGCAAATATATCTTTACTTACCGTGTAACTGCAGACTACAAATCAGTGAAGGTGAACAATTTCTGTTCACAAACAAAACAACATAACCTCAACTAGCATATGGCAGAAATGGCGGGAACATAATTTGGCTCCTCAAGCATTCTCTAGTGCTGCTACCTACAGAGATGGTGAATCACACTAAACATTCAAGATACCAGGCCCAGGACTGATTTAAAACATTTTTGTTTTATATTTGGTACGTACTAGTAAACCCCAGTGTTCAAATAACCCATATGATATGGACAAAAACATAGAAGATATATTTTTTTTACTTCCACTGATTTATTTCTTTTTCATTCACTTAAGGATGGTAATTGGAAATGGTTCTTTATTGCTCATACCAGTCATACCCAATGTATTGACTTCCGCTTGGTTAGACTTAGAGAATTGATTATTAACTATAAACATTTTGTTTCAAGAGGAATGTTTCAGAGATGGTGGGTTGCTCGGTGTGTGGCAAGAAGGGCACAAGGCTCAGGTATTTGTCTTTGGCTCTACTGTCCCATTCTCAAAATAAAAAATGGCATTTTTGTGCAGCCAGATTGTAGGCCAAGTAGCATACCAACAACTTTTAAAATGCAGCTAATTGTTCAAAATTGTTTTTCATAGTTCACACATTTTAGCAGAACTTAAGATTTTCATGTGTTTCCTTGAGATGCACTGAATGCACAATGGGTAGTGTATTAGAGTTAACACAGTAATATGCGTTCACTTGTTACTATATATATGGTTTTATTGGATTGACTTCACAGTCTACATTTTATTATAAATGAAGTGTGTCACCAGCCTACACAACAACAACGGAAGTCACTCAAAAAAAAAAAAAAAAAAAAAAAAAAAAAAAAAAAAAAAAACAACTGCCAAGGTGCCAACATTAACACAAAACATTCTCTTCCACTAACAGAATAATACCAAAACCAGAATCACTTATATTACGTACCTATACTAGGACAACGATACATATAAAGAACTAAATCGGAATTGTCATCAACATAGTGAACCAAAGAAATTTCCAATATGTAAAATTACTACACCTTTGAGACTACTTTTGGACGAGTCTATAAATAACCTCCACTCACTTGGAATGTAAGTGACGTTAAAGAAATTCAATAAACCCTCAATATCACATCAATAAACCAGAGAGTCTTCGTCTTTAAAGAATTTTATTGATTCCTTCTCTCGAGTCCTATACCAAGAGAACAAAACTCCAGGCAGTAGGAGACTTTTTGCTTTCAATCTTGATCCAAGCAACTGAGCAGCATTGTTAAGTTAATTTTGAGTAAATAATTTTAGCACAGTATTTCCTTCGGACTTGTAATCAGTATTATCACATTCATTTTCTGAACTGCTCTCCTGTAGCACATTTTCGAGAACGGGAGGTGGAACTGAGATAGAAAGAGATTCACAATGTGTAACTGGTTGTATGGCGGAAGGAATGTTCGGATATTGTATGTCCTTCTTAGTTTTTGCATTATGACCTTGAACGTTAACCATTCAGAAATAAGTCTCTAATATGATGTTGTATCCTTCCAAACCATTAGAGTTGCAAAGGGCATTGATTTTTTTGCACCATTTTTCCAGTCTCAGTCCCTCGGCACATGTACGATATACCTTGTGCGGTGGCCAGTTTTTGTCTTGAGCACCAAGCTTTTGTCTCTGCTTAGCAGTTACATAACTACCACAAATATATAACAGAACATGTTTGGGTTATTTAAACACTTACAGGAACTTATTTCTCCAATATAACCTCACACTATAGCATGTAAACAATGAATTACTGTTTCCCTCCTAAAGCCAGCTGGGTGTAAAAAGTGTTGCCAACTATTCCCTCTTACCAAAATAAAAATTTCCCTTCACAATGAAAATTTCTTTTATAAAATTTATGTTTGAATAAAAAATGATTTTCCTCAATTTTCAAAAAAAAAAATGTACGTGATAGGTGATAGGAAAAAAATGGATTGCAGATCTGGAATCAGCACAAAAAAAAAACACTTTAGGAACACCTAAGATCAGAGAATCATATAAAATCATTTTGCATAGTGTAATTAGATATTAGATTCAAATAAATAAAACAGGACTCGCACAAGCATAAGCCAGGCTGCTACAACTAGGGGTGACCGGGGATAGTTTGGCCACGGGGATACATTGGACATTAGTATATTAGCTCCCATGAAGCTATGGGTGGTACCATTGCTTGTGAATATTGTGTTTCATGTCCTCCCAAACCAGCTGACCTCCAATATGACGTCCTATGTTGACAAGTCACAAGGTGAGAGACAAATGTTTGTTTTTTGAAGTAGCGTTATAATATTTTAAACTATATGTTGTACTGATTTAAATACTTTATTGCAAAAGAATTTTGTTATATCTTATTTTAAATTTTATTAAAAGTATTTGAAATAACGCAATATTATGCAAAAATGAAATCATTCAATTATATTATTGACAAACTCCATTTTAGTTTCACATTGACGTATGGGGTTATATTGGACAGACCAGGGGATACATTTGACAGCTGTCCAATGTATCCCCGTGTATGTTCAATGTATCTCCATGTCTAACCAATGTATGTTTTGTGTGGCCATACTGTATTCGCACTGTTTATTTGCTACAAATATTATCAATATATTCCTCTATTTTGTTTCCTAATAAATGGTGTGGAATTACAAAAGGCGGACTGAAAGGCAGTCAGGAGAAGGGGGGACAAAAGCTGCAGTCGAGGATGTGTTGGGCCACACGATATGGAGTGAAGAAGTCCCGTTTGGGGTATTTAGTTCAAAAAGCGAAAGAATGTGGCCTTGCCAACATGGTATGTATCAGCTCCTTTAAAAATAGGCAAGTTATTCCAGAGGCAATGGAAAAATCACTTGCTGAGTATATTGTTAAGTGCTCAGGAATGTTTTATGGACTTACTCCAAAAACTACAAGAAGATTGGCAAAATACCGTATATACTCGTGTATAGCGCGCCCTTTTTTCCCCTCAAGTAAAGGAAAAAAATAAGGATGCGCGCTAAACACGGAAAAAAAAATTTTGGGGTGGGCGGGAGGCGGGGAGGAGTGGAAGTCGTTAACTGCCGGGTGACGGGTGACGTTTCTGGCCAGCCCCCACACATACGCACAAGCAACAAGGCCTCTGTTTCACACACACACACACACACACACACGCGCGCGCGCGCAAGCTCGCACATCACGGTCTCTTGTTTATTTTTAGACCTCCCCCCCTTTTCAGATAGCCAGCTCAGAAGTAGTAAAAAGAGAGAGAGAGAGAGAAAGAGAGAATGTTGTCACCAGTTCCCTCCCCCCCCCCTTAAACTTCTTCGCTTCCTCCATTCCTCACCGGTGAGTCATCAAGTTCTCCGCGCCAGCTTAGCAACGTAGCGCGGCACGCCTCCCTCCCTTCCTTCCTTCCACGTACCAGTTGTGACGATATAGCGCTTCATTATCTTCCGTTTAGACAGCAGAGTTTATGTATTTTCCTGACGCATCACCACACATCAATTTAAATAATCAGGTACCACTAAATGTTAGTAAAATTTATTTATGGGGAAAAAAAAAATTTCAATTTTTTTTTCTTTGGAATTAGTTGCAAAAATCGTGGTGCGCGCTATACACGAGGGCGCGCTATACACGAGTAAATACGGTAATATGCAAAAGAGAATGGTTTTCTAGTGCCAACTACTTGGGATGAGAAGGGAGAAGCTGGTGTATACTGGTTCTCAGCTTTTATGAAAAGACAACCTATCCTAACCATACGAACACCAGAAGCGACAAGTTTGGCGAGAATGACTGCTTTCAACAGGCATACTGTGGGTGTATTCTTTGATAAACTTGAAACTATACTCAAAAGGCACAACTTCCAGCCAAATCAGATCTATAATTTAGATGAAAGTGGAGTGACAACAATTCTTCGTACTGAGAAAATTATTGCGTTGAAAGGACTCAAAACAGGTGGGACAAGTCACATCTCGGGAGCGCTGGGAACTTATCACACAGGTGGGGATAATCTGTGGCAATGGTAATGCACTGCATCCAGTATGGATTTTTCTTCAGGTGCGCTACGATGAAACACGTATGATGTCAGGGGCTCCAGTTGGTTCTCTTGGTCTAGTGCATAAATCAGGCTGGATGACATCAGACAATTTTGCAGAAGTTTTACAGTTTTTCAAAGACAATGTACGGTGCACCAGGAGAGCCCCGTGCTTCTCATAGTGGATAATCATGAGTCACACTTGAGTGTTCAGAGTTTAGAATTCTGCAAGCAAAATGGCATTTTGGTGCTGACACTTCCCCCCCACACATCTAACAAGCTGCAGCCACTGGATCATTGTGTATTTGGTCCTTTCAAAAAATTCTTCAGTGTGGCTGTAAACTCTTGGATGAACTCCAACCCAAATGTAACACTTAACATTTCCGCTCTCCCAAAACTGTGTGGTTCTGCTTGGGACAGAGCAGCAACTCCACAAAATGTTAAGTCTGGTTTCAGAGTTGCTGGCATTGTGTCATTCAACAGAGATCTCTTCTCAGATGAAGATTTCTTCATCTGCATTGTCTGATCTTCCCCTCTTGGTTATGAATGAAGACATCCTTGGACCCAGCATCCAAGTGGCAGAAAGAAGTTCCTCGTTTCAGGTTCCAAGCTCTGCAGCGATAGCTACGAGTTATGCGGCAATAGGTGCTGTCTTGCCAGAATAAGTTTAACCCATTCCAAAAGGAGCTCGTAGAGTTCAGTCCACACATGGCCGAAAACACGGCAGATGTATGATAGCTACAGACACTCCTAAGAAGATGAACCTGGAGGAAAAAAAAACAGTTCCAGTGTTAAGAAGAAAGTTGTTACGACATCTTCAAGTTCGAGTACTGAAGACGATAAATTGTGTGAAGAGTCTGGGGATTCTTCGTTTTCTTCGTCAAAGTCCGAAGAAAGTGATGGTGAAGATGTTTCTGAACTGAAGGAGGCAGACTTTGTTGTAGTGAAATTTGCACAAAAGAAAAAAGTGCTGCACTACATTGGTAGTATTGTGACAGTAATCAAACCAATGTTCGAGTATGAAATAAAGTTTCTTCGAAGACCAGGAATATCATTTGTTTATCCTATGTTGTATTCAAAGACATTTGCAAGAAACTTCCTTTGCTGTCGGAACGAAGAGGAAATTACTACTTTAATGGAAAAAGTTTAACTAAGTTCAATGACTTACGTTAGTTATCATCAAAAATGAAAAAAATGATGTGCTATCAATGTTAATTATTTTATTTATCGGTTAGTGACTGTGGAATACCTAACAAATTATGTTTGAAGTCAATTAAAATTAATGTGGAAATCACTAAGATAATTAGCCTACATACCATTTCCAATATTTGTCCAAACTATCCCCCTTCAATGTCCATTGTAACCCCGCATATGGGGATAGTTTGGACAATATGCAACTCTGCAATTTCTTTGTCGCAAAATAGTACTTATGAATGTGAGGTAACCTTTTCTAGCTAAAATGAATTGCAGAAGGTCTAAACTATTGAATAATACTTCAATCATATTAAAAAGTTAGTTACGGTGTCTAAAAAATAATCATAAGTCAAAATTGTCCAATGTATACTCGGTCTTCCCTATTTAACTCAAGTTGGGAAAACTGTTTCCAACTTATTTATTTTTGAAAAGAAAATAATAATGGGTAAGGATTAAACACGAGCCATAGGCATGTTGTTTTAGATATCTGACCTTTTGTGGTCATCGCGTATGACCCTGTGTCAAGGGGCCTTAGTCTAAAAAATTTAGAGCTGGGCCGATGCCGATCCCCGATCGTAATAATCGGCCGATTTTGTTAATTTTGCCGATCATAATGATCGGCAAAACGTAGCCGATTATTTGAGCCGATCATTGGTATCCTACTGCAAACTTATAACATTGAATAATTACCTATATCTAACGAATTTCCATGTTTGTTTACGGTACTTTTCGGGAAGAAAATTCAATTATTCATCGAAAAATAATAGGATTTAATAATTTAAAACTAACCGCACACAAAAAAATATACCAATTAAGTAAACAAAAAGTGTATGTTTTATAAACATTGAACAGTTACATACGTAAGTATCAATTTCCACGTATATTTACGGTACTTTCGGTAAAATTATTTTCCATTATACTATTTGCAAAGTTATTTATCATTTACGAACCGAAAACTATGTATTTGTTTACCATTTACGGTTAATATTACCACAATGGCGAATGGCGAATGGCGACTGTTGTTTAGGTTGGTTATGTGACGCCAGAGATTAGAGTGACGCGCGTCGCGCGACGGAAATCGTACAGATTAATAGCGCTAGTAGTCTTGTGGTTAGTCTACCTCTTCGGGAATTCATCTATTTAGTTTTTTCTCGCTAAATATGGCCTATTGAAAGTTTTGTTTAGCGAAATTAATATTCTTACCCTGTTTAGCGGGAAATAGAGCTTATTTTTCTTTTGTATAAAAACCTGGTTGATGAAGAGTTTTGTTCCCCATTTAGTGGTACAGTAGAACCTTGTTAATCCGTGACGCGCTAATTCGGGAATCGGATAATCCGGGACGATTTAAAAGTGCAGAAAAAAAAGAGAATCTAAAATTGTCAGAGCTTAAAATTTACGTCACGCAGGCCGGTGGCCGGCAAACACTGCAAGCCATCGCGTGGGCCGTCAAACTCTGCTACGCTGTTTGTACCGACCCTTTGTGTCGCCCCCCTTTCAGCTGTCACATTTGTCACTCTTTAAACTTGAGGGGGATGTCCTGACTTCTGCTTCCTGACTTCTGCTTCCCGTCTCCCGTTTGTTTGAATATTGTTTCACGTTCTGCTGAGTTACTTTCCGCCCGCCAACGCACAGCAGGCGCCTGGCGAGTGACGTGTCTGGCTGGCATTCGGCTGGTCGAATGAAGGGAGGGGGGTGGGGAGCTACCCAAAATTTATGTGTGCAAGGTCAGCACGATCTTATCTTTCTCTCTTCGGCTGTTGTAAATGACCGTGAACTAATGGCTAGGCAGTGCCGTGTTTTTTTAAGCCGAGACACTAATTCGAAGACGACCCTTACCGTGAACGGATTATCCGGGTTTATTATTAGTATTATTTTTTTTTACAGAATTTAAATTATCCGGGCATCGGCGGGTCCCAATTAACATGAATAATGGGGAGTTTACTATTTTTATCCATCTGCTGCCAAGGCGCAGTAAGCCTCGGGAGATGTTACGTCACATGACCTTGGCCTTAACCCAGCTGCACGCCGGTGTCTGAGAAGCTTGACAAGACCTTCCGGGCTTATAATCGCTAGTCCGTGAAATTCGGTAATCCGTGATTATCTTGGTCCCGACCATTACGAATTAACGAGGTTCTACTGTATTTCGTATTCACAAATTAACTTACAATCGGGAATTCTTGAAAGTTTGTTGGCGGCACTGGGGGGAATAAAATTATCATCGCTGACGTCTACCGGCACACACGGATTACAGAATGACGGAGTTGTGATTAGGTTGAAGATTTGGTTTGACCTTATTACATTTTAATGCAGTTAATTGTGTGTACGTGTGTGTGGTGATTTATAAGTAATCATGTCAATGAAAAGTAGTTTTGTCTGGGAATATTTCACCGTTTATAGTGATCCGTCAAAAGCAACGTGTAATCAGAGGTACTTGAAAGGCTCTAATCGGCTCAGAAGATCGGCAAGATCGGCAGCAGATGATCGGCATCGGCATGATCGGCAAAATAGGTGATCGGCCCAGCTCTAAAAAAATTTAAAGATATGTGTCCTAATTAGTAGTTCTGTAAAGGGCTAGTCAAGATTTTAATCTATTTCAATTAAAAATCAGCAATAAATAATACAGAAAAATTGTATATTTTAAGTGAATCAATGTTACATTTGTACTCTAACAAATCCATCATATTATACACTTGAAACATCAAAAGTTACATTTGTACTCTCACAAAGCCATCATAATATACACTTGACACATGGATGCCTTTGCTCAAAATAATAACATAAAAACACACAAAACATAGCATTCAGCATATTTTATTATGTACTACATTATTATTTTTTACTATTTAGTAGTAACAAAATATGTAATGAACTACATTAATATTATTTTAAAAATGCAAAGTTATGAAAAATCATTCAAAAGCACCAAAATAGCAGAACTATACTTGTTAAAAAATACAAGCTTAGCAGTTAAAATGTGAGTGTCACAAAATGATCTCAAACCATACTCATACACACAAAACATCATAAGCCAACAGTCAATAATTATTTTACATTCTTTTCTACTATACAGAATTTTAACAAAATTCCTCAATCTGAATATAACATTTTCAAGCTGGAACTGATACGACATAAATATTTTTATAATGCAATGTCTATTGAAACCTTCACGGAACAATATTCACATTGTTCTCGTACAGTAAAGCTTCATTATGAAAACTTAAAGGAACCAAAACTACTACGTAATTGTTTTGTTTGATATAGTGATATTTTTAATACTTAAAACTGATTTTCATGCTATTTATTGCATTCCTTGTTTGGTAAAAGCTTACCACGAAATTACATAATTAAATTGCTTAGGAGATTTAAATACTGTTATAAAAATGCATTGACAGTAATATCTAACTGTATAGACATTAGGTCCAGTGTACCTATGTTAAATCAGAAGGTTTCAATGATTTAACTTTTGCCTAGCCGTACAGTAACATCTTGATTTAGTTGCTGTAAAAGTCTGGTGCTGTTGGAAGCTGGGAGTTAACACCTGAAGCACTACAGTGAACAACAACAGTTTTCTTATTTCACAACCATTCTCAGCCTCAAAATTTATTCAATATTTACACTTAAAGGTAAAAGTTCAAAATTGATTCTCTCCACCATCTCCTTTCCTTGTGATGAGTCCCAGCATCTGCCACGTTGCCGAACCTCTAGTACCGTTCCACCCCTTCCCTTCCCTTCCCCGCTAGAGCCTACACACCATCTAGTGTCTTCTCCCTCCACTCGGCCCACACGCCATTCCCGACTGCCAACTACCAACCACACGTCGCCTGGCTACTGAGCTAACGGTACTTCAATACTGAAAGAATTTTGGCTTCTTTGGCACGCAAGTAAAATTTGCAGAGTTTGTACCTAAATTGTTTCATCACTTCTAGGTTAAAGTGTGCAGTAGGTCTTGAAAAACAGTTTTCATTGTCCAATTTCAACTTCCTGGTGCTACCAACCGGCATTTCACAAAACCTGTAGTCTGACCGATGGTACACTGTGTATATGAAAGTTAAAAACTTAAAAAATATCTTTTTATTATGATATGTCGTGAACAGAACTGAGTTTTATGTCCTTTTAACACTTGGAATACTACATCAAAAGTTATGCTAAGATGAAAAAAAAAAAGTAAAATTATTAAATATATAAGTATTTTACTTTTACTACTGCTCAGTGCACAGGGTTAATATTACGGGTATGTGAATAGTGGATTCTGATAGTCAAATATTTTCAAATTGAATTGTAACATTTTCGAATCATATGCGAATACTAGTTTTGAAGTCCTATATATGTCATATTTTGCTTTGGTGTATTACTATACAGAATACAACATGGGAAACAACATTCACAGATTAATTTTTTATTAGCAAGGCTAAATTCATTTATACAGCAACATATACTGTTCTTGAAACTTAATTTTAAAAAAACCCACAAAGTCCAATTTTTTTAAAGGTGATTTAAGAAATTGTTGACTGTTAACTGAACTATAATAATTAGCTAAACAAATTGACAAAGTTTAAAAATAATGGCAAAACATTTTTCTTAATTTTTTTTATTCTGCTAACTTTGTAGTAACAAAATTGTGTTTAAAGTGAATTTTGAATTTTAAAAAAAGTAACCTTGGTTGTATTTAATTACAAAAGCTTTTTCAAAAAATATGTAAATAATAATTTAAAATAGGCTACCTGTTGCAGTGTTTACAACACAAGTGGCACGTTTAAAATTATGCCACTTGCTTTATAATTGACAAAGAAATAAAAGATTCCACTATTTTATTTTTTAAGATGTATGTATTTGGTTTGCCAAGATTCAAACTAACTCTTAGAACTCGACTCTCCACTACTTGTCCAGTATACATTTATGGTAGTAAACACCAAACTTAAAAAAATATATATATTATATATAAAGCTCTGTTTTTTCATTTTTAATAAACAAAATAGAGGTTAGGCCACCCAGCACCCAAAGACAATGGCTGACTCAACGCCCAGATAAAGATTACGTCTGAATCCATGTACTGTGGCAGGTTTTCATTGATATTATTTGTAATCAACTAAACTTAAAAAAGCTTACGTTAATGTTAATAGCATTAATAACACCCTCTAAGATGACACTGGGTTCCGAATACGAAGTGCCCGTGAAGTGGAGTAATTCCGGGCTGTTGGGTGCGAACCCGTGACCTTCCTGGCCACCGAGAAGCTCCCGATGTAAACACAGGGATGAAAACCTAGCACTAGTTGTGTGGGTTCAATAGCCACTTGTACATGGTGTCAAACCACCTACAATTTTTCAATATTCAGACGACACAAAATATTGAAGACTTTATTACTGTTGTTGTTCTGCTCAATTACAGAGATACCAAATGGTTGGAAAAAAGTGTGAAAATACACTAAGTGGGGGAAAAAAACTTTGCCTCTTTTACCAAGCAACATACACTGGACAGAAAAAGAGAGGAACATTCTAAGCAGGTTTAGTTAAAACAAGCCAAAAAAATATAATCCATAAATTAATGTTAATATAAATAATGATTTATTTTCCATAATAAAAAATTGAAACAAGTTTAAATTCTTTTTATGCCTACATAATATTTAACTATAGATTAAAACTGCTCACTGAATAATCTTTTTAGACCCACCCTCTTCAAGTTACTTCATATATACTGCAATTGCCTTAAATATTCACTTTGCACTGTTTATTAATTTTTTTTGCAGATCATATTTTGATTACTATGAAAAATAATTATATAAATTATATAAATTTTTCTTTCAAATATTGAATATATGAAACAAAATTTTACCAATAGTAATTGTAGCTGACTTAACCTAACAAACTTTTCACTTTAGTATTATTTATCAAATTTTCCAGAAGCCATTACACTACAAATTTACTTTATCTTTCAATATGTATTTGTTATATGTGAAAAAAATATTTAGTGGGATTATAATTCTTACTATTAAATTCGATTTTGTATTCGAGAATAATTTGATATATGTATTCGTAATCGATTCGAACTAAAAATCTGATATTCACACAGATTATCTAGAGCTTAAAAAATAAACAATAAGGGTTATTTTCAACGTGTGCAAGGCTGTAATTACGTAAATTTATTATATCCGTATATTTTTATGGGTGTTTACAGAGCACAAAATGGTCTTGAACTAGAGTTGGGTTAATACTATAATAATGCTGATGCTTAATGCTTGATACCATTTTCTCTTCAGCTCAATAATCTCCACTATTTTGGTAGCAACAAATGTTACGGTTAATTAAGCATTCAATAATTATTAACAATCTTGTTTATCCCAGAAAAATTTTTAAATAAAATACATATTCAAACATAATATAGTATTAGATATAAATTATTTATACAAATATGTCTAAATTAAAAAATAAAACTGAATTAAATACAAAAGTTAACGAGTTCCACAAAGACAACAAAATTTTGTAGACAAAAAGAAGTCTCCGTACTCTTCTGGGAGCCCAGATGAAAGGAGCAACCGTCACGAAACAACCGTGGCTGGCACGGCTAAAGCAATACATGCTACTTCTTCCAGAAGAGACAAAGTACCAGAGGTTGAGCTTGGCTGCCGTAGTGATAGGTCTTAAGGTATCAGCCTCAAAAGTCCCCACGTGTATTTTAAAAACTCCCTTACTTTTGTCTAAAATATTTAATTTTTGAAAGGTAAATAATGTTATACCGAAGCAGGTTACAGCTCCTAGTGGAGCAGCAGGTCGTAGTCCGGGGAGCCGGCCTGCGCGCTCATGAAGTACTTGGCATGCACGGACGACTCCAGGAAGCTCTTCTTCACCGCCTCGTCGTCCTTCATGGCGCCGCGCCACTCCATCTGTCACACACCCGTCACCACCCTCCAGCACACAACCACTGCTGCTGCTTCTTCACTCACTTTCTCCAACCCAATCTTGAATTTCCTCAAGAGCTCAAACCTGCAGTGTACGGCTCACGCAATCCCAAACACCAAGCCTGGACGCCAAGGGTTCCTCTTGGACTAGTCAGCTCACTCCAGAGCGTAACAGAGCTGAGCTATCTCGTGCGACACTGCGGCTACCGGTCACGCATTCTCCAATGCTGTATAGTTTCCCAATCCACCCCCTTCCCCACAGTCTGGCACCATCCTTCCCCCACTTTTCCCTGCAACAAACCCTGTTTCCTTCGCAATAAGCTCCGCAGCCAGTGCCCGACTACTATTGAGCTACTCTTCACCTTGTGACACTCCTGCTACCCCTCGTGCAATCTCCCGAGCCTGATAGCAATCCAGCGACTATGCATTCCTCACACACACCTCCATCCACCACATTACTTGCTGTCTCTCCAGGTCCAATGGAGTCAATCCGCAAGGAACTGCCGGCTCTTTATTCATGACCTCTAGGGGCGCTACGTGACAGAGTGTAATTGTGTTACATAAGATTTAAGAAAAAGCTTTAAGGGATGCCGATTTCTCTTTGCTTGTTTCGCTAGTGTTTGAATTGATAAATCAGTTGAAGAAAATCATGCTGGTTAGTACAAAATTATTAAAATACACTAATTAGTGATTTAAATGACAACAAGAATAAAGGAGATTGGAATAACCACATTCAGAACCGCATCTTTAAGTATTCCGTTAAACTAGGTGAGGTATGCAAGCAATGATGAAGTATTAGGCAAATCATGCCTTCAATTAGAATGGTCCTATTTAATTCAATCTGGCTTCACTTCATCAAATTATATGTAATGGCTAAATTTGTGAATAAAAACAATTTTTTTCCTTAAAAAGAAGTTCCATAAATAAAATTCAAATGAAAACTAGATTACAGCTATTGTTTGACGTTCACAAAATTCGTTTTCGTTCTAGAAAATTTTACTTTGAGTGTTCTGTCTGTTGAAATGGTAACAATGGTTCGGCAGAACTCCTCAACTACACCGTCCCAGTCCTTCAAGGCAACAAGGGCAAGCAGTCCCGACCGAGGTGCGGGCTCTGCTACTTGGACTTGCTGTCTGCTCTGAGAGTGCTTGTAAGATCTACAGTAGGTACATTTATTTATAATGGTAACAAACATTGATGTGAGATTTTGGACAGAATGTACACAAACGTGTTTTCGAGTAAATTAATTTTTCTTTTAATACAGACAAACTATCAATAAAGCAATTAATTGCCTTGGCCGCCAGAAGAGTAGAACATGTGATAAAAATGAAGATTCTTGAACAAAAATTATAATACTTATTTTATTAAATTACACATCTCAGAAAGAAAAACCTTGAGTCATAATTAAACAAAAACAAATATGAGATAGCTAGGATTGTCCTGTCTATGGTATTTCTTGTGTAATGCCTGAATGTTAAACAAATATATATATATATATATATATATATTGAATGTTAAATCTTACTGTGTGGACAACTGTAAATAATTATTGTTGCGTTCTCACGGGGTTCTTGGGCTCTTGGCGCCTACCCTCGTCGCAGTAAATGCCAGGACCACTACTGCTGGATGGTCTGCCCAGACTGATAGTCCAGCTAGCACGTCACTGCCCTGGGTTACTGTATGGAGAGTAATTATAAAAAGGAAATTTAGTGATGTTACGTGAATAGTGGAAATTTGCATATAAATGAAATAATAATAATTGAAAAACAGATGATTTTAATGATTCTTAAATATTGGTGTGAAGTTACATTTAAAAATGAGATTAATTGAGAAACAACCAAGGTGTCAAATCTAGGTGTCGGAAATTAGATGCAAATGACGTCACTAGAGCACGTCGAATATACTGCCGGGTCTAGCTATCCGTAGTCGGAGGCTTGAGGCTCTCTTCACAGGACCTCCAGGTGGTCTGCTGCTACACTGGAACTCTGGATGCTGTAATGCTGTAATTAGCGAACTACAGAGGTGCTGAGGTCGCCGGGTATCAGCTGAAGACTCGACATCCCTCTCGTCCTGGAAAGTCTGGTCTAATTCTGGATTGGTCTCACCAATCTTCGTGGTAGAATCTCAGCTGGCGCTGCCCTCAGATGTCTGGAACCACTACGAGACGAAAACGGGACCGACGCGGAAGTTGGCACTCGAAGTCGCCGATACTCCCTATCTAAGATTTATTTAATCCAGATACAATTCTCTCAACTCGTAGAGAGGAGAATTCTAAGCAGGACACGATCGCGGATGACGCGAAATCTTCTATTTCTCGGGCGGCAACCAAGGCTTTGGTTCGCCCCAGCCCGAGAAACGTCTTCTTTCCGCAAGATGGCGATGGCGTCTCCCTTCTTCCTCCTAATATCTATTTACTCGCCGTCCCTAGCAACCAAGGAGCTATCGATATCAGAAAACAGAATAAGCTGCATAGTGAAATAAAAACGTGGATGTTGGAGTGTGAAAGAATCGAACTAAGACCAAATGAATAAAGCTTCCAAGGAATAATTCTTAGAAGACCCTGAAGTTGAACGTGTGTCGTCTATGGTAATAAGATGTGTCATATTTGTTATGCCTTGGTTGTCCTCTTTACAATCAAAACAATTAAATACATAATATTCGCTCATGGAATATACAATTAATATTACAATCATAATAAAAATAATAATATATAACTGTAAACAGTGGTACTGGTTACAGAGCCGCTTCAATGTTTGTTGTGATCTTTTCTTCCAGAAAAATCAAAATAAACTTTCTAAATATACATTGAATTAACATGACTTTGTATGTTTTTTCTTGAGTAACAATTCATAAATTTCTCACTTCTGTTCGTTGAAAGTCTATCAGAGTCTGTGTGAGATAAGTTTCATGACGTTACATTCAGCATATCATAAAAGTAATAATTATTAACATAATATTCAAGATAATAAAATTAAACATATCCCTTGTTTTAAACTAATATGTAACATGTTGTTATCTTTTCAATCAACATCAATTAATTATTTAAAACAAATCAAATTCTCAGATTATATATACACAATATCACATATCATCAGTATCTAGTCCTGAATAAAGTGACTTAGTGTTTTTGTTTTCTTTTGTAGATAAAGATTAATAAAATATTGTAGCTGAGAATAAACATGTACAATAGACACAAGTACGTAGAAATGTTATTTACAAATTCGTAGATCGTTGACAAAATATCTGACAATGTTTTCAGTTCAGATATGCACGAAGTTATGAATAACAAATAAAACATTACGTAGTTATCACTTATACACACTCGTGTTCTTGAACACTTTCTCGTTGTCGACGAAAATGCACTCACTAGTGTTCACTTCCTTTAGTTTGTCTGACAAAAATATTTTAAATAAATGGTTGTTCTCTGCTTAGGCAAAATTGTTTATAATAGTATTGAAATGTCTTTATTATAAGCTCAATACTAATGGTTGAGTATAATGATACTCAAAATTAGCTCATAAGGCAAGCTTTTTCTTTGGTAATAAGCATGTGCCAAATGACAAATTCAATTAAATGAAATCTCATCAGATTCATATATTTATAACAAGAGTAAGGAAATACTATCTCTTTGTTTAGCTTAGCGTGTATGGTAGGAACAATTCCTAAATAGAAAATAATATGAATGTCGAAGCTAGGAGAAATGAAACGAAGTAGTGTATGTGTCAGCGCAATAAGGACGGAGCTGTGTTCAGATATGTAAGTAAGTTGAAGGACGAACGGTAACGTGAACTATCTCTCAAAAGAATCTCAGGTATTAAGAATAGTGTATGTGACAGTGACGTGTTTCGCCTGACTAACAGCTGGCTCTTCTCTCTTAGATGACGCCTCTCGACGAACGCTACTGGATCTTAACGCGTTATCTTCATGATCTTCAAATCTTCCATGACGTAGACATACAGTAGATATCAAATCTTCAATAATTTCAATAATTAAATAATTATGTGGCATGGCTCAAATCTTACGCACTGGCTAATAAAAATTCACACCACCTATAGGTGTGACAAACATCGACGACGAAAATCGCATATCCGCGACAAATGTCCGCACTGGCCTACATGCTCAGTGGACAAAAACAAATCGTCGATAAGTGCTCTACGCACAGAAATGTCCTCACTGGTACTCCGACACAGTGGACACTAAATTAGCCTCAAGCATGCGTGCTTGTTTTAGCGATGCAACATATTGTTCCCTTACTGTTGGGATAAACATTAATTAAAGCCAAACAATAAATCTACTTCATGCCGAATTTCACTGATGACTTGACCAAACATCATCTCTTAAATATACGTTATAGATCAGCGTATCTAAGACTTAGGTTGCTTATAAAGCCTTAGCTGTGTTAGATTAAATCTTCCGATGACCTTGTCACTGTCAGTTTCCTTGAGAGTGTAACAGTTCTCATTTATTCGTTCACAAACTTGAAATGGCCCTTCGTATAATAAAAACAACTTCTTCGTCACCTGTTTCCACATGTCACTAACAGGATTAGTTCGTTTAAGCACTAGGTCTCCTATATTTAACTTCGTTATTCGTGTCGGCTTCTGTAGCTTACTTCGACGTTCTGCAGCTAGATGTAGACGAGCTGTAACAAACTTCTCTATTTGTTCCCTCATATCTTCGCTTATCGATTCTGGTTCTTTCGTGTTCTTATCGTGGTCGGGTAATATGGTAATCGGTAATGCCTCTGATCGTTCCGCAGTAATTATCTCATGGGGTGTTAATCCTGTCGAACTGTGTACTGTATGATTAAGGATGCATTCTACCAATGGTATATAATCTCGCCAACTTTGTTGTGCATTGTGACAATACGCCCTAAGCATATTTCCTAGATTCCTCATCTGCCGCTCCACAGGATTACTTTGAGGATGACGGACAGAAGAAGTAGTAGGGATCACACCTAAACTTTGCATACCTCGCTGCCACTTAGCGCTGGTGAATTGCGTTCCACGGTCTGACAAAACGCACTCTACTTTTCCTATTTGCGAAATGAATGATTTCATCTTCCTTAACACGCACGGTCTCAGCGTTTGCCTGTTTAATAGCAAAAAGCTTAGTATATTTGGAAAATATATCCATAATTACTACAACGTATTTTACTCCTGCCTTGGATGTGGGTAGGGGTCCATACAGGTCAATAGAGACTAGCTGTAGCTGTTTTTCAAGTAAAATTGGCTGAAATGTCCCTTCCATACTTTCGTTAGCATGTTTAGATTTCTGACATAGGTCACACGTAGACACTATTTTTAATATACACTTCGGCATATTATTCCAGTAAACTTGTCTTCGTAGCATTTCGTATAGCTTAGGAGAACCAATGTGATATACCAATTCGTGTATTTCTCGAACTATAGTGTTTTGCATGCTGGCTGGTATCACTGGTTTCCAATACTTTTCCACTGGTGTTTTAGGTGCGTTATTCCTAAAGAGAATTCCTTCCTCTGATATACTATACAATAGATGTATCTTGTGAGTTTGTGGTAATTCCAATAATTAAGTTTTGACAGCTTGGCAAAACTCGTCCGTTTCTTGCGCTCCCTTAAGATTGTGAAATATATCCTGTAACTTAGGATTTTCCTCTATGGCTTGCGTGATTAATTTCGCTACCATGTACTCCTTACTATTTCTGTTTTGAATTGACGACTCGCCTAACATGTCCGGAGCTCGGCTCAAATAGTCAGCTGCTATATTGTCTTGACCTTTCACGTGGTGTATTTCAATGTCGTATTCCTGGATCAGTAAGCACCAGCGCGTTAATCTGCTACCGAATGTCTTGCCAGTTTTTAGACACGTCAGTGCCTGATGATCTGTCATTAATTTAATTTTCTCGCCAAGGAGTAAATCTCTAAACTTCTGCAAAGACCAGACGATTGCCAACGCTTCCCGCTCGGTTACTGTATAATTTCTTTCCGCTGCGTTCATAGTACGACTCGCCATTGCAACTGTTTTCTCTATGCCCAATTCATCATATTGCGCTAGTTTCACGCCCAATGCATACGCTGATGCGTCAGTGTACAAAATAAACGTTTGCCCTTTGATTGGATGGTGTATTACATGTTCTTTCAAAAATATGGCTTTTAACGATTCAAACGCTTGCTGTTCAATTTCAGTCCAGTTCCATTCTTTACTTTTCTTAAGTAATGCAAAAAGTGGTAATGCGATCTTAGCAACTTGATCAGAATAATTTCTGTAGAAACCTATCACTCCGATAAAAGCTCTGAGCTGCTTTACATTCCTCGGTGTAGGAAAATTCACGATAGCATTTAGCTTATCAGGTGCAGTTCTAATACCTGAAGGTGTGAGTATGTGACCTAAGAAAGGTACCTCTTCCCTGCAAAATAGCGATTTCTTTAGCTTGATTGTCATTCCTGCGGCTCTCAGTTTCGATATTACCATGTTTAGATGTTGCATGTGTTCTTCAAACGTACTGGAAGTTATCAATATGTCGTCCACGTATGCGCGCGCAAAACTCTTGCATTCCGGACCCAATGTCGCATCTAAACAACGAGTGAACTCCGCCACCGCATTGCAAAGTCCGAATGGCATGACTTTGAACACGTATTGATGATTTCTGAATAGAAATGCGGTGTACTGCTGTGACTCTCGTTTGAGCGGAATCTGCCAATAGCCTGCAGATAAATCAAGAGTAGTTAAGTACTTGACTCCCTGGTATAATCTCAGTATATCGCTCGTGTTGTGCGGACTTTCACGATCTCTTACAGTTATTTTGTTTATTTCTCGCGCGTCCAAACATAGCCTTACACTACCATCCTTCTTTCTTACGCAGACCATCGGATTAGCGAATGGACTAGCTTCTCTGTGAACTACTTTCCAGTCTAACATTAAATTTAAATATTCTTCGGCTTCCCGAAAATACTTCGCAGGTATCGGATACGATTTCTTGTGGAACGGTTCTCCTGCTTTCACAACTATTTTAGCTTCATACAAGTTGTTCCGACCTGGTTTATCTGAAAATACAATTTTATGGTTTTCCAATAAATTATACAACTCCTGCTTCTGATTATTCTCGATCGTCTTTACCTCTAAAACGGCTTGCAACAAATCTTCGGATGTGGCCATTAAAGATTTTCCTTCACTCACATTAGATATCTGGTGTAGCCTTATCTCTTGCTGTAGCAATCCGACTAATTTATCAGATACCTGCCATTTTGTTGTAGTGTTTGGTACTGTGCTGTCAGTAGTAGTTACTAACCATCCTCCAAAGTCTAGTATAATGCCGTACTTTGTTAAGAAGTCTGTTCCTAGAATGACTGGTTTAGCTAGACCTCTAACAATCAATGGGTTAGCTGTTTTAGTGTGTCCCAATCCTTCTATAGTAATCATTGCCTGTCGATTCACTACTGGGCTTGCTCTAGATGTGACTCCTAATATCTTGAGACTTGAAATGGGTAATATAGGTAATTTAAAAGCTGTATCTTCAATTGCAGATACTAAACTTTCGCTAATGCAACTTATCTCAGCACCACTATCCAATAACACAGGTGCGAGTAATCCGCAAACAAATAAATTTAATTCCGGACAAAATGCTTCTGGAATTTTAGTAACAATGTCATCTTCGTTTGACAAGAAATCTCTCTCATTTTCATGCATTACTATTGTACACATACTCTTACTGTCTTGGACTAGGATTAACCCCTTATTACTATTCACGATTGGTGCTCGGGGCGTACCATCACCGACCTCTTCTAGTTTAACTTTCTATTTTCCTGGCTATTACCGGCGCCAAACGTCACGGTACTGGACGTAGACTTAGCCAGTATCGGTTCTATGCCTTGTGGATTTGCATAGTAGGTGATAGGGTTGACAGGTTCTTGTCTCGCAAAATACCCTGCGTACTGTGATGAAGATGAAGGTTGATTCTGGAATGTATTCTGTGAGAATTGAATAGCTTCATTACCGGCGGCTTCACTTCTCAGTTGGTTAACCGATAACTTGCTAGGGGAGTTTGGTTTGTGTGGCTGTCGGTTCCGCGGACTACCGGAAGACTTCGCCTCTCCTCGATTTTCGTAATAATGTTTCGAGTTGTCGTAGTTTTTACTCGAATATTTGGGCGAATGTCTGTCGTCCTTATAGCGCGGCGACCTGGGTGGCCGTCTCGGTGAGGTAGGCGGGGTTCTAGACTGTTCGCCCCTACCTTCTCGCCTAGGCGTTGAATCATAAGAACTTCCTCCGCGTCTGTATTCTCCGCGTTCCTCGCTGCTACGCCACGAGCGGTGGTGTTTTGAGCGTTCAAACTCGCGTGACTTCGAACCTCTATGGTAAACATCGTTGTTGTCACGGCCTGAATACCAAGTGTTTCGTCTATGGGCCGGCTTATTCTTGCCCCAAATTAGACTGTTCACGTGCGGCTGTTTACGTTGGTTATTGTCCGGGTAATTTTCATTACGCCGCTGATTCCAAGGCTGATACAGCGGTGGTTGTCTGTTCACCGGTGATCTTTCCGTTTCCTCTCGCTGGCTACTTCTATTCTGACGGTCGAGCCTGTCATATGCGAGTAGCTGTTCCCGGAAAGAAGCTATCCCGTCAAAGCTTCTACCTGTCAGATGTAATTGGTAGCGCATCGGAAGTTGGCCTAGAATCATTGCCACGAATTCATCGTCGCTCATGACAACGTCTAGATAGCGGGTACGCTCGAACATGTCGCTTAAATGAGCCTCGAGTGTTTTGTTTTTCTTAGGATCATACTTTTCTCCGTGTAACTGAGCGCGTAAATTCCCCTGAATTTTTAAGCTCCAGTGTTGTTGTAGGAAAGCTGCTTTAAACTGTCCAAATGATGATATGGAAGTTTGGTGAACTTCCCACCAATAATATGCGGTACTTTTTAAGCAGTTGTTCAAACATCGCAATTTTTCTGTGTCCGAAAGATTGAATCTCTCCGCGTATTCTTCAAATAATTTTATAAATTTACGTGGATTTTCCGTGGATTTTGCGGAAAATACAGGCATTTCCTCTGACCAATGCCTAGCAGGGTGGTTTAAGGCTGCTGTATCCACTAATATTACTTGTTGTCCGGTTGCAGTGTTGGTAATCACGTCTTGTGAACGGTAAGTAGGCGTAGCCTGGTGTGACGACGCGGACGGGTCTCGCTGCGCTGACGTCATCGTTTCCGCCGCAGACGCGCTCGTTGTGTCAACGTTTATCGGTGTATGCGCTGCCGCTCCAGACAATGATAAATGCTGCACGCAGTTCTCGAGTTGGATCAATTTTCTATTCACGGTTCGAATGTCGTCTGCACTACTCGCTTCATGTCGTTGTAGCGCGGTATTTACGTTCGCGAATTGTGTTTCGCTAAGCTGAACGTAATGGTTGAGCTGTTCCTCTGCAGTACGTTTTGCAACCTCTATGCACGTAGTTTCTGTGTTAATAACGTGTTGCTGTAACTCGGTTACTTGCGCATCAATTTCCTCAAATCTGTTCATTACCGTTTCACGAATGTTATGAACTTCCTCCTGCGTGTCGCGAATTTGTGTAGCTAGCTGTCTGGTTACGTCACCAATTTTAGCTTCTACTTTGTCTAACAAAGTGTTGTCGCGCTAGCTCTTCAGACAAATTTTTAGACTGTTCCGCCGCTTCGGACCTCTGCTTAGCCATTTCGCTAGACATATGTTCGGTTACTTCGGTACGCTGGGATTCTAACGCAGTATTAATTTGCTTAGCCATTTCGTCAGATAATGTTTTTGCCTGTTCAAGTTTCTGTCTTGTCATTTCGTTAGATATATGTTCGGTTACTTCTACGCGCTGAGATTCTAACGCGGTATTAATTTGTATAGTAACCACATTCAATGCTCGCATCAAATCCTCCATGGAAATATTATTCGTGTTTTCTTTAGCTGCCTGCACAACTGGTTCGGAAGCGTTACTTTCCTCTATGCGCGCGGGTTCGGGAGCAAAGCTAACTTCTTGACCTGCCTCAACGCTTAGTGTGGGTGTGTCCTCTTTGTTTTCGCTTTCCACAACGCCTAGCATTTCTTTCTGGCCCTCGACTGACGTTTCCTCCTTGTCGGAGCTGGTCTTTTTGTGCCTCAGGAAATACATACCTTCGTCGGCCATCTTGTTGTGGTTCCGAAATACTAGTATGCTATGCTACAGCAAACTACACAATTTCACTTTTGGTAGCTCGTCCAGTGTGTGTCGACCCTCGTCGAAGCCCCTAAGTTGGCTCGCCACTGAATGTTAAATCTTACTGTGTGGACAACTGTAAATAATTATTGTTGCGTTCTCACGGGGTTCTTGGCGCCTACCCTCGTCGCAGTAAATGCCAGGACCGCTACTGCTGGATGGTCTGCCCAGACTGATAGTCCAGCTAGCACGTCACTGCCCTGGGTTACTGTATGGAGAGTAATTATAAAAAGGAAATTTAGTGATGTTACGTGAATAGTGGAAATTTGCATATAAATGAAATAATAATAATTGAAAAACAGATGATTTTAATGATTCTTAAATATTGGTGTGAAGTTACATTTAAAAATGAGATTAATTGAGAAACAACCAAGGTGTCAAATCTAGGTGTCGGAAATTAGATGCAAATGACGTCACTAGAGCACGTCGAATATACTGCCGGGTCTAGCTATCCGTAGTCGGAGGCTTGAGGCTCTCTTCACAGGACCTCCAGGTGGTCTGCTGCTACACTGGAACTCTGGATGCTGTAATGCTGTAATTAGCGAACTACAGAGGTGCTGAGGTCGCCGGGTATCAGCTGAAGACTCGACATCCCTCTCGTCCTGGAAAGTCTGGTCTAATTCTGGATTGGTCTCACCAATCTTCGTGGTAGAATCTCAGCTGGCGCTGCCCTCAGATGTCTGGAACCACTACGAGACGAAAACGGGACCGACGCGGAAGTTGGCACTCGAAGTCGCCGATACTCCCTATCTAAGATTTATTTAATCCAGATACAATTCTCTCAACTCGTAGAGAGGAGAATTCTAAGCAGGACACGATCGCGGATGACGCGAAATCTTCTATTTCTCGGGCGGCAACCAAGGCTTTGGTTCGCCCCAGCCCGAGAAACGTCTTCTTTCCGCAAGATGGCGATGGCGTCTCCCTTCTTCCTCCTAATATCTATTTACTCGCCGTCCCTAGCAACCAAGGAGCTATCGATATCAGAAAACAGAATAAGCTGCATAGTGAAATAAAAACGTGGATGTTGGAGTGTAAAAGAATCGAACTAAGACCAAATGAATAAAGCTTCCAAGGAATAATTCTTAGAAGACCCTGAAGTTGAACGTGTGTCGTCTATGGTAATAAGATGTGTCATATTTGTTATGCCTTGGTTGTCCTCTTTACAATCAAAACAATTAAATACATAATATTCGCTCATGGAATATACAATTAATATTACAATCATAATAAAAATAATAATATATAACTGTAAACAGTGGTACTGGTTACAATATAAACAATAAAATGTAATAGATTCCTTTAAAGTGTTCGAAAGGTAAAAGTGTTGGGGTTTTGCTCCGGTTTGCTCACGCACGAGAGTCCTTGCTTCAGGACCTCTAGACCTGTGTGTAGCTATTATGAAGTATTTTGAATTAATTTATAGTTTTCTGCCAAAATCTCACTGTTTATTTAGTTTATCATGAAATTAAGAATGGACCGAACAATGTTTATTAATATCTGGGGTGATATTAGCGAAAAAATTGTGTTAGCGTCACTACGCGATGCTAACGCCGGCCATTCCTGATAGCTTGACGATTAATTACCGTCTAAAAATCTGCCGTAACTCATGGAAAATAAATGCCTGAGATTTGCATTCAATGTCAGGGCTGCTCCAAAAATTTCTCTTGCGGAAGACGTACTTCTTACAATGAAAACACTGAAAATAAACTCGCCATATGTTAAAATTCCCTGAGGGAATTAACTCCACAATAAGCTGAATGGCATCATTTTTCACTCTCTTTTCTTCTCTCTTGAATAAAAATCATTGCTCATTAAAACGGACCAATCACTGTCATGACACGTACGCATCTTTTTCAAGTAGGCCAATTAAATTTCACTTTATAACATGCAGAGGAATATTGAAACTGTCCCCGAGCCGTGCGATTTATTTACACGAGGCGTCGTCATGATGACGCAGAAAAAGCTGCGCGCCGCCACGTGAGAAACAAAACAAAACACTGCCGAAAAGTCCGGGAAGCGGAATTAACCTCAAACGTAAAATAATATTACAAGAGCTGCAATTTAGAGTATTTTTATATAGTTACTGTGTGTTATTGCATAATCGTCGCACATTTAATGCTAAAATCAAATTCGAAAAGTAGGGATGTATTTTTAAGTGAGAAAAGCATTTTTGTTTTTGTTGTAAAAACAAAATATTGCATGGAAATTATGTTTAATTAAAAAGCAGAGAATATAAAAGCACACCAAACCATTTAAATTAATTAGGCAAAAAAAAAACCATATTTCTTCAAACTTAAAACAGAAAAACAAAAACAATGACCCAATTGTGAGTCGCAACTTACATAGTACACATTAACAACAAAAGAGTGGGAGCTATTTGATTGAGTTTACTTGGCACGAGACAGCGCATGTTGCATGCAATTGACGATTTATCGATAGTAGACTACGTGCGCGCATTCTGTACGGGCATCAACTTAACCAAACATGACTGATGCAAACTAAGGCTGGGTTCACAATTATAAAACACACGCAAGTGCACAGCAGGCCATGCACATGACTGTACAAACAACCTGTATGAAATCGGTTCACAAATAAAATCTTACTGTTAATTTCAGCCAATGAAATTTCGGGATGTATCCGACACCTGTTGGCAGTGTAAGTAACTATATTAACCAACAAATGATTATTCCGTGACATCTAACCAGCAATTTGCTAGCGCAGTTTTTAACATGTAAATAAATAAGTGTAATATAAATTTTTTTGCTAACCATTCTAACCACACACATTTGTTATTTACAATTTTTGCTAGTGACTTATAAGGAATAGCATTATGTAATTAATTTTTAAAGCAGGAATCACACCTGAGCATTGTAATATCTTAAATTCTTGCCACAATACCGTGTTTTATCGCACAATTGTCACACATTTTAGTCTAAAATAAAGTTTGAAAAAGTATGGGAGCGAAGTTTATGTGAAAAAAATATATATTTGTTAGGTACAGTTATTCATAAAAACAAAACCCATTCATGGAAAGTAAGTTTATTTTAAAAGTGAAGTATACAAGAGTACGTCAAACAATTTAAATTAATAAGTCATGCAACAAAAACCTTTCTTCAATTTTAAATAGAAAAACAAAATCTGTGACCCGAATGCGAGCCTGAACAAATGCATAACTATCTTTGTAGTACACACTTACCACAAAAGAGTGCGGGCCATCAAATGTAGTTAACTCGGCACTTGACAGAGAGCGCGCGTTGCATGCAATCAACGAGATATCGATATTCGGCTACGTGTGCGCGCTCTAAACGGAAGCAACATAACCAAACATGAATGATGCCAACTAGCACTGGTTACATTTTTGTAAGTGGTACACCGCGGCGACGCAAACGAACAGATAAAGGTTATAGTTATAACGTTTAAAAATGTCTTTAAAAGAAAATTTACACATCAGACAACTTCGTATTTACGTTAATTAAATAAGTAAGGGTAATGTCCGAATAAATATTAGATTTATACTTTAAAATACATTGTTTTATACCAAAAAAATATCTACACAAAGAGCTCGGAATATAATAGTAGGACCAAAAACATCATGCGACGATTATACGTGTGCGACAATTATGAAAAAAAAAAGAGGGTATAATTGATAAATATAAACAGTTCTCTAAGTAGGTTTAAAAACATGGTTGTCAACTCTTGTGCTCACAACCAACTGTTACTGTTGTTTTTTCAATAGTGAATCCAGCCTAACGCTGGCTATATTTTTATATGTACTCCTCAGCGGCACTGAACAGGTAAAGGTTATAACGTATGAAAACTTCTATAAAAGAAATTATAAACAGTGCACAACTTTGTATTCCTGTTAAATAAGTAAGCAGTAATATTCTCACAAATAAAGGATTTTAACTTTAAACCACATCATTTTATACAGGAAAAGAAGTTTATGGGCAAAATATTACATGAAAAAAAAAGTATGTTTTACAGAGAAAATAGCAGGACTGAAATATTTTACTATATTGGACGTATTGTGTAAGTACATTTTAAAAGTTTTACTTGTAATTACAGCAACTCGAAAACCGATTGCTGTTGCACAGTGCTTTGTCCTGTGATCTTTGTCCAGGTCATGTTTACTACCTACACAAAGTTCTTGGAATGCAACAGCGAGACTATAAACAATAATTTTCCCCCCCAAATTTTGATGCCCTAAAATAACTGTGTGATGATTATGCAAGTGCGACAATCATGTGATAAAATACGGTATTAACATTGCCAAATAATTGTAATAATTTTGTTGTTTTTATGCACAGTCTTCTGCTATTAAAAAATGTAACACAATAAAATAATTATTAACTTTATTTAGAAGTACAGTAGAACCCCGATTATCCGTGTTAATGAAGGGGACAAGTGAGTCGGATAATCGAAAATCGCGGTTAGCCGAGTCATGCTTGCCTCAAAGGTCATTAGCCCACAGACAGCCATCTGTGGACATTCGGAGATTACATATATACACATGCTTTGCGTGCGTGTGCGTTGTTGACATAGAAGCGGACTGCTTAGTGCTGGGCAGCAGTGGTTTTTAAGTCTTTCGTGTGCGGAGACGTGGGCACGCGAGTCGTTGTTGCACCGAGGTGTGTGACTAGCCGCCCGCCAGTCCGAGGGCCCAAGACAGCTGATAGCTGCCAAGGTCACGCATTCTTTTCATCGCCCGTAAGCGACGCTGCCACACTTCGCTCATTGCTCTGTTGTCAGTAACACCATCGGGCTGGTTATTGTTTTACAGAACGACTGCCTTCAAAATTCTTTTCGAGATAAGATTTTTCATACCAGTGCATTGAGACTTGATTTGATGGTTTTGAAACGGTGTCTCTGTCTCGTATAATTCACGGTGTTTTTATCCCCCTTTATTTATATGAATTTAAAATGTTAGATTTTTTATTTTTAGTTTGCTGAACGTGGAATTAGTGCAAAAACAGCTTATTATGACTTAGTGTTGCAGATGGGTCGGAAATCTTATAACGACTACCTCTCTATAACGACCCTAATCTCGGGAACCGTGAGGGGTCGTTATATCTATTCTCCGTTCACTCTTAGCTGAGTTTTGAAATAAACAAACACCGTCGTATCACTAAGCCGCGTCAGCAAGTGATAGGCTTCCTTACAGTCGGTGCTCATAAAATAACGGAGAAGTAATATAACAGGAAAATGGTTGTTCTGTGGAGCCTAGTTTTTTTAAAAAAAATTACGTCTGCTGTGATAAAATTACGCCACTTAATGCTACACCCTCCAACCTTTACTGTTGAAACCATTCAAACAAACAAGTGTCCAAGCTGCTAAATGTGGATTCGTTCATCGTCTTGCGTTTATTTAATCCACTTGAAGTGTCAGCCTGTGAAGCAAACTGAAGGATTTTTTCGCGATTTTTTATGATGTCGCGCACTGTTGTGTTACCGACATTAAACTCAGTCGCAAGTTTGCAATCGTTTCTCCACTCTGAAATCTTTCTATAATTTTTGTTTTGCTGTCGATGGACAGTACCACTCGCTTTCTTTTCTGTTCATTTGATGACATGATGAAATGTTGCGCTCAACACTTCCGCACAACACAACGGTATAATCCGTCGGAATGCTGATCACTGTTACAATACATAAAATTATCACCACCTTCACGCTTCAACAACATACACTAATGGAATGGACTGTCTCCATGTGCCGGGTAATCTCTGTGGCACGGCGCCGTGCTGCGCGCGGGAGTGTACAGTCCGGTCATGCGGACGTGGAATCGCGCACCAGTGTGCAGCAGTTGCCGCCTCCCGGGCTAGCAGAGCGCTCCCTTCCCCTCCATCCTTTCCCCTTCTCCACCTTGCCCCAGCCTTCCCCTCCGCACTTCCCCTCCTTTCCCGAGGCTTCCCGTCTTCCCTTCTCCTCGTTTCTCGAACCTTGCCCTCCGCCGCTTTTCTCTATTGTTCTCGAAAGACAGTTCGCCTGTATATAAGGCCGCGAGTTTGCTTAGGCCGGCACTGTCTTCAGTCACTCTCGCTCGTAGGCAGTCCGCTGGGAGGAGGCCGCGCTACTTATGCTCATGGTTGATTAGTTATGTTAGAAGCTTCGCTTTAAATCCACTATGGATCTCTGCCTTGTAATTTCCGCGGGCATTAATGGTCTGTTTGCTCAAGTTTAACTTCTTTCTTACGAGCCTTCTGCTCTTGATTGAGTGGTCTAGATGGGTCTTGTACCTAATTTTGTTGGATGTTCCATTTATCACCGACCTTAATTTACATGAGTGTTTGCTTGATTATTTGTTTTGCGCTTTGGGCTTCCTCCCTGTCGTAATATTTATTGTTTTAATGTCTTTTAGCTGGGGTTCGCGATTCCCATTTAAATTTGCCATGAAAACTTATGTTGCGTGTAAACTTAATGCATAATTTAAAGCCTTAATATTTATACTTAATTGCTTGATAACGAATTTGGTCTGCGTGAGACGTTTATATGATTTTTGTCTGCTTGCTAAGGTCTTTTAAATGTACATTAATTAAAAGAATTTTCCTTACGCGTAGTACTTAAATACGTGTTACGTCAGGCGCATTTTCATTGCGCAAATTGTTCATGATGCTCTCTTTTCAAGCATCTGTTTTATACTCATGTTTGTAAAAACCATAACGATTAATGGGTGTTGTCTGCACATTTGTTATATCTATTTGTACCTTAATACATTATCATTTTTGTTTAATGAATAAAATATATTTTTTTTCTACTTTCATTTTTTTTCTAATATAACAACATTTTTACAACTGCTGTTGTATCATACTGGAATGGTACACCATTGGTTCCCACTTAACCTGTTGAAGTTACATCGATCTCCCACTTCCACCTAGCTTCAACGTCTGCGCTACTCTGCTTCGGCAGTTGTTACTTTGTTGTTTGTTCTCTGTTACCATGAGCCGCCCTGGAGTCACATGGATCTATCAGCTGCACCGGGATGAACTTGTCCGGTACTGTGAAGAAAATCAACTGCCTGCCGAGTCGGGCGACACTGTCACGACCTTGCGTGCCCGACTCGTTCGGTTTATGCGTGACAGCAGTGACGTCACACCTGTGAGGGGCGAGGTGGAAGCCTCACTGGAAGTAAGTCCTGCTCCCACTCATTCCTTTTCTCAAAAGTTGTTCTTTTCCTCTTTGAAGTGTATGCCTGCTCTTGACAGCAGTGAGCCTAAGCGTGTTCTTGAATTTTTTCATGAGGCTGAGCGCCTCATTAAGCTGAACCTGGTTCCTTCTGAGGCGTTTATGAAGGCGCTCTTAACTAAGTGTTCTGGTATATTTGTGAATAGGCTAACTGAGGCTATTGTGCAAAAGTCGGATTTTCACACATTTAATTTATCCGTGCTGAGGGGAGTTTGCCCCCCCCCCCCCGGGTGTTGGACGCCTGCAAGAGAGACTTAGTCTTTCGCTTTCAGCGCCCTGATGAGTCGGTGACTCAGTACATTGATTCGGTACTTTCGTACGCGGATGTGTTGGAACTTGATACCCCCGAGGCGGAATTAGTTCAGCTTGTCTTAGGTAACTTTGCCCCTCGTGTTCTCAGTCTTGCTAGCATGTTAACTCCTCCTTCCACCTTTGATTCTTTACGAGCCTGGGGCAGTGAAATAGAGGCCCGTTTGTTAGCCGTCTCTAAATACGAGACGGAATTTCCATCGCGTCGTGACACTGATAGTAAGTGGCAGCCTCGCGACTGTAAGTGCGAGGTTCGCTCGTTACCCACATTTCGCTCAGAGGCAAATGATAAGGCATGTCATTCTTATCGCCCCTCAAATCCTAGTCGGGGTGCATTCCGGCAACGCATTCAGTCACACAACACTGAACGCATTAGCGCGCCGGCAGCGGGCGCATTCTCTTCGCCTCGTGTAAGTGCTCCCGCCCACCTTGCTGCCGCCTCTGCTCTTAAAGCCACAGGTCATGTACAGTGCGATCAAAGAAATGTACGCACTCGCTGTGCAAACTGTTGCATTTTTGGACATATTTCTAAAGACTGCGGTCAGCCATTCATACCGCACAATGACCGGAAATGTTTTTCCTGTAAGGGAACAGGGCATTACCGGGCTAAGTGTCCGGGAAACTCCGTCTGACGGGACGTAAGAGAGGTCGTTTCTGTCGGTTTGTTAAAAAATCCTCTGTGCCAGTCTATTTGCATTTTCTTCCAATTCATATTCAGGAGCATTCTTTTCCGGCTCTAGTTGACACTGGCGCCACCCATTCGGTTATTAGCGAAGGTTTTTTGCAGAATTTAATTAAAATGTTTCCTACTATTGCTTCACATGTGTATTGCAATGATCCAGTTAATATTTGTGTTGCAAATGGTGAATGCATTCGATCTAACAAGTCAGTTACTTTACATTTAAAGATTAAACATTTTTCCTGGAACTGGAAATTCGCTGTTATTTCTGATTTACACCCTGACTTTATTTTGGGTTTAGATTTTTTGGGCAAGACTAAAGCAGTTTTAAATTTTGGTCTTCATGAGCTTTCTTTTGGATTCGCACCTACTGTCAAAATCCCTTTAACTTTCGACTCTTCTAAGCCTGTCATTTTTGAATGTCGTGATAGTAACGACTCTCTACAGAAGCAAGCCGTTGCCAACCTCGTGCATAGATTTTCCGATGTTATTTCTCCTAAAATCGGACGCTGCGACATCTTGCCCTACAAGTTTTACTTGAAGGATGAAACTCCGGTTCGCAGTAAATATTACAAGGTTTCCCCTCCTAAACTTCAGGCCATGCATGATATCGTAGATAAGCTCTTGTCTGCTGGCGTTATTTCTCCTTCCACTTCTGATTTTAGCACTCCCACCTTCCTAGTGCGTAAGAAGGATGGGGTTAATTGGCGAATGGTTCACAACTACATTCCCTTGAATCGTAAAATAGCCATGGAGGATGTTTATCCCCTCCCTACTGTAGAAAGTGCCTTGCAGCACTTAGGCAAGGCCAAGGTGTTTTCAATTATTGATTTAAATCAAAGCTTCCATCAATGCCTCCTGGATCCTTCTTGTCGTAAATATACCGCCTTTTCCACCCCGTTTGGCCATTTTGAATTTAATCGCATACCCATGGGGGTTAATTTTGGCAGTCAGGCCATGAGTCGTGTTTTGGACCATGTACTAAAGGACCTTAAGTATAAATTTGTGTTTAATTATGTCGATGATATTATTGTGTATAGCGATACTCTTGACGATCACATTGCCCACTTAACAGAAGTTCTTACTCGTTTACGAGCTGCTCATCTGACTGTTAACCCTAATAAGGTCATTTTGGCAAAGACGTCAGTAAAATTCCTTGGCTATGTCATTTCTCAGGGAACCCTCCTCATGGATCCAGATAAAATTGCACCCATTGTACAGTTTCCTAAGCCTATCAACATTAAGGGAGTTCAGCGTTTTTTAGGCATGCTGGGTTACTTTTCCAGATTTATTCATAATTTTGCTTCTCTAAGTGCTCCTTTAAATCACCTTCGAAAAAAGAATGTAGCTTTTGAGTGGGGTCCTGAACAAGAAAAATCTTTTCAGGCCTTGAAGACTTGTATGGCCTCTCCTCCAGTTCTTATTTTACCCGATTTCGGTAGACGCTTCGCAGTTCAGGTTGACGCCTCTTCTATCGCCCTTGGAGCAGTTTTAGGTCATTTGGAAGAGGGTAAGATCAGACCCATCGCCTTTGCAAGCCGTTCTCTTTCGGAATCCGTGCAGCGCCTGGGTGTGTACGAGAAGGAGGCCCTTGGGTGCCTCTTTGCTCTTGAAAAATTCGAAAATTATTTGGATGCTAATGAGTTTGACCTATTTACCGACAACCAAGCCCTTAGTTGGCTATTTAACCACCCACACCAGCTGGGTAAGTTGGGTCGTTGGATCCTTCGGTTGTCGCGGTTCCGATTTTCCATTCATCACATCCCAGGTAGAGAAAACATTATTGCTGATTCTCTTTCCCGTATGTTTTGTACTGATGAGTTTGAGCCTGTTGATGAGGACTATTCTGAGAGAACTGAATTCCTCTCTGTTTGTAAAATTTTTCCAGAGTCATACTTAAATATTAGAGAATGTCAGAGCAATGACCCTTTTTGCCAGGAGATTCGTAGAGATCTTCATCACAAAAGGCCTGTGCCTTATATTGAAGAACAGGGTTTACTTTACTTTACTGGAACCTCAGGTAGAGCTCGCAAGGCAGTCGTTCCAGCCGCCTTAAGGGCCATGGTATTGGATTATTTTCATTCTTCACTTCTCGGTGGCCATTTGGGTATCGAGAAAACCCAGCGCAGGATTTCCGCGCATTTATTCTGGCCCGAGTTACTGAGCGATGTTCGTAGCTATGTTCGCTCTTGTGTAGACTGTCAAGTATCAAAGCCCCCTCACAACTCCAAGGTAGGGCTCTATGCCGCCGATCCTCCTGTTGCTCCTTGGCACGCTTTACATATTGACATATTTGGGCCTCTTACCCGGTCCAAAAAGTGAAATATTTGTTTACTAGTAGTTCTGGACATTTTTTCGAAATTTGTCATTCTCCTTCCTCTTAAAAACATGAAGGCTGCTACGATCGTTAGGGTTCTTAGAGAACAGGTGTTTAAATCATTTGGTCCCCCTTGTATCATGGTTTCTGACAATGCTCCTTATTTCAGATCTTCTGTTTACAGTGATTTTCTTTTTGAGTGGGCTGTGAAACCCATCTATAGCTCTGCTTACTTTCCTCAGGGTAACATGGTCGAACGAGTAAATAAGGTTTTGAAGAGCATCCTTATATCCTTCTATCGTTCTGACCAAACTCTTTGGGATTCCAATTTGGATTATATTAACGTGGGTTTGAACTCTGCTACTTATTCCTCCTCTGGATTTCCTCCCTCTCTTCCCTTCCTTGGGCGTGAGCTCACTCATCCCTTACTTAACCAGTGGGGCCTCCCCCCTCTCGACTCCGCCCTCGATGCCTCGGGCCTTGACAGTGTGCTCGACTCGGTAGCTTGAAATTTACGTAAGGCCCGTCAGGCTGTCGCTGAATCTTATAACAAATCCAGATCCCCTCATGGTTACAAAGTCGGAGACCTTGTTCTCTGTCGCAGCTTCACCCTCCCTTCTTTGGCCAGTAAATTAAATGTGAAACTTTTGCCTCCCTATGAAGGACCTTATAGTGTGCATAGGATTTTGGCCGCTAATACCTTGTTACTTAAGTCATGTAAGTTTAAACATAAGTTTAAGAAGGCTCATGTGAGTCAAGTCAAGGCCTTTGTGAGTTAAAGTATTTTGCTATTATTACTTGAGAGTGTTTATTAGGCTTGCGTTTAGATAACTGTTTTATTATTAAGTTTCAGTGTTGTTTGTTTGTTGTGTTTGCTGTTGCGGCTCTCCTTTTTTTTTTTTCTCTCCTTTTTAGTTTGGCGCGCCATCCTCTTCTCCCCTGCCCTCGCTCTGCTGGCCCCGCATCTCTACGATCTTCACCAGCCTGCTTCTTCGCCTCGAGGAGAGACGTCTCTTCAGGGCGTCGTCGTCATCTTCGCCTCCCCCCGCCGGGACGTGTCCCCCTGAGAGCAATCTTCGCTTCGACTTCTTGCCTGATGGCATGGCTCCTTCGCGGCGCCCGGATGCAAGCCCCCTGTTGAGGTGCCCTGTTGAGCGCCGGCAGTCTCCAGTTTGAACGCCTTCGCGCTCCTGTGAGCGCTCGGATGCTCCAGAGCCCATCAGAGGTGATCCCTCATCTACGACGATTGCCGCTCTGGATTGCCTGCCTCGGCACTTCGGTCTACGGCGGGTTCCGCTGGAGTCCCACCTAGGCCTGGGTGGTTGAGACTCGCGGATTCCCTGCACCAAGCGACACTGATGGCGTCTTCTGCCCCGCTTCTGGACTCGTCAACGTTTTGGCTCGAGCTGCGAGCCGCTAAAGATTTCTTCATGCTGGTGTTCCAGCATCCATGTTTTTGCAGCTTGCGTGGCTTCGCATTGTTTTTCGACTTCGTGATCTTATGCTCTCAGGGTAGGGCCACTTAAGGGGGGAGGGGGTTGCAGCAGTTGCCGCCTCCCGGGCTAGCAGAGCGCTCCCTTCCCCTCCATCCTTTCCCCCTCTCCACCTTGCCCCAGCCTTCCCCTCCGCACTTCCCCTCCTTTCCCGAGGCTTCCCGTCTTCCCTTCTCCTCGTTACTCGAACCTTCCCCTCCGCCGCTTTTCTCTATTGTTCTCGAAAGACAGTTCGCCTGTATATAATGCCGCGAGTTTGCTTAGGCCGGCACTGTCTTCAGTCACTCTCGCTCGTAGGCAGTCCGCTGGGAGGAGGCCGCGCTACTTATGCTCATGGTTGATTAGTTATGTTAGAAGCTTCGCTTTAAATCCACTATGGATCTCTGCCTTGTAATTTCCGCGGGCATTAATGGTCTGTTTGCTCAAGTTTAACTTCTTTCTTACGAGCCTTCTGCTCTTGATTGAGTGGTCTAGATGGGTCTTGTACCTAATTTTGTTGGATGTTCCATTTATCACCGACCTTAATTTACATGAGTGTTTGCTTGATTATTTGTTTTGCGCTTTGGGCTTCCTCCCTGTCGTAATATTTTTTGTTTTAATGTCTTTTAGCTGGGGTTCGCGATTCCCATTTAAATTTGCCATGAAAACTTATGTTGCGTGTAAACTTAATGCATAATTTAAAGCCTTAATATTTATACTTAATTGCTTGATAACGAATTTGGTCTGCGTGAGACGTTTATATGATTTTTGTCTGCTTGCTAAGGTCTTTTAAATGTACATTAATTAAAAGAATTTTCCTTACGCGCAGTACTTAAATACGTGTTACGTCAGGCGCATTTTCATTGCGCAAATTGTTCATGATGCTCTCTTTTCAAGCATCTGTTTTATACTCATGTTTGTAAAAACCATAACGATTAATGGGTGTTGTCTGCACATTTGTTATATCTATTTGTACCTTAATACATTATCATTTTTGTTTAATGAATAAAATATATTTTTTTTTCTACTTTCATTTTTTTTCTAATATAACAACATTTTTACAACTGCTGTTGTATCATACTGGAATGGTACACCATTGGTTCCCACTTAACCTGTTGAAGTTACATCGATCTCCCACTTCCACCTAGCTTCAAGTGTATAATCTATTCACGTAAAATGGAACACAAAAATATTATGTACATACGTATGTATGTACTAGTAATTTTTTTTTTTACTTTCTGTGTATATAAACATAACTGAGTCAAAGTACTTTGACCAACATACATTTTGCAAAGTATTTTAACATTTACATACATTTTGAATCATTGGTTATATGTAACTAAAAAATTGGACTTGATGGACATAAATCGCGGTTAATCCGCGAATCGGATTATCGAGTCGCGGATAATCGGGGTTCTACTGTAGTGGCTTTTGATTATCAAATGTAATCGAGCAGAAAATAAATATTTTGCAAATGTGGTCCAAGAATTTGTCTTATCCCTTATTCTGACCTCGGCCAGTAAACCCGCCCCCTTTAAGAACAGACCCCCGTCTGAAAGACATTATACATATCTCCTACCTGGCACCTCTATGGGACGTTAGTGCAGCAAGCGCCCATAGATGGCGACAACCTATTTATGAACAAACAGACTAAATAATTATTGTACCTTTGCCACAATGGATCTCTGGCACTAATTATCTGTCATATGTATTATATAAGGGTTGTAAATATTTAATTAATAATATGCAGTGTGCTGTGATGTGTATACAGTGTATTATAATGGTTTCTCACTGACCAATCTGTGAAGCTGGAGGACATAACCATCCAGCAATGTTTGACCAGGAGAGAGTTCTTACACTGGAGCAATCTGGGTAGTAAATACTTCAAGCGGTTACTGAGCTCTACATTTACTTTTATTTCTTTTACTGTTCCTTTTCTCTCTTTCTGTCTCCTTCCCTCGTCGCTGGAGCAGCCTTTCGAGGATTTCGCTCTAGCTTCCTTTCCTTCCTGGAGCGGCCCTCTGGGGATTACGCTCTAGGCTCCCCCTTCCTTCGTTCATGCCGAGCAAGAGGTCCGGTCGGAGACACTCCAGGCAGGTCAAGGAAGAAAAGCCTAGTCCGGCCTACAACTTCCCCCTGTCCCCTACTCCCCAGATCACCTACAGTCTACGGAACTCCTCCAGTGCTCATCTCCCCTACCAAGTCAACCCCCATCGATAGGGACCCTTTTATTTCGCGAATGGTTTATTCACGAAATTTTTATACAAGCATATAGGGTCTACATACCAACAATTTATGTTATTTTTATGGTGTTCCAAACCGTTTATGCGTCGCGAAATTCCGCGAAATTTCACGAAATTTGCCATTTTTCTCGTTTTGCGCGAAATGGGGCTAAATTTCTCTATTTCACGAAATTTCGCACGAAATACTCTATTTAAAATCACTATTTTAAAGATTTGAGCAAGAACATTTCTACAAGTCAAAGATAAAACTCCACACTACACGAAAATATTTTACAGAACGACGCCTAGGCAAATCATCTTTTCACTTTATAATTTGATAATATAAATAACTTCGTATTTTAACGCCCTCGGGTTCAAGAAACGGGTTTATTACGTTTATTAACATAACAATAACACAACTGTTTTGTTTCCATTCGTTGGCCAACGGTTTTCCTTACGGCCATTGCAAGCCATAGACAAGAAAGTACATAAACACTTTATCATAGCGACGCCGTGTTGAATTTTATAATTTTTCGCTGTGAATATTTACTATTTTCTTTCAAAACCCATTTATACGGGGAAAAAAACGTAGTAAATTTCTAGACCATTCACAATATATCTGAAGTCAATACCGAATTACGGTAATTTACAAAAAGAACATTAATTTTACCAACATGGCGTCCTTCCATACAAAATGACGTCCTTGATGTATTGTGAACAAAACTTACACACTTTATCTCGTCTTTTCTGAGACGTCCAGAAAAAACAGATTTATCATCTTTGGCTCAGAAACTCCGGGCTTGTTTGTTTTGAAGTTGTTTATTGTTGAATACGCACTTTTTATTTTTTATTTTTTAATTGAAAAGTGGATTTATGTGTTACTCGTGAATTTATCTAGTATTTTGCCCTCGAATGAAGCATGTAATTTAATCAACAGTTAATACAATTGCAAATTCGCCATATCTAAACGCGTTACAAGCGTTTAAATCATGCCAAAAATTGTATCAATTCACAACCGTCAGCAGGAATTTGCAACTGACGGATTTTATGTATTTGATGCAAAGAAAAAAATAATGATGTGCAAATTTTGCAACATTCGAATAGATTGGGAACGACGAGACACATGCATGAAGCATGTGAAAGATAGTAGCAAGCACAAAGAAAACAAAGAAAAAGCTACTGCTGGCTGCAGTAGTGGACCAAAGCGACAGATTTCAGTGCAAGATTCTCTTCACAAAGCAAAGACTATGAAAACGGAGAAAGAAGAGTTTATTTGTGACACAGTTTCTGCATTCATGAAAGCAAATATTCCATTAGAAAAATTAGAAGATCCTAACCTCAAGCAATGGCTCAGAAAGTACATTCAAGGTAGGTATTTTTTTTTTAAGATTAACAAAGGGATAGTATCTTTGTGTATAAATACTCATATTTGTGCAAGTAGCAGTTTTTCACATTTCTGGATAATGTGATGTCAGGTTATTTAATCATCAGATAGTTAGGTTATTTTATTAACCATATACATGTAAAGTAACTTAGGTATCGAAAAGTAACAATGTTTTTTATTTTAATTTTTTGATGTTAAACATAGTCTAAATTTGGATTAAATCAAAGCAGTACTGTTTAAAAAAAAGATGAATTTTTGTATTTTGCAGGAGCTGGGGACCTACCTTCTGCAGACACAGCAAGATCAAAATATGTACCACAGATTCGTCAGGAACGGAAGGAGTTCGTCTGCCAAATGGTCAAGGATCAGCTTGTAACTGTATTGTGCGACGAAACGACAGATAGGAATGGGCGCTGTGTTTTTGTTGTGCTATTGAGAACTTTATGTCCCAATCAAGAACAAAAGATGTTTGTTGCGGGTGTTAAAGTTCTCCAAAATGCAAATGCTGCAGAGTGTTCCAGGGCTATTTTGGATGTACTAACTGACTACAATGTGAAGTACGACAATGTTGTTGGAATCGTTACAGATTCAGCACGCTACATGACTCTTTGTGCCCAAATGTGTGAAGTACTTTGTCCTGATCTACTTCATATTCAGTGTTGGGCCCATAAGCTAAATTTAGTTGCGAACATTTGGTCCACCAAACTGCCTGAACTTAACAATTGCATTGCTAATGCAAAAGTGGCTTTCCTTAACACCAGGAAGAGGAAACACAAATACATTTCCTTTCTGAGGGAGAAGTACCCAAACGAAGAAAAGAAGTGTGTACTATTTCCATCGCCAGTTATGACAAGATGGAATTCTTGGTACAAATCAGCATTGTACATTGCAGAGTATCTCAGCGATTTGGTTGAATATTTCAAGACAAACAATGATGGAGGGGCTGCAGTACAGTATTTCAAAGATTTGACAAACATTGCAGTTGTGCACATCATTGCTTCAGCAAAATTTTTGTCTGAACACTGCCAGTCTGTCATTGAAACAATTGTTCAACTTGAAGGTTCGTCTTACCCATATGCCCACAAGTTACAAGCAAAAATACAAGATCTTCGAGATAGTTTCAGAAGTGTTGCTCAGGGTAATTTTGGTGAAGCAACAAATGCTACACTGGACACAATGACTGTTACTATGAAATCTGTAGTAGCCCAGCAACTGCAAGTTTTGGGTGTTGCATGTGAAAGGAAGCTATCCCTCTTACTTTTAGAAAACACTCCTACTGCTAAACCTTTTTTTGAGTGCATGGGAAAGCTTTTTGACATTAGAAATATATCTATAAATACTGTAGATGACACCCTGTTAAATGCAGCAAAGAATATTCCTGTCATCAAGAAAATTTCTTCCAAACTCTTTTTGGAAGGCTATTCTGCTTTCAAAAGGCAAGTTTTATCCCAATTGGACAGTGCCACTTCTGTTGATTTAGTATCAGTTTTATTGGGGCTAAAGGAAGACCATCAGGAATTTGCAGAATCCTGTATTAAAATTTTGTGGATTCCAGTTTCAAATGTAGACAGCGAAAGGGCTTTCTCAGTATATGGGAATATTCTCACCGATATGAGAACAAATCTGAAACCAGAAAACATGGAACTGATGGTCTCTATGTACTTTGGCAATTGACATAGGTGTGTGTATTGTAACATGTAATTTCAATAATTCATATAGCGTAAGTGAAGACCAGTTCTTGAAGACATTTTATTCAACTTCCCAACAAGGGTTTATATAAATATTACAATTTTAAATGTGCAAATGTTAAAGTGTTTAAAATAGCAAGATGTTTTCAATGTATTATCTCATAATGAAAGTTAAAAGCTAACAGTTAGGTAAGTTATTTTCACTTTTCCTGTATTCTTTTTTTTTTTTTTTTTCCATAAATTTACTGTGTGTTAAGTGAAACAAATTTTATTTACCGCTTTAATAAAAATTTTGACTTTTTACTCCGCTTCTACCGGTTTTTTTTACACCGCTCTTACCAGGTTTTTAACACCGCTTTCTCTAGTTTTTTTGCACCGCTATTGGTAGTTTTTATTTACCATTTTTCAGGGTCCCTACCCATCGACATTCCTCCCCTCCCCGACCGCCGGCCCCCGGAGCCTTGCCCGCCCCAAGACCCTCGGCCGGACTCGCCGCTCGACCACCACCTCTCAGGGGGTTTCACCCCCACCTTAAACACTCCATCACCATCCGTCTCTGCCCGGGACACGTCAAATTATTACATTTCATTACATTTTAAGAACAGTACCTACTCATTTTGTTAGAAAACACACTGCAAATTTTTATTTATCTCTTATGAGCTAAACATTCCGAGTATAAACATTCATCACTTTTTATAGTAACTGGAAAGTTAACATGTGATTTTATTTTAGAACATTTAAATAACAAAAACATATTTATGAATTTCCTCATGACTGTCCGACCAACTTCACTAAGTGCTTCATTTCATTCACGAAGAATTTTGCAGCAATTTTAAACTATAGCAATGATTTTTAATTAATAGGGATGTGCAAAATCTATTTATTTTTTAGCAGCAAACAGTACTGCAAACTTATGTACATTTTAATCACCTCTGTGTGCGGTTTACAGGTTATTAACAAGCCCTGGGAGACAGAAACCATTTGCAAATTTGCAAAAAAGTCATGTGCAATGGCCAAAAAACAAACAAAACCATCCAAGTATTGTAAAAGGACATGGAGTCCACCTAAATGCAAGAAAATAAAGTGAATCATGTATGTCTCTAATAATTAATAATGACCAAACAACCATGTGAAATTCTAACCAGCAAAATACTCCACTAAAATTAAATTAATTAGTGAATTATAGTCAAAGTAAAAATATATACATTTCTAACCACTGCGATTGCATCAATTGAAATTAAACCCTTTTAATTGATATGGTTAGCCAATTCAATGAACTGTATGGAACCACGGTACACAAGAGTGGCAGAGTGGCAGAGTGGTGGGAGCAGTTACCAGGTGCCGGAACCTCTCCTTGGGCAGGTTCCAGCGGTCCCCCACGACGATGCGCGGCATGTCGGAGCGCTCGCACCACGGCCAGATCATGTAGTCCAGCATGCCCGGCCGGCTGCCTGCAAGCACCACGTTCCCACACCTCACACCTCTAGCTGCCTGCCAAACTAGCTTTCAATTAGATTTGAAAAACAGAATAGAATATCCAGAGAATAAAATGAAAACCACACTCAACATCACAAAAATCACACATCTTCGAAAATAAGTTTCAAGCGTAAGTTTCCCGAGCCAATACATCTAATGGGTTTTCGACTGTTCCCAGAGACTGGTGGCATCGTCCGGAGATGTGGATCAGGACGACGACGTTGCACGCTCCATTGTCTCGACGTGTTTGCTCAGTCAATCTCCGATGCTGTTAGCTGCAGCTCGCAGGACAACAGAGAAGGCTGCGAGAAGTACTGCTTCGGGCCCGGCATCACGGGGAACGGTTGCAGTAGCCCGTGAGCACTGTGCTCTGCTCGGGTGAGATATGGGTGCGTCTATTCTGCAACGACAGGCGAAGCCCAAGCCTGTGTTGAGGAGACAGCGGAGTACGGAGGTGGCTCGTGCAAGTCCATCGAGGCTAGACCGAGCTCGTGTGCGTGTCCCGGACAAGGATCGCTGACTGTTCAATGATACATCACAGAGATCCTACAAGAGCATTTGGTCTCGCGTTTGGGCTTTGGTGGCGATGGGTTCACATTAACACATGACAACACTCGTTCTCACACCGTATTAATTCTAATAGTCGGAGAGCTCGCGACAAATAACGGGAAGATCCTTTCGGCAAAATAAAATTGTGAAAAAAGAAATTAATTTTGTCAATTGCCAAAACCATGCCTGCAAGTCTGGCACAGTGTTTGCGGTTATTTTGCTATTGCGCAGCATATAACATTTGCAAAAAAATCACAAAAAATATATTTTTGGCTACTAATTTTTTTTTTATCTTTTAATTTAGTTTTAAAAGAATTTAAAAAAAATCCCAGACTTTTTTGTCGGTTACAAAATATTACCAGACCCCTTTAAATAATATTTTATGAAAATTCCCAAAAAATATAATTTTGGCAATTTGGAATTTTATTCACATATTTATTGAGTAATTTTGATAATACCTGCAAATCGCCAGATGGATAGAGGGGTTTTAAACTCCCATACATGAATAATGTTCACAAATGTATACGACAAAAAAGTCTTATGCGTAGCCATAGGTGCGACGAAGATAGCTTATTGAGTCGTGCTGAATGTTCCTACCAAATTTCAATGTTTTCATTATTTTCTGGCGTTGACGGTATTTTATTCATCATAATTGGTTCCTCTGCATCTATACTAGTCAATGAATCACCTTGAAAAAAATTAATAATTATTCCATTGCATAAAATAGGTAGGTAACTTTTAATATTTTTCAAGGTCTGTACATGAAAATCTCATCTGAAGCTATTTCGACTTAAAATTAACTCAATTATCTTTTTAAATTTTACTATTTTATATAAACTTTACTATCTACGAATTTAAAAAAAAAAATTTTTTAATATAGGTAGGTGCAAAATAGCTGAGAATTATAGAAACATCAGACAGGCTCAACTCTGTTATAATAAAAGGAATATAATAATAAAAATTAAAAAGTACACTGTTCTTGTTTAACCCGAAACTCGACTAAGCTTTATTCATGTACTACAATAGAAAACCATAGAAATTTATTCTTTACAAACTCACAAAACCTTCAAGGGAAAGTCAAATAAAAAATTTGTTACTTAAGTATCAAAATAAAGAAGGTTGCTTGAAACACGAAAAAGGTAACTGTAGTTTTAAACTATCCTGAACTCGGTAAAATTATAATATTTTTTGAAGTAAATGTATTATTTCATCTAAATGCTAATTATAAAATTGTGTATTTTACCTGTTGAAGATGTTGATGGTTCAGAATGTGTGCTGAAACTTTTTTGAATGTGATGTGTTCAGGCCGGGTGTAAATGTTGAATTTGAATTTCCCGCCCGCAGCGTTGGAATCGTGACGCTGCTGCTCCCACGCCATCTTGTGACCAGTTCGTTCTCGTTTGTTATCGCTTCGGTAGGTCGGCCGTGCGCGACAGTAGAAGTTTGTGATTATTAGTAATTATACAGCCATTATGTCGATTGAGCCCAGACATGATGCTTCATCAAAGCTGAGAATTGTCTATAACATTGAGAATGATAACCGTCTCTCTGGGTCACATTTTCTGGTAATATCACATCACGATATTTTAAATTATCTTCTTGACAAATTTTGAAAACATTTTTGCACTTTTGCAATTGTTCTTCATTAAAAAGAATGACCTTACCACTAATTTTTTTTTACACATAACACAATTTAAAAGTTGTTTATTCATCGTGATTTATCTGTACGTAACCTTAAAAGTAGTAGCTACTATAAAACATTATTACTACACTAATCCGAAAAAATTAAAACCATATTCACAGATATTTACATGTTCATATATGCGCACACACACATGCTAAATCCTAGAGCAATAAACTTTAAAAAAAATACATAAAAATGACTCAATAAGCTGTCGTTGTCGCACCTATGGCTACGCATAAGACTTTTTCGTCGTATACATTTGTGAACTTTATTCACGTATGGGAGTTATTTAAAACCGCTCAATCCGTCTGGCCATTGGCAGGTAGTATCAGAATTACTCAATAAATATGTGAAAAAAATTCCAGATTGCCAAAATTATATTTTTTTTGGGAATTTTCATATAATATATTTAAAGGGGTCTGGTAATATTTTATAACCAACAAAAAAGTCTGGGATTTTTTTAAAAATTCTTTTAAAACTAAATTAAAAGATAAAAAAATTAGTTGCTTAAAAAATATTTTTTTTTGAGATTTATTTTGCAAATGTTATATGCTGCGCAGTAGCAAAATAACCGCAAACTCTCTGCCAGACTTGCAGGTCTGGTTTCGCCAATTGACGAAATTACATTTTTTTTGCAATTTTATTTTGCCGAAAGGACCTTCCCGAAATTTGTCATGAGCTCTTGGGCTATGAGGAATTATATGGAAGAGGTTTGGAACCCTGTTATGCAGTGGCCGGCGAGTTGAATCACCTTTCAAACTTTGATTAAGATTTTAAATAGGTGCAATTGTTATGATGCTGAGTGTAGTACGTATACATCTCAAAGTTGACTACACTAGTGTAATAAACATGTGTAATTTATATACTCAAAATTGAATTAACTTTAAAAAGTGCAAGGGAGAGAATTTGGTGGCTTTCACCATTCAATTCAAGTTATAAAAAACAAAACAAACAATGCAACAATGATTTGTTTACTACCCTTCACTGCGGCATATTTTCTGTAGCAATAATTTACGTAGTTTCATTCTCTAATAAAATAATATATCTGTAGTGGCTTTATATTTACACTGAGGAAAGATGAATCATGTAAAATATGTTGTTTTATGATGTACTCGAGCTAAATTAAAATGTAAATTGCTTTCCTGTAGGCTAATGTGACCTCATTACTAGACTACTGATATTTTTTTGTTGAGAATTTCCTAGCATTTTGCTTAAGCTATAATTTTAGTACTTAGTAATATATCAAAATCATGAATTGCAACAAAAAAATTATGTAACAAATAACATTTTAAATTATATATGTTATAAGAATAGCTTAACAAGTTTTTATCAGTAAAAACAATAAATTTCAGATGATTTGTTCAGTTACTGCATTTAACAAATTGATTTAAATAATTTGAAAAATATATTTAATTCTTTTTAATTATTTCATGCCTGAAAAATATCGGTTGAAAATTAGCACATTTTGGTATTTCTCAATTCACAAAAACAATTTTTTTGTAAAACCTAATGTAGAAAAATTCACAGATGTATATTCTTTAACTGTTTAGCAAACATAAATTTCTAAATATCCACTTTTGTTAAACCTTTTTGCTAAACCTACCTTAAAAAAAATATTTGATTTTTAAAGCGATTCAAACTATATATGTTACAGAAATTTTGCAGTACTATAAATTTTAAATAATTTATTTTTAGAATGTATACGAACTGCATGATGAAAGAGAGAGCTGACCTCCGTAGAATGGCGTGCCCCGCGCTGTCAGTTCGGCCTCGAACACATCCAGCTCCTCCATCAGCTCCTCCATGAAGAGCTTGTCGATGTTGCGAGGGCTGCGCAGCATCCTCATCAGGAGACACACCACCTGCACATTCCCCAACACACCAGCTGCGCTCACACACATTCCTCAATACGGACAACTGATATTCAAGCGATTGTAAGACTGGTGCAATTAGGCACAACCCGGTAGCAAGCATTGACACCGCTTTTGTGTCACTATCCTTAATTTAGCTACACTCCTAGTCCAAGAAATACTATTCCTCTATCGCTCTCACAATCATTGAGTTTTACACCCTTTTAGTGCACCCATTCTCCCCTTAAAAACATTCCTAAGATCCTTAAACCTACTTCTCGGCTACTCCCTTGCAACTCACTGCCTCAGCTCTCTCCACCTGCTCAGTACTTGATACAGCCTAACTAGCCTGTCCTATCTTCTATCCTATAGGCTCTCCCAAACTGTACAATACTTGACACACACTTGGTAACCTACCCATCTGTCAGCTATACCTGACAATACATAATACAGCCTAACTATCTTCACCATTTATCTTCTGTCCCTTGGGCTTTTACATCCTTCACAGTTCTTGATACAGGCTAACTCACTCTCCATCAACTGTCCTTTAGGATCTCCAATTATGCTCAGAACTGAATAGCCTAACTAGCCTCACCAACTGTCTTCTGTCCATTATAATTTCTAACCTGCTCAGTATATAATACAGCATAACTAACTTATCCGTCATCTGTGCTTTAGTATCTCCTATCCTGCTCAAAACTAGACACAGTCTAACAAACCTATCCATCTGTCTTCTGCGCCTTAGGCTCAACTGCTAGTGTGTGGTTGTGGAGTATGGCTGACTTCTTCGTGGTTATGTGATGAGAGCAAAGTGTACAGGAACGTGGGTCTGGTTGTCATGTGTATCCTTGAGAAGCGGTGAAGCCAGGGTTGCAACACTGAACACTTGTAATTCCCACACGTAAAAGGAATGATCGTTTCCCAAGGATGCTATCATTGTGGCTAAGGTAACATAATAATGTGCCATTTAAATAAGTTTTATTTATGAATGCCAATATTTGATAAATGTCTTTATTTACTTTGTATATTGTTTTAAGATTTTTATTTGTATTTTCTCCTCTTAATTTGGTGAGAATGATGTAAATCAAATAAAACATCATATATTTTCAATCCAAGTAGTACCAGATTTGTTACTTTCATGATCAATACTTTTCAAAATGAACTTGCTTAATTGTTTTCTGTGTTCAATATGTTTAATGTTTTAAACGTGTAATTTGAGGCGTGCAGCCCTCTCATTATTTATAGATATATATTTTGTTAGATGTTGACTGTCTTAGTTTTTGCTAGTATTTGTAAGATGCTGTTATTCTACAATTTGGCCTTAGCTTTTTAGCTATACTGGTGGTTACACTTGTCTCATTGTTGGTTATGGAGGTATTTTGTTAAATTTTTTAAATCTATTATATTTCTTTAAAATACACAAGTATTTGGAAGTAACAGTATACAGTAAATATGAAACAGCTGGGCCACTGTCGGCACACACCAAGAGAGCAGTCACAAGGGAGGGACCAGGAGGAACTAGAGGCTGCGCTACCCAACAGGTGGTCCGGAGCACTTCGCGACTTTCTGCTGCGTAACGAACGCTAAGTTTGGATGATACGCCTCAGGTAGTTGGTAGATATTTTGCACTCAGATCTACGTGGACTTATCAATCTGCAAGCCTTGAGAACCATGTCTAATGAGAGTATCATAATTGTGAGACAGTGTTTGAATTTGGAAACTATACCTTATCATTTGAATGGGTATTTGGAGATGTTTTACAACTCAAGCATTTCTCTGCTATTTATAAAAACACCCTTTTACTACATTCCCAAGCTGAAACTTAGTGCACAAAGCTAGATTTTGAATAACATGCACCTCATGTAAAATTTTGTTAGAAGCAACATTAAATTTTTGATCCCCAAAATTTTCCTTCTAAAAGATGAATTTTTTTCGATTATCGTGATTCCTAAGATCTGCAAAATATGTATAAATAATAAATAGTAACAAATATGAAATTGCAATGTAACTTGGTGGGCTAGTTAAAAAAGTGCAACAAGAATTACGTTTGTTACTCTGAGCCTAACAGCTGTCCCAAAGAAAACATTAAGTTCGTACAAAACCAATTTCGCAACACTGGGTTTTCTTCTTCGTAGTGCATGCATTCCCAGTTATACAGTAGGTGAATGTTCAGTTTTTCAGCTCGAACGTCACGGACTGCCAATCCTAGTCAGCAAGCTGTACGTGAGAGACTGTGTGAGAGTGTAGACAGTTGTGGAGTGGTGCTGACGAAGATTGCCAGGAAGTTGGCCTGGATTCGAACCAGCAGCCAGCAGGGCCAGGTGATGGTGACTGCGAGGACTTGTCCAGCAAGTGGTTGCCCCTAGCGGAGGCCCACTCAGTATATCAACTGGGTTACGAGGTGAGCTTTGCTGATATAGTAACATTACACCCAGATTAAGAGTTAGGACCTGACCCAGCGATCCAAACTGATGGTGTTGAGGCAAGCCAAGACAGTGACTTCTGGGGCGTGCGGACTGTGTCAAGTGGCATGTGTGACATGGGAGCCACCTTGTTGAACTGGTCCAGCAGCAGCTTGTCCTTGGCCTTCTTCCAGGGGTCGCGGGGGTGCAGCGGCCAGTGCTGGTACTTGTCGTCCAGGTAGTCCGCGATGATGGCGCTCTCGTGAAGGCAGTCTCCGTCCAGCTCCAGCACTGGCACCTTGCCCTGGGGGCTCTTGGAGTACAGCCACTCTGGCTTCTGTGTGAGGTTCACGTTCACCACCTCGTACCTGCAATAAGCCTGCTCTCAGACCTGCACTCTGTCCGTCGTGAAGACAGTCTCCGTCCAGCACTGGCACCTTGCCCTGGGGGCTCTTGGAGTACAGCCACTCTGGCTTCTGTGTGAGGTTCACGTTCACCACCTCGTACCTGCAATAAGCCTGCCCTCAGACCTGCACTATGTCCGTCGTGAAGACAGTCTCCGTCCAGCACTGGCACCTTGCCCTGGGGGCTCTTGGAGTACAGCCACTCTGGCTTCTGTGTGAGGTTCACGTTCACCACCTCGTACCTGCAACAAGCCTGCCCTCAGACCTGCACTCTGTCCGTCGTGAAGACAGTCTCCGTCCAGCACTGGCACCTTGCCCTGGGGGCTCTTGGAGTACAGCCACTCTGGCTTCTGTGTGAGGTTCACGTTCACCACCTCGTACCTGCAACAAGCCTGCCCTCAGACCTGCACTCTGTCCGTCGTGAAGACAGTCTCCGTCCAGCACTGGCACCTTGCCCTGGGGGCTCTTGGAGTACAGCCACTCTGGCTTCTGTGTGAGGTTCACGTTCACCACCTCGTACCTGCAACAAGCCTGCCCTCAGACCTGCACTCTGTCCGTCGTGAAGACAGTCTCCGTCCAGCAATGGCACCTTGCCCTGGGGGCTCTTGGAGTACAGCCACTCTGGTTTCTGAGTCAGGTTCACGTTCACCACCTCGTACCTGCAATAAGCCTGCCCTCAGACCTGCACTCTGTCCGTCGTGAAGACAGTCTCCGTCCAGCACTGGCACCTTGCCCTGAGGGCTCTTGGAGTACAGCCACTCTGGCTTCTGTGTGAGGTTCACGTTCACCACCTCGTACCTGCAATAAGCCTGCCCTCAGACCTGCACTCTGTCCGTCGTGAAGACAGTCTCCGTCCAGCACTGGCACCTTGCCCTGAGGGCTCTTGGAGTACAGCCACTCTGGCTTCTGTGTGAGGTTCACGTTCACCACCTCGTACCTGCAACAAGCCTGCCCTCAGACCTGCACTCTGTCCGTCGTGAAGACAGTCTCCGTCCAGCACTGGCACCTTGCCCTGGGGGCTCTTGGAGTACAGCCACTCTGGCTTCTGTGTGAGGTTCACGTTCACCACCTCGTACCTGCAACAAGCCTGCCCTCAGACCTGCACTCTGTCCGTCGTGAAGACAGTCTCCGTCCAGCACTGGCACCTTGCCCTGGGGGCTCTTGGAGTACAGCCACTCTGGCTTCTGTGTGAGGTTCACGTTCACCACCTCGTACCTGCAATAAGCCTGCCCTCAGACCTGCACTCTGTCCGTCGTGAAGACAGTCTCCGTCCAGCACTGGCACCTTGCCCTGGGGGCTCTTGGAGTACAGCCACTCTGGCTTCTGTGTGAGGTTCACGTTCACCACCTCGTACCTGCAAGAAGCCTGCCCTCAGACCTGCACTCTGTCCGTCGTGAAGACAGTCTCCGTCCAGCACTGGCACCTTGCCCTGGGGGCTCTTGGAGTACAGCCACTCTGGCTTCTGTGTGAGGTTCACGTTCACCACCTCGTACCTGCAATAAGCCTGCCCTCAGACCTGCACTCTGTCCGTCATGAAGACAGTCTCCGTCCAGCACTGGCACCTTGCCCTGAGGGCTCTTGGAGTACAGCCACTCTGGCTTCTGTGTGAGGTTCACGTTCACCACCTCGTACCTGCAATAAGCCTGCTCTCAGACCTGCACTCTGTCCGTCGTGAAGACAGTCTCCGTCCAGCACTGGCACCTTGCCCTGGGGGCTCTTGGAGTACAGCCACTCTGGCTTCTGTGTGAGGTTCACGTTCACCACCTCGTACCTGCAACAAGCCTGCCCTCAGACCTGCACTCTGTCCGTCGTGAAGACAGTCTCCGTCCAGCACTGGCACCTTGCCCTGGGGGCTCTTGGAGTACAGCCACTCTGGCTTCTGTGTGAGGTTCACGTTCACCACCTCGTACCTGCAACAAGCCTGCCCTCAGACCTGCACTCTGTCCCTCGTGAAGACAGTCTCCGTCCAGCACTGGCACCTTGCCCTGAGGGCTCTTGGAGTACAGCCACTCTGGCTTCTGTGTGAGGTTCACGTTCACCACCTCGTACCTGCAACAAGCCTGCCCTCAGACCTGCACTCTGTCCGTCGTGAAGACAGTCTCCGTCCAGCACTGGCACCTTGCCCTGAGGGCTCTTGGAGTACAGCCACTCTGGCTTCTGTGTGAGGTTCACGTTCACCACCTCGTACCTGCAACAAGCCTGCCCTCAGACCTGCACTCTGTCCGTCGTGAAGACAGTCTCCGTCCAGCACTGGCACCTTGCCCTGGGGGCTCTTGGAGTACAGCCACTCTGGCTTCTGTGTGAGGTTCACGTTCACCACCTCGTACCTGCAACAAGCCTGCCCTCAGACCTGCACTCTGTCCGTCGTGAAGACAGTCTCCGTCCAGCACTGGCACCTTGCCCTGGGGGCTCTTGGAGTACAGCCACTCTGGCTTCTGTGTGAGGTTCACGTTCACCACCTCGTACCTGCAACAAGCCTGCCCTCAGACCTGCACTCTGTCCGTCGTGAAGACAGTCTCCGTCCAGCACTGGCACCTTGCCCTGAGGGCTCTTGGAGTACAGCCACTCTGGCTTCTGTGTGAGGTTCACGTTCACCACCTCGTACCTGCAATAAGCCTGCTCTCAGACCTGCACTCTGTCCGTCGTGAAGACAGTCTCCGTCCAGCACTGGCACCTTGCCCTGAGGGCTCTTGGAGTACAGCCACTCTGGCTTCTGTGTGAGGTTCACGTTCACCACCTCGTACCTGCAATAAGCCTGCCCTCAGACCTGCACTCTGTCCGTCGTGAAGACAGTCTCCGTCCAGCACTGGCACCTTGCCCTGGGGGCTCTTGGAGTACAGCCACTCTGGCTTCTGTGTGAGGTTCACGTTCACCACCTCGTACCTGCAACAAGCCTGCCCTCAGACCTGCACTCTGTCCGTCGTGAAGACAGTCTCCGTCCAGCACTGGCACCTTGCCCTGAGGGCTCTTGGAGTACAGCCACTCTGGCTTCTGTGTGAGGTTCACGTTCACCACCTCGTACCTGCAACAAGCCTGCCCTCAGACCTGCACTCTGTCCGTCGTGAAGACAGTCTCCGTCCAGCACTGGCACCTTGCCCTGGGGGCTCTTGGAGTACAGCCACTCTGGCTTCTGTGTGAGGTTCACGTTCACCACCTCGTACCTGCAATAAGCCTGCCCTCAGACCTGCACTCTGTCCGTCGTGAAGACAGTCTCCGTCCAGCACTGGCACCTTGCCCTGGGGGCTCTTGGAGTACAGCCACTCTGGCTTCTGTGTGAGGTTCACGTTCACCACCTCGTACCTGCAACAAGCCTGCCCTCAGACCTGCACTCTGTCCGTCGTGAAGACAGTCTCCGTCCAGCACTGGCACCTTGCCCTGGGGGCTCTTGGAGTACAGCCACTCTGGCTTCTGTGTGAGGTTCACGTTCACCACCTCGTACCTGCAATAAGCCTGCCCTCAGACCTGCACTCTGTCCGTCGTGAAGACAGTCTCCGTCCAGCACTGGCACCTTGCCCTGGGGGCTCTTGGAGTACAGCCACTCTGGCTTCTGTGTGAGGTTCACGTTCACCACCTCGTACCTGCAACAAGCCTGCCCTCAGACCTGCACTCTGTCCGTCGTGAAGACAGTCTCCGTCCAGCACTGGCACCTTGCCCTGGGGGCTCTTGGAGTACAGCCACTTTGGTTTCTGAGTGAGGTTCACGTTCACCACCTCGTACCTGCAAGAAGCCTGCCCTCAGACCTGCACTCTGTCCGTCGTGAAGACAGTCTCCGTCCAGCACTGGCACCTTGCCCTGGGGGCTCTTGGAGTACAGCCACTTTGGTTTCTGAGTGAGGTTCACGTTCACCACCTCGTACCTGCAAGAAGCCTGCCCTCAGACCTGCACTCTGTCTGTCACACATACTACCAGCTGCCTTCCCCAAATACGATCTGTGATACGACTGTGTTGGTTTCTAATTACCTCGGCCATCATCTTTACTTTTCCCCTGCTTGCACTTCACAGTTCCTAAATGATAAACCAACAGTAGTTATTTATTTTAATGAGTCTCGCCAAGTTCATACATAACACAAACAACAGATCAAGAACCAAGTGGGACATGTTGATTGATGCACCATCATGCATGTTCATCTCTTAAGACCCTCTCACAATATCAAATTTTCCAATCAATAGTGTTAAAATCATCTTCTATTTAATTTGCTTGTGCATTAATTCACTGAAAAATTATTATATCTTTCATGCAATTGATAGCAACAATTTTCATCCTATTTTTAAATTTAGAACATGCTCTAAAAATTTTCTTTCGTGTAAATGGTTTTAACCGATAAGAATTTTTACAGCACAATATATATGCGACTATAGCAGCTGCATATGTATTAAAATCTAAATACAAAAAAAAAGTTTTACAAAAATTATTTAAATTTAATAACTAAATACTGGGAATATCAATATTGTAAATATCACTAATAATTTCCTGCTCATAAAATATAATATTGTTGATGAATTTCATTTACATGTACACAAATAAATTTTTTTAACTGAACATTTTTTGCAAATTTTCTTTCTAAACTATAATTTTTATGGCAGTGTAAAGTAATAATAATACCAGGAAAGTGTGTTTATTTATTGCTCGGATCATATTCTATAATGTACTAGCATAACCCAGCAGACATTGTCCCCCTGCAGGTGTTTGTTACCTATCTCTATCTCAAATGAATGGTTTGGATGTCATCTAAAATCTATAAAGCATTTGAAATGGTATTTCATTTTAAACTCACTCACCAAATACTAATCACAGTTGCAATCACTGTATGTTGTTACCAAGGTTAATGACCGTAAAAATCACAATTTACCAATTTTCATGGCGATTGATTGAACGGTTTAGAAGTTGTTGCGGTGCAGAGCCATCTAGCCGAGAGTTACAAAAAAAATTAATAGCATAAAAACCTTTTCCATGAAAAAAACACTTCAATGTGCCAACTTTCATAGCAAACTGTCAAAAAGTGTTGGAGTTTTTTGAATTTATACATACCTACATCATATTTATATATATATATATATATATATATATATATATATATATATATATATATATATATATATATATATATATATATATATATATATATATATATATATATATAGATGGGGTGATTTATGTTTTTCTTATTATTGTTACAATATTAACAAAAAGTAACTTTATTTAATGCTTTTACTGCTCTTTATGGTAAAATTTGGTACTGCAGCTTTGATAGTGGGTAACTGTGGCTACGCATACAGGTCACAGAGAGGCAGAAATGTTATCAACAAGTCCAAAATAGCTTTGGTTTATCTAAAGTTGGTATAGTTCACAATGAGATACAATGAATCCCTGTGCAAGGCAATACCGGCAATTGTGTGCACGGTACACAACACACCATATGTACTTAGAGGAAGTGTATGTGATGTGTTGTGTACTGTGGTATTAATAAATAACTACACACAGTTAACTAATGCTTATGTATCTACTCAGTCAGCATTCCAGAGGATACAGGCAAAAATTTCCAATGTTACTGACCGATCACACTGCAACCGAGTCATTAACCAAAATAGCTGATTTGATTTTTGAAGCTATGCTCCAGACTTCAAAATGAGCAAGCAACATGCGACTGATGGATTACAGAACTATTAAGAGTAAACATACGTTACAGTTATGTTGATGGTTAATACACTAAACCTCCTGCATTCACAATATATAAGATGAGAAATCTTCCAGTGTACTATAAACACAATTATGGCAAACATTTTTAATGAGTAGTTACACTATCAATTAGATCCTGCAGTGAAGAGTTTTAGTAAAAACAACTTAGCATCTCAGGCAATTCTGCTGGACAAATGCCCCATCTCACCCAGATATGAATTGTAGCATAATCAAGGCCCTGTTCTTACCACCAAATGTCACAGCGTTACTTCGACCAATGGAACAAAGTGTCTCGCAAGCATCGAAGCTCATTTCTCAGGACTCTCATAGAACATGGGAGAAGCAAACTCTCATTGCATAACAAGTTAAAAGAAGTACATCACAGACTGGGCTGCTGAATCGTCAAGCGGAGCGACCCATCCGTGCTTAAAGAAGTATGGAGGGTATAACTTATTACCGACCTTGAATATCACTGAAATTAATGAAGAAACTAATAAAGACTCCAAATTTCCTTCAATTGTTACAAGAAACACCAAAGAATGGACGCAGATGGCTCAAGTTATGGAAACCTTGCTGATAAGGCTATTGCAGCTTGTACTTAAACATTGTGGCTTCAAGTTGATTCAGTTCACTGCTCCAAACAAACCGACTAATTTCTTAAGTAAAGAAAAATATTGTTACTTATTTTCCAGCCACTTTGTAAAGTTTGTTCATTTTGTTCTGTTTAAAGTTTGTAATGTATTCTTAGTTTGTAGTGTTGCAATGTAGTTCTTAATGTATTTCTGACCATTTACTGAATGTTTTTTTAACAGTATTTTTTTTTTCCTGGGCACAAATGTGCCTGATTTTGTTTTTCCCAGATTTGACCAAATCAAAAATAGTTTTAAAAATTATTCAAGGTTTTTTTAAATACCTTTTTTCACCATAAGCTCATTCGCATTAGCCAGATTTTCTAAATAGCAGGGTTTGGATGACTGTGAATTTGCTTAATTTTATTACCAGAGGCAGAATTACTTTCCAGTTGCAAGTTTGTGGGAAGATATAATTTGTGCGTTTTAAGTTGACAATCCCGGAGCTGAGGTCTGCAAGACAGCTGACGTATGTTGTTCTTAACTGTCCGACATGAATACTGAATATTTTTTAATCTTATTTCTTGTATGCTATAATAATATTACATGAAAACTCTATGCAATAAATAAGAAATAACCTAAACATTATATATTTTTTAAAAACTATATACGATGAAGTAAAATTAAATTTTAAAAATTTGACATAGCAAAAATGGATTTAAATATTTCCAATATTATATAAACACAACATTAAAATACCCTGCTTTAAAAAAATAAAATATGAAGTTTCTTAAAACCAAACCACAAATGGTTAAATACACCATCTTTCAGAAAAATCAATACGTATGTATATATTAAGTAAGCGTGGCTTGTCTTTACATGTTGATATAACTCCACAATTCCCGCCCCCCCCCCCCTCCTTCAACCCTTGAACGCCCATCCGCGAGGAAGGTTTCAGTTTGTAACTGCAGGGGCTGGGTGTAAAAACAAGGCATCACACAAATGGACTTTTATGGGAAGTAGTCGGCGAAGCAGGTGGGAATCTAGTAGCAGAGACTGGCAAGAATGTTCTTAAATCTTCCAGAAGGTTCAAGATGTTTCAGAATGTTACAGTCTTCCAGAAGGTTCAAGAAGGCCCCGTCATAATGGATTTTTCGAAATTTTTTTTTTTTGCTAAAATTCTAATTATGAACTATTTATCCCAATTGTTGGCATGTCAAGGCATAAATAAAATCTTTCAGACCTTCTATACCTTGTTGCTATCAGGCTCTAGTCCGTCAGCTCCGCGAGGAAACAGCTTATTACTTCGTGAGGGCGACTGCAACTACCATGATAACCACACACCACACCAGTTCACAAGTGTCCACTAAGCCAAGTCAAAACAAAATATTGAGCACGGAAGCATTGGTATTGCAAGCTGTGTCAAAATATTTTAAATTGCAATGGCGAGGCCTAATCCTCCTTAATTTTTCTTCATAATTTATAGTAACTATTGGTGTGTGTTGGATTTAAATATTATGTGTGTTTCCAAATTTAAGTTTACACAAAATTAGGTGATTATCGAAAAGTAAAAGGTGTGTGAATCTCATTTCGACAATCATCTACTTTTGCGAAATCTTACTTTTGAAACTAATATTTATTAAATCCAACAATCACAAATACAAAAATTTATGTGTGTGTGTGTGTGTGTGTGTGTGCAACTTCATTGCCCCTGGTTTCTCCTCAGACCATTCACCACTCAACATCAATGTACAGATTGCAGTAAGCATTGAACAGTACATGCACTAATCCAGTGCTTTGTTAGCTATAAGTATTAATGCATTCAATAGTTTATGTTCAGTATTATTATTAGTTTTAAGAGTGGTTGGTGCCTTAGTTCTGCATAAATGTGCGTGTTGCTCGAGGTTAGTATTGTTAGGGGTTCGTGGCATACTTTTGTGTGTGCAAGCCAGATGGTTGGTGTCCCTGTTCCTCAGTTGGCGACTGGCGGCCGTGCGGATTAGACGTGAGGATTCGGTGCTGCCACGACAATCGCGTGCGCTCTCTACTACGTTTCTCTGCATGACATTCGTACCTGCTGGCGAGTATTTCTTTTGTACGAGTTGCTTTGACACTACAACTGTTCTGCAATTACTCAGATTTGTCCTTACGCCATGTTCTGAACTGTTGCATCATAATTTGTGTGAAGAAATAATTGTTTAAATTCCTGTAAATAGTCAATGAGAGGTAAATATGTAGTTGAGCGGTATTTGCGAAAATAAATGTTAAAAGTCCGAAAATACCTTTATTAGATGCTCTTCAACTTCCTCTTTTCATTCAAAGCGGCGGAGATAATAAATTCCAAATACTTTAGAAGATATCGCCGTTCTTATTTTGCATACAAGACCTGTGTTTATCATACGACCGTCGCCATTTTTTTATTTTGCCGTGTGTTTGTGAATACCTAATTAATGAAAATGGTCGATTAGGTCAGGTCAGTTACATTATAAATACTTTGAAACTAAGCGTACATTAAAAATAATATGAAATTATTTCAATGGTTCTTTAGTTTTAAAGTATTTATAATGTAACTGACCTGACCTAACAAACCGGGACAAAGGAAGCACGGTAACAACTCACGTAAAATTTTTTTGTTACTTATTACTTGCGCAACAATAAAAAATAAGACTTTAAAATTAGAAACGTTAAAAACTCGCCTAAGTTGGAGGCGGTAATTAAACACCGTTTTAAAACAATAAATGAACTAAATAATTACGTATTGGTTCATTTGAATTCTGGCCTATTACGATCAATCACGTGACATCATTTTCCAATAAAAAAAATATATACTCGTAAACAAGAAACAATGCGGAATGCCACATAATGCACTGGTATAATTGTGATGAAATTTAAAAATTCGATATCTTCTAAAGTATTTGAAATTTCTTATCTTCGCCGCTTATAATGAAAAGAGGAAGATAAAGAGCATAGAATAAAAGTATTTTCGGATTTTTAACATTTTTATTCGCAAATACCGCCCAACTACATATTTACCCTTTTATTCTATTCATTTTTTTCTTTTAGAAAAGTGGTTCGCCATCAGAATTGCCCAACACTTATATAGAACCATCACTGTATATTATTTCAACATTAACAATGAAAATACTTACGGGATTTTTTTCGCGTCCAAAACCAAATGAATTCTTTGGGCATACGGGCAGAATCGCATACTGTAGAGCCTTAACTTGCACTTATGTGCCGGGGGGCACTTGGAACCTGCACATAAAAAAAAAAGGAATTTACATTTATTAGTAACATTTGACGTTTACCCTGTTTACTTACACAATAACCATGGTATCTTACCTAAACCTAAATGTGCAGAACTCATATTGTTATTTAAAAAAAAGTGTCAAATATAATTTATCTACCCAACACGTTCACCTCTGACACAAAAAATGCAATTTTTACTTGAAAATAGTATGAACCTAGCAACAACAAAATAAGAGTAACAAGTTGTCGTTGGCCTTTGACACTTATCCAGACAGTTGAAATTACGCAAAACAAAAAAAACGAGTTCAGGAAGAAAAATAAATACAGAAGAAAACAATATGTGAATTCATTGTAACAGTACGAGAATAATTTCACTAGATAGCGCGTTGGTCACTTCTTAACGAGATTGAAACAGCGAATGATTTCTTAGATTCAAATTGTTTCAGAAAATACTATACACTTTTAAGAAGCCCACGTTAAAAGGGAAAGACCTCCTGTGAAATGAGTTAATAAATGTGTTAGAATGTGAAATTTAAGAAAAAAAAATTAAATTTAAATAGAACAAATATTATAGACTATTTAACGAATATAGAAAAAAAGTAGTTAAATATAAGAGAATCATTATGTACAAACTTTAACTGCCAGTTTGTTTAATGTTTATTATAAATGACCCTTATATTAAATGTTTTCGTTATAATATACATTTATGTGTTCAAAGGGTTGACGCCGTCCCCGCTGCCTGTTTTGAATTTACGTGAATTAGAAATGTTTTGATTAATGTTGATCTCAAGGGCGGGGTTCCTGGCCTCGTGGCTGCAGGCAGGGACGCGTCGGCAAAGGGCTCCCCGGGCTGTTATGGCCTCCCAAAACGCCGTCTTAGAAAAAACACACACGTACTTTTAACTGGTTTATTACGTCGCACACGTTACACTTGACACTCTCACGCGACTGGCCGCTTCATCGTCGACCTATGCTCAACCTACACCACCCTCTCTTGGTGGTACTCGTTACGGTCGCTCAGTAGCCCGGCGGCTAGTACATTAAGAGGGGTAGTTACCCGGCGAGTGGCGAGATGAATGCTCAGGTTAGCGGCAAGCCTGGTTCTGCGCCCGAGAGAGTCTGGGCGGGGCGTGGTATGAAGTACGCTTACGGCGGATTACACAAAGTTACTAAACACAGAAACAATACACTAAAGTCACTAGGGCTAGTCCCGGGTTCGGACCGGGTCCGGGTGTCCCACTCAGGTGGTCACACAATGGCAGTTACTCCGCGTGGTGGCGAGGGCCACGTTATGCTGGGTACGGGCACGGCGGAATCCGGCGGGATATCACGTCCGTGACCGTCGCACGTCCCAGTTGATGAATCGTCCGTAAACTTATTCTCGTGTTTGGCGCAGTGCCGCCCCGCGTGGGCGATGAACTAATTCCCCGTGGGGAGTTTCAGTAGCGTGAGGCGCAGGTACCACGGTGGGTCACCTAATTAACTTACGTAGCACAAGAAAGACCCGGTGGCGATTCACGCATTATATTGAAAGACCGCACGAAGTATCGTACGGCCGATTGGGGCCGACCGGGAAGCTGTTGAAATGGTTTGACTATAATTACCTATTGCTGTTAATGGTGAGATTGGCGCGAAAGGTGAGTGCTTCCCGTGCGCGGGGCTGCCGTCCCTGGCGAGTCACCGATGACGACTGACTAACCTCCCTGGCCACCGGTGCCAGGGAGGGGGGAAATTCCGCGGGAAACTGCGGAGCGCGGGAAGATGATTTCGGCCAGTTTTGTGAATGATACTAGTTTACAAAATGATTATTGAATTAACATTAATTATTAGTTATTTTACAAGTATTAGTTTTTGTTTGTTTTATCGAATGCATGAACAAATTATTTAGTTGCGCAGTGCCACACCCGGCCGGGCGCTTTGCACACGTAGGAGACCGTGACTGACGTCACGCCGTTCGGGGCACTGCACTACGTTGCATGCACGGGCGCGTTCGAAGCACGGCACTGATCAGGTGTTGAGGACACATAACAGCCTGTGCTCTCAGAGGGAGCACTGACAGCAGTGTCAAATGCCCCCCCCCCTCGACGAGGCCGTTCTGTGCCTCAACACCTCTACACACGGTGGATCGCAGCACTCTGACGTTGCACTGGTTCGCACACGGGTATGATTAAGCTGTGAGTAGTGTACTGGGGTGAGGTGTGGTCCCTCCAGGTGAATAGGGGCCCCCCTTGTGGTGGGCTGTACCGTGTCCCGGGCGGTGATGGGTCCCTAGGGCGCCCCCCCCCCCTTGTGGATGCTGGGAGCTCCTGGCTGTGTGCCTCCGGTAAGTGACGTGATTGTCCCCAAAAAGTAGTCCCGGAGGTGGGTTGGGGCATGGCGAGTGCGGCCTAGTCGACCACGGGGACCTGGGGCCTCAGTTTCGGGCAGGTGGGCACGAGTGGGGACCCCCACCTCCCTGTTGCTACTTGTCCCCCTGTCGGCCTGGTTGCTAGTGATGTAGTCATCCAGGTGCGAAGGGGTCCGCCGGTCCCTACGGGGTCGGACTGTCCCTGTGTCGGCCTGTTCGTCTCGGTCCCCCGTGCTCCTGACTGCCCTATCCTGCGGACCAGCTGCCCCGTCTCTTCTTCCCACTGCCGACGGCTCTCCCGTACAGCATGTGGGTCGTACTAGATGCCGCCTCCGGCGTGGATACCTCCTATCAGTTATCTCCTCGTCCCCCGATTCGGCCGCTGGTTCCTCGATGACTACTCGGAACGTTGACGTGCTCAGATTCAGGTCTAGTGGCCACCACGGCTCGTCCCCCTCATCCGCCTCCGGCACGTGTGTCTCGTCGTCCGGGTGACTAATGATGGGTGTGGTCTCGCCCGTGTCGGGAGGGATAGTAGCGGGATGGCTACGGGAGGGCGTCGTTGCGCCTGCCTCGTCAGGCTGGTCGTCAGTGGGGGCGGTGTCTGGACTCGTCTGGAGGTTGACGTCAGTGGGTTCAGGAGAGTTGGAGTCCCTCGTACGTCTTTCCCTTGTCTCGCCGATCGGTGTGTCGGGAGTTGGTCCCGGTCCCGGCGTTGCGTCGTCGCCTCGCGACGAGTTTCCCGCGCCCCAGATCGTGCCCCCGCTGAGTCCGGGGTCGTGGGGGTTTGGTGCATATGGGGGGGTAGTTACTAGCCTTAAATCATCCCGATGTACCTTGGCTGGGCGCCCGCTTGGGGTGCGCACGGCGTAGGTGGACAGCCCCGTCTTCCACAGTTTATGCCACGGCAGGGACCACTTCGGGGCCAGCCCGGCGCAGAAGTTCTTTGCCCCCGCCGAGAGGTGGTGTTGGTGGACGTAGACCCACTGTCCGGGTGTGAGGGGGACAGGGGCGTGTGTGGTGGTGGGCGTTTTGTGGGCGAGGAACTGGGCCTGTCTCTCCCTCGCCTGCTCCCGCATGGCCTCGATTTGGGGCCGCAATTCCTCCCCCCACCAGTTCTCGGTGGCTGTGTTGGCTACTCGGCACTCCCCCGGGAGTGCCAGGGTTTGCCCCTGCACAATCTCCGCGGGAGTGTGTCTGGTAACGGCGTTGACGCGCCGCCTCAGGCAACACAAAATCTTTGGTAAGTGAACGTCCCATTTTGTGTGGTCATCCCCCAGGTGTAGCCGGAGCTGGGCCTTGATGTCCTGATTCCTCCTCTCTGTAGGGTTGGCGCGGGGATGGTACGTGGGTGTAGTGTGGTGGGCGATGCACCAACAGCGACAGTCCGCCCGCCATTGTTTGCCCATGAACTGACTTCCATTGTCCGTCAGGACTTCCTTCGGGAAGCCGTAACGGGAGTAGACCTCTCCCTCCAACAGGTTGGTGATCGTCCGAGCCCGGACGTTAGACACCGGAAACGCCTCCACCCATCGCGTGAAGAGATCGGTGACGACCACGAGGAAGCGTTTCCCCCTAGGTGTCCTCGGGTACGGGCCCATGACGTCTAGCGCCAGAGTGTGGAAGGGTGCGTGCGGCCTGCGGGGCTGTTGCTGTTCGACCCCGTCGGCCCTCCGGGCCTTGCGTTGTTGGCACAGCTGACAGCCTCTAACGTACTCCCGTACGTCCCGTGCTACCCCGGGCCAGTGAAAGGTGTGCCGCAGCGCCTCCTGTGTTTGTTCCGCCCCTGGGTGCCCCGCCAAGTCGTGGTCGTGATAGAAGTGCATTACCGCCGGACGGGCGGCGGCGGGCACGTGTGTGCGCCAGCTCTCCATATCGCCGGGGGCGCGTGTCTGTAGCTCGCCGTCCAGACACCGCTGGAAGGAGCGGTGCCCGGCCGTGCACGCGGCCACATCGGCGAGCCCCGTCGCGTCCGTCTGTTGTGCGTGACGCACGACCTGGACGAGGCTGGCCAGATTGTCGGGCCGGGGTGCTTCCGGGGTTGCTGGGTTTTTGGTGGCGTACAGGGTGGCTGTTTCCTCCCCCTCGGGATGGTCATGGGAAGTTCCTGGTGGCGGCAACAACTCATCCCACGTCCCCTCATCCTCGAACTCGGTGCCCGGGTCGGGGTGGCGTGACAACTCGTCGGCCAGCTGATTCTCCCGACCCGGCACGTGCTCTACGTGGAAGTCAAAGGTCTGTAAGGTGAGCGCCCACAGGGTGAATTTTGATTTCCGCCCCTGTACCGAATCCAGCCACTTCAGGCACTGGCTGTCAGTCCGGAGTGTGAAGGGCCGACCCTCGAGGTGGTGCCGGTAGCGTCCCACGGCCCACACGACCGCCAGACACTCCTGCTCGTTCACGTGGTAGCGGCGCGCCGCCGGCCCAAACTTGGTACTGGCGTATTCTACGACGCGCCGCTCCCCGTCGGGACCCAGCTGATACAGGACCGCGCCCATGCCCTCCTGGCTGGCGTCGGTCTGCAGGTATATGTGCTCTGTGGGTTGTAGACGAGCAAGGGTGTGACACTCCCGGAACAGGCGTTTGACGGCGATCAGGGCGTGGTCGGCCTCCGGGGTCCACCGAAACCGGTACTTTGGCGACAGAAGGTCGGTCAGGGGGGCAGTGACGACGGAGAAATTAGGTATGAAGCTCCTGAGCCAGTTGAGCAGCCCCACCAGCTGTTGCAACTGCTTCCGGGTACGTGGGGGAGGCTTGGACTCAATCAGATCGAGCTGGGCTGACAGAGGCCGGCACCCGTCCGCGCTCACCATGTGCCCCAGGTAGGCTAGCTCCACCGCGCCGACATGGCACTTGTGGGGCGCGCAGGTCAGGCCGTGGCGGGCCAGCCGTTCGAGGACCAAAGCGAGGTGGTGCGCATGGTCCTCCCACGTTCGCGACCAGATGATGACATCATGCAGGTAGGCTGCGGCAAACTTGCCCACGAACCCGTCCAGGACGCGCACCATCATGGTCTGAAAGGCCGCGGGGGCGTCCATCAGCCCGAACGGCATGGCGCAGAACTGGAACCTGCGGCCGTCAGGGCGCGGTGAAGGCCGTCTTCGGCCGATCCTCCGGGCAGACGGGTACCTGCCAGTACCCTGACTTGAGGTCCAGTGAGGTGAGTATGCCTGCCTCCCCCAACCTGGCTAGGGCATCGGTGATGTAAATGATCGGTGGAGGGGCGGGGATGGTGACTGCGTTGATGGGCTTGAAGTTTACGCAGAACCGGAGTGAGCCGTCCTTCTTCTTGGCCATCACTACCAAGCAATTGTACGGCGACTCACTCGGTTCGATTACCCCGTCCCGCAACATCTCCGCGATCTGGGTTTGAATCGCCTCTCGCTCCCTTGGTCCAAAACCGAAGGTCTTGACAAAGCGGGACTCGTGGGGTCGTGTCGGGATGGTGTGTTGGGTGACTGTGGTCCGCCGCAGCATGTCCGCGGCGGCGAACACCTAAGCTTGTTGGGCCAGTACCTCGTTGAACAAGTTCGTGTACTCAGGGGCACCTCATTCTGCAGGTCCGCTAGGGTGATGGCGGGGGTTGGCGGGGCTGTCCCCCTCTGGTTGACGCTGTATAGCGTCCTCCGCCCCTGATGCCCGACGTGAATTCTACCCTCACCTACGTCGATGGCGGCGTCCTCCTGTACGAGCCATGGTAGTCCCAGGATCAGGTCGTCCCTCAGCTCCGGCACCACCAGGGCTGTTGTCCGACTACACATATCCCTGACGGCGATCCTTACCTGGGCGCGCCCCGTCGTGAGCGCGCTAGCTCCCCAGGTGGCCAGCTTGACGCCTCCCTCCTGCTGCTCCAGGTCCGCCTTGGGCACCAATTGGCCGCGACGTAGGTGTGGATCGCCGCGGTGTCCACCAGGGCGTGGACGGGCTGGCCATTCAACAGGATGGGCACCCGCATCAGCTTGTCCGTGTTGTTTTACGCTCGCCCCAGCCGCGGCGACGGTGCCCGGTCAGGCCCCGCAGGTGGTGCTGGGTGCGTCGGGGGCGCCAGTGATGCGGCGCCGCTCGCCGACGACCCGGTGCAGGACGTTGACGGGTGCTGGGGGACACCACCGCCTGGTCTGACGGGCGGCGATGGTGCCCGGTCAGGCCTCGCAGGTGGTGCTGGGTGCATCGGGGGTGCCAGTGACGCGGTGCCGCTCGCCGACGACCCGGTGCGGGGCGTTGATGGGTGTTGGGGGACACCACCGCCTGGTCTGACGGGCGGCGATGGTGCCCAGTCAGGCCCCGCAGGTGGTGCTGGGTGCGTCGGGGGCGCCAGTGACGCGGCGCCGCTCGCCGACGACCCAGTGCGGGGCGCTGACGGGTGCTGGGGGACACCACCGCCTGGTCTGACGGGCGGCGATGGTGCCCGGTCAGGCCCCGCAGGTGGTGCCAGGTGCGTCGGGGGCGCCAGTGATGCGGCGCCGCTCACCGACGACCTGGTGCAGGACGTTGACGGGTGCTGGGGGACACCACCGCCTGGTCTGACGGGCGGCGATGTTTCTGTGCGGGCTGGCCTCGTGGTTGATGCGCTGGCCGTGATCCAGGAACAGTAGCCCGCCGGTATCCTGTTCCCTAGCGGGCGTTTCCCGACTGCGTTGCGCCGGGCAGGCGGTCCTGCCATAGCGCGGCCCGGGTGGGGCACACCTCGTGCCAGTGGTAGGCCTCCTCCCTGCAGTAGCGGCACCGTGGGGGCCGGTCTCGCTGTCCATCGGCCCGCGGGTTAGTGCGCGCAGCCCGCGGTGTGGTGGTGTTGGCCTAGAGCGTGGCGGGTTGCGTCGTGGCCCCTCTCTCCCTCGCCTCGCCAACCCCGGCGGGTGGTGCCGGAAGGGGAAGGGGGGTTCATTTACGGTACTACCGCCCAAGCATCTTCCGGGGCGGTCGTGGGTGACGGGGACGCCCCTCGGCGGCGGTCTGCGGTGTCCCGCGGGCGCGGTGACAGGCATAGGTCCCGCTCGATTTCCTTCGCCAGCTGGACGAAATCCTCGAGCTCCCTGTCCATGGCCCCCCGCAGGTGCGGGCGCAGCTCCCTCTTCATTAGCTCTACCATCACGTCAAGTGCCGCGTTGACCGGCCCGCCGGCGTCTAGACGTCGGTGTAGCCTCACCTTGGACCGGATGAAGGTTTCCACGTCCTTGTCTGCTCTTTGCGGTTCACAGAACAGGGCGCGCTGGCCCTGGGCGCGTGTGCGGGCTGTATTGAACCGGGCTTCCAGGCGTGGCGCAAAGTCCTCCCACTCCACCCCGTATTCGCCTGTCATGGACCACCAGTCCATTGCTGGCCCCCTAAGCTGCTCCGTGACGCGTTCCGTCCACTCTTCCTTAGAGACGCCGTACCTGGCCAGGCGGTCCTGGCACGCCCGTGTGAATTTCTCCGGGTCTTCATATGGGTGCCCGGAGAATTCTGGCAGCTTGACCCGGATGTTGTCCCGTCGGGTTTCGCTCACGACGGTCACGGGTGCGGGCGAGTTCACTTTGCCCTCGCAAGTCGTGCACATGAATAGGCCATCGCGAAAGTTCAGGAATTCCCTAGCCTCCGTGCACGTGCGGTGTCTAGTGGTGCCGCACTGGTGGCAGTAGGCTATCTCGTCGAGCTGGCAGTGGCACCCCACGGCGTGGCAGCGTCGCGCCGACGCGACCCAAACCTCCCTTTTGACCTGGGCCATTGCTTCCCGCGCGCCGCCTTCCCGTGTGGTCTGCGCTTCTGTCCTCGTGGTTCCTTCCGCCCCGCCTGTCAAGAAGTCCGTATTCCACCACTCCCCCATGTCAATCTTGACGTCGGTCTGCATCGCGCCGCGGCAGGACGGCCCGGGCCACGGGTCGTGACGTCGCTGTCCCGATTCCGTAGTGGCGCAGCCTTGTGACGTCACCCCTCACAGCTGGCCTAGGGGTGAAGCGTGATGGGGAGGGGTGGTGAGCGGAGTGACATTCGGGTTGAGGGGTGGTACCGAGCAGAGGAGGGGAGGGGTGTTGTGCGGGATGGATAGCGGAGGAGGGGAGGTTGTCTGGCTGGCGCGGCGCCGCTCCGTCGCGCGGTGTTGCCACGCTGCGCGCTGTTGCCCTATCCCTACTCGAGCCCTTTGTCTGCTAATTTTTCCGTCTCGTTTTCTTGGCTTGTGTGTCGAAAGAGTTTGATGATGTTATAGCAACACAAGTTGGGCGACAATTTGACGCCGTCCCCGCTGCCTGTTTTGAATTTACGTGAATTAGAAATGTTTTGATTAATATTGATCTCAAGGGCGGGGTTCCTGGCCTCGTGGCTGCAAGCAGGGACGCGTCGGCAAAAGGCTCCTCGGGCTGTTATGGCCTCCCAGGACGCCGACTTAGAAAAAACACTCACGTACTTTTAACTGGTTTATTACGTCGCACACGTTACACTTGACACTCTCACGCGACTGGCCGCTTCATCGTCGACCTATGCTCAACCTACACCACCCTCTCTTGGTGGTACTCGTTACGGTCGCTCAGTAGCCCGGCGGCTAGTACATTAAGAGGGGTAGTTACCCAGCGAGTTGCGAGATGAATGCTCAGGTGAGCGGCAAGCCTGGTTCTGCGCCCGAGAGAGTCTGGGCGGGGCGTGGTATAAATTACGCTTACGGGGGGTTACACAAAGTTACTAAACACAGAAAAAATACACTAAAGTCACTAGGGCTAGTCCCAGGTTAGGACCGGGTCCGGGTGTCCCACTCAGGTGGTCACACAATGGCAGTTACTCCGCGTGGTGGCGAGGGCCACGTTATGCTGGGTACGGGCACGGCGGAATCCGGCGGGATATCATGTCCGTGACCGTCGCACGTCCCAGTTGATGAATCGTCCGTAAACTTATTCTCGTGTTTGGCGCAGTGCCGCCCCGCGTGGGCGATGAACTAATTCCCCGTGGGGAGTTTCAGTAGCGTAAGGCGCAGGTACCACGGTGGGTCACCTAATTAACTTACGTAGCACAAGAAAGACCCGGTGGCGATTCACGCATTATATTGAAAGACCGCACGTAGTATCGTACGGCCGATTGGGGCCGACCGGGGAGCTGTTGAATCGGTTTGACTATAATTACCTATTGCTGTTAATGGTGAGATTGGCGCGAAAGGTGAGTGCTTCCCGTGCGCGGGGCTGCCGTCCCTGGCGAGTCACCGATGACGACTGACTAACCTCCCTGGCCACCGGTGCCAGGGAGGGGGGAAATTCTGCGGGAAACTGCGGAGCGCGGGAAGATGATTTCGGCCAGTTTTGTGAATGATACTAGTTTACAAAATGATTATTGAATTAACATTAATTATTAGTTATTTTACAAGTATTAGTTTTTGTTTGTTTTATCGAATGCATGAACAAATTATTTAGTTGCGCAGTGCCACACCCGGCCGGGCGCTTTGCACACGTAGGAGGCAGTGACTGATGTCACGCTGTCGGGGCACTGCACTACGTTGCACGCACAGGCGCGTTCGAGGCACGGCACTGATCAGGTGTTGTGGACACATAACGGCCTGTGCTCTCAGAGGGAGCACTGACGGCGGCGTCAGGGTGATGTAGGGAGAAAATAGAAGGAGCGAGATTGAGTTGGACATGATATACCGTAACCATCCTAACCTATCATTCTAATCAACAAGTTGAAAGAATTTAAAAGTAAAAATTGCGAAAAGTTGCTCTAATATAAGATATTAAAAATAATATTCTATGTATGCACCTGAATATGTTAACTTGTCGCTGTCCCGTCTTCGCAGGAGTGTGAAGATGTGGTGGATATTTCACGGTAGCGAAGCTGCTTATGTCGTTGCCTGGCGCCAGTTCGCTCAGGAGGGGCAGCCTCCTACTACGATGTAGGTCGTGGACCGTCCGGCCCATGTTGATTACCTACCGAGAAACTTCACCCACGTGGGAGAACGGTGTTGTGCAGGCTGTTCTGCAGTAGTTGTCCACATGTTACAGTCTGTGGACATGCATCTACCAGACTGCTTTGTCGCTCTAGTCATGCTGCCAGTTCTGTTTCTAAATTAAAAATTCACTAAAACACCATTGAAACAGATGCATAATAGTAGGAAAACCAAAAATGAATAGCTGGTGACTCGCATCCCGATCGCGCCTGGTCTTGGAGTTTGCCTTTGCAGGATGTCCGAACATTAATTAAGGGTCAAGGAGGTACATCACATGCCCCCTGGATAATCCCAAGTCAAGGTCGTCCACATACTTACTGCAGGCAGCATGATCGGGACACTCTCTCCCAAAAACGATCTAAGGGATAAGGATTGTGTCTGGTTTCAGACTCACCAGGTTGGCATTCACCAGCAAATTCAGCTCCTAGCCTGTGGCATATTCTGCCATATAATTTGGGACTTGGCACTGCCATCCGCGGTGTCTCGGGGTCATCTAGGCCGGTTCCTCCACCTTGACCAGGAATTCTGCATCAGCGAGGGGAGTGCCTTGCCCCCAACCACTGCAAGTGGAGGAGGATGGCTCAGCTGCCTCCTTGTCCGACTCTGTCACCAGAAGCTACTCATTCAGCATGTCGGTGTCTGCCGCGGGCATCCTGGTGATGTCACAGATCTGAGTCCTAGTTGTACGTCCTTAGCAGCATCACCTTGAGGTTGTGGCAGGGCCTCCTGCTGTTCCCGGCATTACAGTCCCTGAGCTGGTTGTGGCATGGAACAGGCCCAATATGCCTCAGGGCGAGATCAAATCATCTATAGTAAGCAGTTTGTTCGTTTTCTTTTTGGGAGATTTACTTCTGGGAGTGTTGATCTACAGTTATTGTCCCAGTACACTTTTCGCAAATCACCTTCCATCCACCCATCCATTCTTAACCAACAAGATGCTCCAACTCAGATACTTCAGGATCGGGTGAGATGTTGACCACATATGGCTCAGCCCAGCACAATAATTCTTCAGCATGCTGGACCGGGGCTATGTACACATGTACACTTGTCCTCCAGGCTGCACTTCCAGCAGTGGTCGGGTCATCTGTGTTGTTATCTGTTGGATGTAGGCCCTCTGGTGTTTGGGCATTGTTGCCAGTTATGTCTCTTGCCACTGACAGCACTCCTCTCGATACTTTCCTTTGTCAGCTACCTTATGGGTTGTACATTTGCCTGTCATGGATGGGATTACTGTCATCTTGGATCATTTCTGCTGGGGTCATCCCTGTGGCTACATTGATTCTAAATTGGTTGCATAATAGAGCCTCTCCAAGGTGGTCGCCTCACTTGATATGGTTGCTTCACAGCTTATGCACATCTGCACTTTCAACTCCTGGTTTTGCCTCTCCATAGGTTTGGCTCGGTTGTGGTAGGAGGCTGTGGTTTGACGTTAGATGTGCCATGAGTTTCACATCTTCCACCACTGCCTCTTAACATTGTACATCAGCAGGTTCCTGGGATTGCCCCAAAGATGGAACAATTCAGCCATCTATATTGTTTCAATGTTGCTGGCCTGAACATTGCTGATGAGCTATGCTTCTACTCAGCAGGTGAAGATATCGGTTACCACCACTATGAACCTCTTTCCCCGGGATGTGCAGGTATACGGCCCTATTATGCCCAGCACAATACACAGGAAAGGGGCAGTAGGGAGGCGAGGCTGCAGTTGCTTCGTTCCATCACTCCACAATACCTTTCGCTCCTGGTACATCTCGCATATTCGCACATATTCCTGCATGTCCAGGGCCTTGCTGGGCCAGTAGTAATGCCGACCGACCACTCATCATGTTTGGTCTGCCCCTAAGTGTCTTGCCATTTATGGTTCGTGCATGAAGCGCAACACTGCTTCGCGTATCTCTGGTGGTTCACATGTGCGCCACTCCTAGTCGGGTCTCATTCCTCGCAAGTAGAGAACTCTGTCTTGCACTGCCCAGGTCTCTCATGATTCCTCGACTTGCTTCACTCGCCTGCGCTCGGCATCCTTGGATGTACTTTAGGCATCGTCCACTTGACATTTGAACTCAACCAGGTTCACCAGAATCAGGACATCGTCCGCACCTAGTGTAAACAGGCATCAGGAACCTTTAAGTTGTGGTCATACATCTCGCTGCAAGGCGGCAGTAATTCGTCCCATGATACATCATTATCCAGACAACCTTTCATCGAGGTCCTGGGACAGGGTGTCTGGAAGCTCGTTTTTCACTCAGGGGATGTGTTCCACGACGAAGTCAAACATTTGTAGAAACAGCACATATATCACAGGTTTACTCTTCTGCCCCTGAAGGGTCCACAACCACGTGAGGCATTGGTTGTGCATTCACAGCACAAATAACATTCCCCTGAGTGGGGATGGTACTTTATCAGAGCCCATACTACTGACCAGGATTCCTGTTCATTACTGTAGTTGTTCCATTCGGTGCAGCCAAACTTAGTCCTGGTGTAGTCAATTATGCACATGTCTTCATTTTCGTCCCATTGGTATAGCACTGCAACTACCCCCTCAGCACTCGCGTCCATATGTACTTACAGTACTCACTCAAGGTTTAACAGCAACAGAGTGTGACATTGGGAAAAAGCAACCTTAAAGCTGTCCAGCACCTCCTATGCGATCGGGGTCCAGTATTAACACTGACACAGTAACAACAAATGTGTCAGGTGGACTGAAAGCATGGAGAACTTCAGGATGTAATTCTGTAGCCAGTTGGCAAGGCCCAAGAACTTCTGCAGTTGCTTGTGTGTTCTATTTGTTTCTGCTCCTGCAATTTTCATTAGGTGTGTCGGATGCGGGTGATTACCCACCACATCTACCACATACTCCAAGAACTCCAGTTCTCTTCATCCAATGTGATACTTTTGTGTGGCGCAGGTCAGGTGATGCATCTTGAGCTGTTTTAGAACCAGGGACAGGTGATGGATATGGTCCTCCCAGGTCACAGAGTACATGATCACATTATCCAGTTGGGCTGTCTTTAACTGACCAATGTTCCCTTCCAGTACATGGATTATCATTGTGTGAAATGTTTGCGGCGCGCACTTGAGTATCCATGCGGAAGGGCATGGCCCAGAACTGCAAGCATCTACCATTGGGCACAGTGAATGCTGTATTCTCTCTGTTATCAGGGTGGATTGGAACCTGCCAGTAACCATAATGTAAGTCAAGGTTTGTAAACATCTGGGCATTACCCAAGGGAATGGAGAACTGACAGTTAAACTGTCCAGGGGATGGAAGTCTGCACAGAAATACATGGTTCTATCTTCTTAGCATATAGGACAATGCTTGAGTTTTATACACTGTTGGAGGGCTAATGATGTCATCTCACAACATTTCATGCACCTGGTCGTGTAGCACCTGTTGCTTACAGAAACCATATCCCCGGGGTCTTCATATGTCCACTGGTCATGCATGGTAAGTATTCGGTGTTCTGTTACAGTTGTATGCCTAAGTGGGTGAGTAATGGTAAAGATGTTCTGACTGTCCCTCAACAGCTGCCTGAATGCCTCCTGATATTCTGAGGGCACTACATCATTGTCCAAGTCTTCTAACCTCTTGGGCTCTCTCGGGAATGTGGTGCTCTACCAAGTGCGTACACATACACTGTCAGGCAATTGTGTTTACCTGACACTATCACTGTGTCATACTCCACCAAACAAAGCTGGTGATCGTGGCCAAGCACAACAGGCAGCATCTCGGTGTGACGTCTACTGGTGGCACCAAATGTTGGGCCACAAACACATGGTTGGCACCTGTGTGCTTGAGAGTGGCCATCTATCTTCTGATAAGGATGGTGAGGACCCGTATCAGTTGGTGTTCCAATGTAATGAGTAAGTCGTGCCAGTCATGTCTTGTTCGTGGCTCTGGGAAGGGGGTGAAGTAGTGCAGAGGGCAGAACTGTCCTCATGGATGTCCATTTCCCATTGGTTATTGTTGTTGCCATGCCTTTGTTATCTTGTGCAGTCTTTATGCCAATGGTACGTGCAGTTACAGTCTTCATGCCAATGGTGTTATGGTTTATGTCAAGGTTGACGCCGCCGTCAGTGCTCCCTCGGAGAGCACAGGCCATTATGTGTCCTCAACACCTGATCAGTGCTGTGCCTCGAACACGCCCGTGCGTGCAACGTAGTGCAGTGCCCCGAACGGCGTGACGTCAGTCACGGCCTCCTACGTGTGCAAAGCGCCCAGCCAGGTGTGGCACTGCGCAACTAAATAATCTGTTCATGCATTCGATAAAACAAGCAAAAACTAATACTTGTAAAATAACTAACAATTAATGTTAATTAAATAATCTTTTTGTAAACCAATATCGTTCACAAAACTGGCCGAAATCATCTTCCCGTGCTCCGCAGTTTCCCGCGGAATTTCCCCCCTCCCTGGCCACGGTGGCCAGGGAGGTTAGTCAGTAGCCATCCAGCACTCGCCAGGGCCGGCAGCCCCGCACACGGGGAGCCTTCACCTTTCGCGCCAATCTCACCATTAACAGCAATAGGTAATTATAGTCAAACCGTTTCAACAGCTCCCAGGTCGGCCCCAATCGGCCGTACGATACTTTGTGCGGTCTTTCAATATAATGTGTGACTCGCCACCGGGTTTTTCTTGTGCTACGTAAGTTAATTAGGTGACCCACCGTGGTACCTGCGCCTCACGCTACTGAAACTCCCCACGGGGAATTAGTTCATCGCCCACGCGGGGCGGCACTGCGCCAAACACGAGACTAAGTTTACGGACGATTCAGCAACTGGGACGTGCCACAGTCACGGACGCGATATCCCAGCATAATGTGGCCCTCGCCACCACGCAGAGTAGCCGCCATTGTATGACCACCTGAGTGGGACACTCGAACTTGGCTTGAACTCGGGACTAGCCCTAGTGACTATAGTGTATTGTTTTGTATTAAGTAACTTTGTATGACCAGTCGTAAACGTATTTCACGTTACGTCCCGCACAAACTTTAACATGTGCAGAAACAGGCTTGCCGCTCACCCGAGCATTCATCTCGCAACTCGCCGGGTAACTACCCCTCTTAACGTACTAGCCGCCGGACTACCGAGCAACCGTAACGAGTACCACCAATTGAGGGTGGTGTAGTCTGAGTGGAGGTCGACGATGATGCGGCCAGTCGCGTGCGAGTGCCATATGTGACGTAGCGAAGTGTAACGTGTGCGACGTAATAAATCAGTTAAAACTACGTGTGTGTTTTTTCTAATACGGCGTCCTGGGAGGCCATAACAGCCCGGGGAGCCCTTTGCCGACGCGTCCCTGCCTGCAGCCACGAGGCCAGGAACCCCGCCCTAGAGATCAAAATTCAGCAAAACCTAATAATTTAGCGTAATTACAAAACAGGCAGCGGGGACGGCGTCATGGTGGTGTAACTCAGCTTCCATTACACTGATTTCCTGCATTCCGACATTCTTTGGTGGTTGTTTTGCCTGTCACATCTGGCGGACCTTCGATCGTCCATGTTGCCACCTGCCTTGGATGTTCGGGTAGCACATCTCCATATGGGAGATTGGGCATCCTTAACTGTTGTCTGTTTTCAGTCTAGGTGTAGATGTGAGTGTCAGCCATCCCAGAAGGTACTGCAGGTTGCTATGGCCTATTGCACTTACTCCTCAACAGTCCCATTGCAATGTGGCCTGAGGAAGGGTAGTGATTCTTCCTGCAACAATGCAGTCACATCTGGCAATGCTCTTTCTTGTGCTTCCTTTTGGGGCTAAGCGACAATAAAACTGCAACCCACAAATCCCTCTGGGACTCGTCAAAGAAGTGGGTCTTACAGCTCAGGACAGTATGGCTTTCATTAAATATAACTTCCAACACTGCATGTCATAACACCTCACAGGGTCCACTACTCACGAGCTCGACCACGCAACTGTTCGCTCATGCATCGTATCCACTCCTCTTCTGACACAACATACAGTGCCATGCATCCTCACAGCACTGCAAAAACCCATGTGGGTCTTAGTGCGCAAACCAACTGAACTCAAGCAGAATTATATGCTCTGCCACTGCATGTGTGCCTGATGGCTCTACCATACTTGCAGGTGCATCACAGTCAATTAGTTTAGGCGATGATGGCTTCTGGTTCTGCAACATTGGTCCGACACAGTCGCCCGAACAGCCTCTATGCAAATCACACACCCCTTTTTCCCAGTACGTGGCTTTCGCTAGGTTCGACCCTTCCTTTTGCATTTTCTCCAGTGATGCCTCCATGTCCCACAACAATACCCCCTCAGCTGTTTCTGTTTTCCCTGTATTTCTTATGTCACAAGGTCCAAGTCCTTCGGGAGTTAACATGTCGCACACATGGCAGCATGTTTACAAACAATGAGTAACATTTTCGCTGCTCCGCGACGCGAAAACTAAAAGGCCTGGACTTTCCTCACAGTAATTATTTACATTATTACTATATTTATACAAAGTGAAAAGTAAAACAATTAATATTCTACACACAGTAATTGTTTAAACTTTTTAAAACTAGCTTATTCTTAGTTCGACTCAGCATATTTACATGTTCGTTGGCTGATAAAAATAATACTGTGTGATTTAGTTAATCAAATAATAATATGTATGTGACACATAATTACTCTGTGCAACTAATGCATGAAAAGCATTATACCAACCAAAAATATTTAGTTACACAGCTAAAACAATACTCATGTAACACTGACTACCAATTCTGATTTTCACAAATAATTAAAATAATACATACTTAAAAGAACACAATTTTCTTGCGAAGATGGCCAGTGGTGCGCGGCACAAAAACCTCAAACCCTGTTGTGTTACCCTCTGCCCAAGACTGGGTGGTGTAATGCACAGGCGGGCTCCAATCGGCGCGACCCACCTACCCCTGCAGCACGGCAGGGTTAAACCTGAGCCACACGCCGCCATGTGGAGCCCGGGGCCAGCCAAATTCTCTGCACCGTCCACAACCTCTTAGCATCAGAAATTGTTTCACAACAATGTTTCACGAAAATGTTGCATTAAAATCCGACCTTGAAATATTACTCCCATCACTTCCAAAGAAGTTTCGCTTAAACCTGTGGTGGCTGTTGGCATCGACAATATTAACATGGGGCACATTCCAAAACCACAGGGTCCTGCGGATGGGACTGGGCCCAGTATGGCATCAGGTGCACCCTCTGGAGAAGCCTGGGTCAAGGCCAGCCACATGCTTGATTCTGGGAGCAGAATCGGGGTGCCATCTTCTGTCTTGGTTGTAGGTTATAGGATCACCTCTCTCATTCTAGGAAAGCAGGCAGGGATTCTTCCTCCATTCAGCTTCCTTTCAAGTCGTTCCACTCCGAACCTGTGGCATAGCCTTACAAGTGTACTGGTGCCATCGGCGCCACGGGGCCTCATCCGGATCTTCTACCCGCACTTGGAACTCAGTGTCAGCTATTGAGGCATAGTAGCCCCATATACCCGAAATTGAGGGGGGCAACTCACTGTTCCAATCACAGTAAGTTCACTCCTAATTTGTCAGTCATGACCTTGATCTGCACCTTTGCAGATAATCCCCATCATATCGCATCTGGGTGGCCAAAGTGTGACTGTTCGCAGCCCGGGTCGAACCTGCAATGCCTGGTTAGGGGTGTTGTGACCATGAGTATTCTCCCGGCATAGGCCCATCAGTATTCTCTGATAACTCTGCTTTAGGTGTGCCTGTCACATTTTAGTGTACCACCAGTGTCTGACACTCACACCTGCGCCTCTTCGGGGTGGCTGTGTGTCTGTCCGCCATTTCTGGTTCAGGTGTCGGCATTCCCTGAATCAGAAACACACCTAACTAATGACGCATGGTCACATGGTGTCATCTGTTGTTGAAAATCAGAACTACTTACAATAAGTTCCTTTGCATGAGATAATTTAACTCTCGCTGATGAAATATTAAAAAAAAATTATATTTAAGTAATGGTTTCGATTTAAAACTCTCAGTTTGCATCTGACATTAGTCGCAGAAGCTAACTTGAATCCTGGTCCGTTGTCTGTAGCTGTATCAAAACGACATCACTTTAGATACTGCAGTAAGGTGTTTACCTTGAGAAAAATGCTAAACGACATGAGAGAAACGAGTGTATTCGGGGTCCTTGCCAAAAACCATTTAGTTGCAGTCAGTGTCAGAAATCCTTTGGTAGAATATATTTCTTGAATAGACATTGCAAGACCTGTACAACTAAGGTGAATAAAAATAACGAAGACTGGGCTACAACATCGAGGAAGAGGAACGAAGGTGAAATAATAGACGACTATAATGATTACGAAGCATGTAAAAATTCTAATGCTAACAATACTGCTCTAAATCACGATAATAATTTAAAATTTAAATCAAAGGAAAAAAATTAGCAACCTCATTAGAAATGAAAAGATATTTACACCAATATCTAGTCATCTCCATGAAAATGTGAACGACGGAGAACCACCTGAAGCTGACAAGGATGAAGACTGTATTGTATCATCTGAAGCTGACATGATTGAAGACTGTGGTGACACATCTGAGGCTGACACGTTCGAGGACTGTGCTGACACATCTAAGGCTGACATTGTTGAGTACTGTGCTGAAGCACCTAAAGCAGGCAAGATCGAAGACTGTGATGGTGTCCTGAGACCAAAACGATGGATACGACGTAATAAAATAAATTATTCTTATCAAGCTTGTGATGATCACTGGCTCGATGATGAAAGTGACCCTGCGGTTGGTGTTAAAACGGAAGACACCAGAGATAATAATATTTATTATAAACATGCAAGGAAGATGAATGTAGCAGAAGAGATTGATTATACCTCATGGGAAGAGCGTAACATATTGGTTGACAGACTAAGACTTCTAAATGCTTCGCTTTGTGCAAAACTATACAAGCATCAAAGAAATATCCTTCATACTCAAAAAAAAAAAGGGAAAGCAGGCTTCATACAATAATGACTTGGTTTACCTGCATTTGTATTATGTTGAGAAATAAATTAAATATTTAAAGTACAAATTTAATGTTTCATTTCTTGTTTTCTTAATTCTAATTAAAACTCATAACTTAAAGGTGTAAAAATCATCACCATTGACAGACAAAATGTAGACTAATAAAGTCATACAAGTAATCATGTCAAATTCGATCAATAAAAAAGTAGAGTAACTTCGGGTATTATGGAATATGGGGGTACTATGGAATACCCCTTTGTTTCGTAGTACAAGTGTCTTATCTAGTGGTAACCGCCTGAACTACTTCTCCATACAGCCAGTAAGCGCCGGCAGATACTCCAACAGTCAGCGGTAACGTAGTTGTTCTATTGCAGTTTGTCTGTTTTTAATGTTTCGAAAACTTTATTAGGTATGTATTTTGAGTAATTTTCACACTACATATTTATGTATTTTATTGTGCTGCTATATATAGGGTTAAATAGTTAAAAGATCAATGTAGAATATGATATAATAACAAATATGTAGGAGTGTGCTGTAATTTGTAAATAATGCTGCAAATGGCAAAATGGCGAGAAGGGCAATATGGAATACTATTCAATATTACCCGCAGGTATTCCATAATAGCCACTACTTTAAACAGGTATTCCGCATTACCTTGTCTTGTCCTTCCACATGACATTACGCCTCCACCTAAGAAAAAGAAGGGATCAAACAGAGGTAGAAGACCCGGAACATCAGCAGTCATCACTGGTTCTCCATTTAAAACAAGACTTGTAGAGTCCCTGGCGAAGGTATCACAGAAGAAGCACCCTAGACAAGAAGCAAGCAGAACATCTAAGGAAGACGATAAAAAGAAGAAATGCCTGAAAGCATGCCCAATGAGCAGCAGTCACAACGATTCCATCCTTTCAGATGCCTCCTGAGTTTCGGACAGTGACAACTCCAACAGGAATGAAGACGACGACGTTGCACAATGCATGTTTTGTTGTGGGCATTTTTCTGAGGACACAAGAGGGGAAACATGGGTCCAGTGCATTCTGTGCAGTCAGTGGGCTCATTTGGACTGTACATCCGAAGAGGAAAACAACAAAGCATACCTTTGCGATTTTTGCAATGACAAATATAATGATAAGTAATTGAAAACTGTTGTTACAGACATGCACTTTGTATAATTGTATAAATATAGTGATAAAAACCATTTTTTTATAATAGAAATGTTAATATTCCATATTACCCACAGTATTCCATATTAGCCTCCATTTACCTTTTTCGGTATAAATTGTTTTTTCTTTAAAGTAAAGAGTGTTGAAATCATTGTATGGTGACTAACCACTTCACACTTTCTTATTTGTTACTGCTCTGCAACGAAACTGAGTTAAAGTAAATATAAACCAAAAATATTTCGAAAAAAGTAATTGGTATTCCATAATACCGAAGTTCCTCTAATTGAAAAAAGTTGGAGCCAAATGTAGATGGAGCACATGGAGCACTTCGAGAAATTGGAGCAACTGGAACATTGGAGCTTTGAAGCTTTGAAGCTTTGGAGATGTTGGAGCTTTGGAGCTGTTGGAGCATTGGAGCTTTGGAGCTGTTGGAGCTTTGGAGCTTTGGAGATGTTGGAGCTTTGGAGCAATTGGAGCTGTTGGAGCTGTTGGAGCATTTGGTGCTGATGGAGCATTTGGATCCAAAGACATTTGTACTTTCCTTGGCGATATCATGCAGAATATTATAAATCAGATTACTGATGACGTAGCAACAAACGGTCCTTTAAAATATAACATGTGGCTGGACTATATATATGCCAAACCATATATGTTAGATAAAAAAGTGAAGAAGTGTGCATTCAAGACATCGGCTGCTGTAATCTACAGTTCTGACGATGTGAAGCAAACTGTTAAACACTGTATCCAGAAACTCTGTCAGGAAGAGGAGGACTGTCATTAAAGGTTCTGGCTGGTCTCTGTCTAGTATAAACCGATTGGAACTAAGAATTATTCATTTCACGCCTATGCAGGCCTAAATGTTTATAAGATTGCTGGCTTTCGCAAGTGTTCCTGTAGTAGAATAGAAATTAAGTAATAAATATAACATTTGCAAAAGAACTTGAGGTGTTTTATTTCTCAAACGTATCACTATTATGTTAAATTGATGTAATATTTTATTAGCTTTTGTTTGCATCGTCTAGGATCGTATCAAGGGCATAAGTCGATCTAAATAACCAGTAAATTATTGAGTGATTTTTTTGATGAATTTTGGGATTTTCCCCATATTTCTTGATAAATGCATATAAATTTACAATATGGCACCCAAATGTCAAGATGGCGGGTGCCACAGTAATAATAAATGATTACTACACTCTAGCGGGTAAGAATTAAACTAAAATGATGGTGGCACATTCTAGGAGCCGAAAACAAGATGGTGGCCTCCAGCAGACATAAACAAGATGGCGGACTGACATCATACTAGCTGGCGATATATTTATACCTTGGTATTGGTGATGGGAGGTCAGTCTGCAGGTGGTTTCCATGGAAGAAGGATTGGTCGCCATTTTTATTTTTATTTGACCTCCCCAGGTTAAACCAAGGACATAAAGGCGTTATTAAATATTTTTATTAAATTTTAATTAGTTGAATATTTTTATAAATTTGAAATTTTTTTCATTAAAATCGAATAATAAGTAAAGATTTTCAAGATGGCGACTTTAACGAAAATTGCAATGTACTAGAATCCAATATGGTAGCCATAACGAAAAGTGTGACGATGACCTCATAGTCATCCAAGATGGCAGATGTAATGAATCAAGCAATGTTTCTAAAATCCAAGATGACACCCGTAACATAAATTGCAATGGTGAAGACATAATTCAAAATGATGGGTGTGGCGTAAGACATTTTTATTACTTTTATTGAGAACTTTATAAATATATTATTAAATTACTCGTTTACTCTCACCGGGAATCGAATCGAGGACCGAAATCAATTAAATAACTAAAAATTTGAAGTATGCAATTTTTAAAATATTTTTTTGAATTTTTTTCGGAATTTCTATAATTAAAATTACGGATTTTCAAGATCGCGGTCTTAACGATAATTACAACAGTTACGCCTTAATACCAGATCGAGGTTCTGTCTCGAACAGGCGATGCTATTATTACTTCAAATTAAAAAATAATTACAAGTCCGTATATGCATGTTATTTTTATATAAACCTTATTTAATTCTAAGTCTGGCATATGTCTCGATGGCCGTGCGGTCAAAGGCGTATGTTTTCCAACCCAGAGATCAGAGCTGCGATGGTTTGAATCACAGTGCTTCTAATGTATTTTGCACAAAAAATTAAATTTAATATGTCGATAAGGACCATAATAGGTCTGGTAGGTAAATTAAAACATCGACCTTATGTGATGAGACAGAGCGACGCTGGCGCTCTCTAGGACAAACAGCAGAAACAAAGTCGACGATATCCAAGATGGCGGCCTCCTACATAACAAAAAAAATCAATATGGCGGCCGTGACGAAAATTTCATCACGAGTGAGTGGGGCGCTCGATTTAAAGATGGTGTATACAAGATGTTGGATCCAATATGGCCGCTGGGGTCAAGGTCAAGGTCAAAGTTCAAGGTCACGGTCATCATAGATGGCTGCCGTGACGTCAAAATCCAAGATGGCGGTCGGCACCAGGCACCACACCCTGAACCCTGTGCCCGGACATACCAAAGCATACTACTGTCTCAAGACATGACGAGAAGAAGTTGGAACATGTTAGTGTTCATGTTTAGAAGCGTGGTTTTACACACTTGAAGATTAAAACAAAATTTAAGGTGCTGGCAAAATATTTACATAATGATAAGAAATAATATTTGGGAACTTATCTCATCCTGTAATGACTACATCTTAATTCACACCCGGCACCCACACTTGTACCACAACAGAACTCAGACGAGCAGGTGGTTGCGTCTGGCGCGAAGGATTCACTCTGTAGCGTCACGGCGGTAGCCGAGGGACGCGGGATACACTGTGTATCAGTGCGCAGGGAGCCGAAAGTAGTGCGAGAAGTCGAGGCAGGTCAAAAATGTTAGTATTATGGCCAGAAGGGGGGGGGGGGGGGGAGAGACAGACAACTTCACAAGAAGTAGTCCGCGGAAGGGTAACAGTGGGCAGGCCAGGATGCTTTTGAGTTGCGAAAAGGATTCATGCGCGGGGCACGGCGGAAAATGAGGCAAAGTGCTATATCTGCAAAGTTTCAGATGAGGTGCTGGGAACGACTCGAAGAACTAGTCGAACAAAAATTAAGTGGGTGTGTATGGACAAGTTTAAATTTTGGTTATAAAATTCCTGCTAAAATAATAATGTAAAAATTCAAATTTACAATTTTGCCGGAAAATGGTATTTTGTGGCACAGTACCTTGGGATTAGTGGTGGGAGGCCAGTCTAGGCTAGCGGCTTCCGTGGAGGAAGGATCGGTTGCCATTTATATTTTTATCTTCACCGGGTTCGACCTGAGGACTCCGAGCTGCATGATGTAAGTGCGTTTTTAAATAATATTTTATGAAATTTTAATTAATGAGATTTTTTTATAAATGTAATTTGAAAAAAATCCTGTTAATTATTATGGATTTTTATGTTGACTTTCATAACTAAAATTGCAATGGTGTTTTTTAAAATAATATTTTATTAAAATTTGATTCATTAAATTCTTTATAAAATTTCCTGATTTTCTAGCATAAAAATTATGGTTTGTAATGATGGCTGTCGTAACGAAAATTACAATGGTGATGTCATAATTCAAAATGTTGTAAATTTTAGAAAATAAAATGGTGGAATTCAAAATGGAGGTAAGTTATAGAAAACCAAATAGCGGAATCCATTATGGTGGATACAAGATGGCTGTCGGGGTCAAGGTCAAAGTTTAAGGTCAAGGTCATCCAGTATGGCCACCGTGTGCTGTCAAAATCTAAGATGGCGTCAGCAATTCTCCATTCTGAGCCAGAACCTGGGATCGGATAAACAAATATATATTATATACTACTTTGAGACATTACGATTCTTGAATTTCGGAGTAATAAAATGGGAACTTTCGCCACAAAAAGGGAATTTTTTCCTCTAAATAGGATTTTTTTTTAAATATTGAGTCATTTTGTGGTATTTTTGAGGAATTTAGAGTCCAAGTTGTTAGCCGTGACGTAATCGCAGTGGTAGATTCCAAGGCAGCTGTCACCGCCTCCCCCCCCCCCCCACCTAGAACCCAGGTCTCGGACCGGCTATTATACACTACTGGTCAGAATTTTCACATAGTGGGGAAAAGGGAGGAAATGTGAACATTGGTTGAGTTTCGTTTCATAAGACAAAAATTTCAAAACCTGTGAAAAATATTTAGAATAAAAAATTGGTTGTCTATAAAGTCGGTTTACAGACGATAGTTTAACGTGAAAACGTCATAACAAAACATTGATGAAACGATTGCATACTTTTATGAATAAAATTTAATTATTTTTATTTTAATAATAAAAGAATAAATACTTGAAATTATACTAGTAATCAGATTTTTAAAATGCAAGAATATTAATTAACCTTTATTGCCGAAATTGTTGTTGTAATAAGCAATGAAAACCACAATAACTTTTCACTTCACTTTATAAACAGTTGACGAAACAGTTCACGTATAGATGACTTGTAATTAATTTTAAAAACTAGCGTTTAGCTATAAAGTTTAAATATAATTATGAACAAGTTTTCATATAAATAAACTGTAATCAAATATCTATCATCAAATATATGAATCACAATCATTTTTTAGTCAATTGTAACATAACCTATTATTACTGCACTCGCCGACAGATGCTACTTTTTTTAAATAATAAAAGAATAAATACTTGAAATTATACTAGTAATCAGATTCATTTTCTTACGTACATTTTACATAGAAATTATTTCATATTACACATTTATAAACAAAGTTTTAAGTTTTCACTTCTTTCGGTGCGGCGCAAGCGTACAATGAGCGTAACGGTAACAGCGTAACGGGACAATGAGCGTAACGGGACACAGCGTAACGGAACAATGTGCGTAACGGGACACTTTTTTGTGCGTTGAGCCGGCGTTCATCGATTTATTAGACGTTGACACGTCAAAAATGTGATGGTTTAAAAAATCTTAAAATAATGTAAGTAAATGGGATGAGGCGAAGCAACGGGAAGTCACATTTTAATAATTCCGAGCATATAACCAAATTAAACGAAAGTGTAACTTGTAAGTATGAGATAAGGTAAATTAAAATGAAAAATGCGTGAGTTTTGCACATTTTAAAATCGGCTCCCTCATAAAATGGAAATGAGATAGGCTAAGTGTGATTATTCAAAGTAAAATATATACTGGAGTACATTAAAACGGGAGTTGAAACATCAGCAAACTCTATAATAAAAATTAAACAGGCTCACGCATTACCACATTCGAAATTTCAACCTTATAAACTAATTCTTACATGCACCTAACCTTTTATTGTGCCTAATCCTTTAGTAGAACGGTTTGGAATTATTCACATACATTCCTTACAATGGTGCAATATCAGCAATAACTTGAAGCAACAATGTTTGAAATGCACGCGTGTGTTTGTTTGTAAAACACGACAATTGTTTTGTACCTTAGCTCTCAGTTTTTACTTGTTAGAGAATGGAAGTGACGCTTTGAATGGGCTCGAAGTATTAAATTGTGTAAATAATAAATAAATAAATATTTATACGTATGTAGAAACGAGACTTACCGTCACCGCAATTTCGAGAGGAGGGCGAACAGAGACAAAGGGCAAATAAAAAAGAGCGGTGGGAAACAATAGGAAAACAATAAAATATACAGCAATTTTTCAGCGCCCTTCTCTTATCGTCCGCCCCGTTGTTCGGCAAGAAACAATAAAAGACGGATTGTGTTGGGTCGAGGGGGCGGGGGAGCGGTGTCGCTATAATTTTTATTTCTGGACGCAGCGTCGGTCCGCCGAGCGAGAGGGGGGGGGGGGGGGGGTCCATCACGGGCGCAGCGCTATCTATCACAAGACGAGGACCGGAGTTGTTGCAGCTTCACGCGCGCGCGCGGCCGAAGCGAGGGCGCCGCTGTAGTTAGCTATTTCCGCGCGAATCAACGCTTCATTGTAGCCGCACCCCTCTCCCCAGCCCCCTTACCACCCTTATCCCCCTTACCCCCCTTACCACCCTTACCGCCCTTCCGAGCACTTTCGCTGCGAACGACCTCTCGCTTCACTATCGATCCCCCGTCGATACATCACTCACGGCTCTCGACAGAAAAGGGGGTTTGGAAGAAGAGCCACGCGGGGGGTGGAGGGTGGGAATTCACGGCCCACCCTCGCTCGCGCTCACACATCATCCCCTCGTGCCCCCCTTCCCCCCCCCCCCCCAACCACACAAACACTTATTGTTTTCAAAATCGTATTTTGGGATGCGCCGTCCCGACGACAAAAAACCTCCTCGCGACAGCACTGAGCCCGCGCACAGCACCCAGCACAAACACACACAGGCAGTCCGCCGACTTCCGCTATAACTGGCCGACAATGGGAACGACCGTATCTCGCTGTTTTTTGCCAGTGACACCAAACAAAAACAACTGTCCTCCAGCCGCCAGGCGGGCGAACATGACAAAAAAACCAATGAAACAATGTAAAAGATAGATAGCGCAAACGACGTCAAGATCGTCGGCGTGACAAGCCATAATTACTGAGCGAGCTGTATTTTACACCAGTGCAAGTACATATATGTTCAGATGGCAACTAGTCTCAGATGACTGTAGGATCACCGCTGGAGCGAGTTGTCAGCTCGTAAGACAGCCCTCCTGCATTGTTGCCAACACCTCAGCCCTGCTACAGTATTGCTAAAGCGTCAGCCGAGCTGCAGTGTTGCCAACACCTCGGCCCAGCTTAGCAGTAAGCTACGAGCTCGCACATAGTCCAGAAAACGAACAACGTAAAAGGCACCAAACTGTGAAAAAATTTTATCTATGGTGATAAACTCTTGTTATCTAACACTGTAGTCTACTTAAATGCAGCTTAGGGGAAATATTACAGAGAGTTAAAACCTTTGTTTAATGGGAAGGAATGTTGCCCCAGCACGAGCGACTAGCTTGGCCTCAACAAAGTGCACACTGCGGCACTCGGGTCTCGGGTCTAGCGAGCCGGACTCGTAATAAATATACAGTTTTGAAGCTTAACAAATGTACAACAAACAGTATTAAAGTGAGTTTTACGTCTGACCTTTCATTTAATGAAAATTATATCCCCCCCCCCCCCTCTTTGCAACCCGAATTTGTAAAACTCTTATTTTATAACTTCAGTGCTTTTTCTCTGTAGTAATTGATGTTTTTAAAAATATATTTTAAAATATTTTTACGTATAGAAACATGTTCATAGAACATTTAAGGTTGTTTTCTATATAGATATGGAAAATCAAGTGAAATGTTATACACACATACACCCACCGGAGAGCACAGGTGTCTGTGTGTGGTAGTACCTCCAGTCTCCCATCGTGCACTATGGCGGTGGCGTGTCGGCAGCTGTGGCGGTGTGGGCGGAAGATATGGTGGTTAAAAGTGGTCGAACTCGGCCATTTTCAGACATGTTGACTAAATTGTTCGACAAAATGTTCGTAATATCCAAAAATGTCGGCGTCTCTCCAGTTTGAGGAGTGTGGTGGGTCTACGAGTGGACCGCCGACCAGCAAACAGCAGACCACCGACCACCCGTCAGTGAATGTACTTGAGTGATTAATTATGTACTAGAATGAACTGGCCCGGAATGAACTGCACAGATATAGGCCGGTTCCTGGTGGTCCCAAACTCTCGCTGCAAGCACAACTCACCCCCAGATGGGGCCTAACCTGCATATTAAATAAAAATCAGAGGAATTAACCTAAATGCTGAAAACTTTAGAAGACGGCAGGACATTAACAAAACAAAACAAGTAAGTTTTATTAATTTATTCAATTGTAAATATAAAATATAGGTATATGAAAAACATTCCATGAACAATAACAAAAATATGATCAGATCTACATTACTGTTTTCAGTACATTGAAGTTATTATACATGTTTTTTATCACACGAATTTATCTCAAAAACATTAACACAATATACAATTACATGTAGTTTCAAGGCTTGGGAGGGTTAAGTAACTTTTAATTCTCTGAAACAAATTTTGCCACCATAGTTAATATCACAGAAGGTGCAGAAAGTACAAACAAGAGCAGAGAGGAAGCAGACTAGTATTATGAGCATAACAAACTAACACTTTAACCAGCTGTATCATGCACAAAATGTCCAAGGAAAAAATGTGTCAGAAACATTAGTGAAAAATACAAGTATTATTGTACAAGAGTAGACATTCAGACTTAGAAAAATTACTGGCCATTAAAGAAAATAAACACAACTTATACTTAGCTATCCAATGACCTCCATACGCTCATGCCCCTCTCTGTCTCTGATGTCATTGATTCGTGGTGGCGCTGTCTGGATGGTCCTGGCTGCTCCATACTGGACTACCGTTACCCTAGTTCCTCTCCCCCGCCCTTCCTCCACAATTCTTTTTACTCACAACCTCTCTGGGATGAAGTAGAAAGTCTGGTACGGTTACAGGAAGTTCTAGAAGGTTCTTCACTGTAGTCCAAACAATCGATACACAGGCGAGTCTCCCGGTTGTATTGTTCTTCTTGCTGAGATCTCGGTTGCTACCCCTGGGTTTGAAACTGTTTCGGAAGGAATCCTCATAGTTTTTGTTGAGTTATAGTCTTTAACAGTACATATCAGTAGCCTGGCCGACCTCCGTAGCGTAGTCGGATGCACACCGGCTTACGGTGCGAGGGGTTCTGGGTTCGAGTCCCGGGTAAGGCATGGGTGTAAAATTTACATGATAATTGATTACCAATGATGATTGCACTACGCTACAATGCCCCAATTTACATACTGTGATTTGATTGATAAGATATGATAGCGATTCGAATAAGGACACATTACCCTCTGGCTGCTGGCACGTCCAATAAATGGCCACCTAAAAAAAAAAAAAAAAAACAATAGCCTGACTTTGACTTGTGATGTCACGACTAATGATTCCACATTGTAAACAGGCCAGGATATGTTTCTCTTGTGCCCTTAAATGTGTTTCAGGTGGAATATTAAAACAAACGTCTCGTGGCGGGACAAACGGGCCCAACATTTACCAAAGATAAACCAGTGAAGCAGGTGTCCTCAGATGGTATTGTACTATAGTAACAGCATTTGCGTTAGTTATCATAGCCGGTACATTCTGGTGTTTATCGGGCCATCCATGTATTTGTACATAAACACGGGAAAACATTGTTATATCCGCGCCTCTTCTAATTCTTGAGCATTAAACATTTCTGACAGATCATCAGCAAATGCATTTTCTTTGAATTTCACATGTTTAATCTCAAACTTATACCAGGTAGTCGCATGATACATCACCCTATTTGTCTTTATTACCGTTGAAGGAAAAATAACCAGGGCAATGTTAAATTTCCTGTTCACAGTTCAAAGTTAGTCAGTAGTATGTAAAAGAGCACATGGGAACAATGAATGCATTTCTTATGGTAGGGTACTACGATTTGTGGAGGATTGCTGTGGTGGCTTGCCAATAGTGATGATTCGACTATGTTCGGCCGTGTCGGGCGCCAGGCTTCAGGCTGTGGATTGTGGATTGTGACGCCATGGCGGCCATATTGGATGCACTTGACTTTGACCATTAAAAATCTTACAAAATTCTACAAAAATGACTAAAAATTGGTCAAAATTTGCCCACAATTCAACAAAATCTGCCAAATTTCATTTATTTTAGAAATAAATTTCAACAAAAATTAAAAAAAAAAAAAATTGAGAAAATAAAATTTTTCCTATTTTCAGGAAAAAATACACGTTTTACGTTTTACGTTTTATGTGTTACTAATCATAGTACCTTATACTTGGCTAGATTCAGATATTTATTTTTATAGCTGACACACTCTGAGTCATTTCATGATGCGACATCTGTTAGTGAAAATCTGACCTATATATATATATATATATATATATATATATATAGTATATATATATATATATATATATATATATATACTTGAAGCAGAAAGTTTTGAAAATAAAAAAATCTACTCTCGCCAATAGATTATTTAAATTATATATTTAATTTTAATATAATTTTCATTATGAATCTGACCGCAGTCACAGAAACTAATATGGATTCCAGATCGATGTCTGAATCGTTAACGAAGGGCCACATGTGGAGTTATTGCAGATATTGAGAGTGAATTATTGAGTAAAAAGTCCTCCACGCAAAAGGTTAAGTCGTGATAGAAGTGGCAGGCTCTTGCATGTTAGAGGACAACAGTGCTGTGCATATGGCGAGTCTGGCACAGGCTGCAGGCTGAGGATTGAGAAGGGAGTCAATGACCTTGGATTTTTAGGAAATAAAATACTCAAAACGTTATGAAGTCTCCCTATTTCAAGACAACAATTCCTATTTTAAGAGAAATTTTCCTGTTTTAATCCAAAAAATTCCCGGTGCCTTTAAAAGCCCTAAAGGAAACTTAAGAGACCTTAAATTTGAAATTTAAGCCTCTAAGCCTTAATAGTGACCCCTGACCACCATTATAACTTAAATATGATACGTTTAGTGTAATTCCACATTATGATTCCATTTCTAAACTGAAAACTAAAAAATATAATATTTATTAAAGAAATTAAAAAATATAAAAGTATTGAAAAATTGATTTCGTACGTCGACCATTTTGGGGCCTTAGGTTCGAAACCAGCAAAAGCGATTAATAAAATACTCCCAAATATTTTAAAAATTTAGAATAAAATTTATTAAAATGCATAAATATAAATCGCACTTATGGCATACATATTCTATTTGTAAATTAGGTAGGGATGCAAACTCCTTTGCGTTTCATGTAGGGTACTTATCTTCATTTAGTTCTTTTAGTTTAATGTGTCATTTACATTTCTTCAACGCTGGAATCACATTTCTTTCCATTGTGGACGATCTAGTCTAGACGTACAATAATAATGATATTTAACAGTTCCGCAAGGATTCGCTTCAAATGCTGACTTTTACTTCTCAGCAGACGAATGAAAATTTCCTTATATATACCTTTACAGTTTTTGATGAATTTCAAAGTGTAGTATTTGTCAAAACTATGAATTTTCTGCAAGGAACACTTTGTACTGTTGATTTTTTTCACCACGACGTGTACTGTTGGTGTTGGTGAACGAAAAACCGTGGGTTTGTCATATATACTGAAGAAGGCATAACTTATACTTTGGAGCCATGCTAGTTGATCTTAATGCAGTACCGCATGAATCTTCTATAATTATTTTTCTAAGCTTGATTCTTTACTTATTATAATAACATTTTAATATTGTTTACCAGAAAAAGTAAAATTTCAATTTAAAAAATACAGGGCCATTGGAAAAGTAGGTAATAGTTTCTCTGGAAATTGGTGCCGGTGTGTGGACTGCAATTTAAGTCCGAAATTTTGGAGTGTAAATCATGGCCGCCATCATGGATAAACTTGACCATGCCTTTGACCCTGACCGCCATCTTGGTTTACATTGACCCCAGCTGCCATCGTGGATTCCGCCAACTTGGATTGTGACGTTACAATCACCATTTTGTTTTCTATAACATTCCGAAAGCTGAGATTCCAGAACATTCCGCCATTTTGAATTCATTCATCTTTTCTTAGTCTGCTAGAGGCCGCCATCTTGGGTGATATAACGTCCACAATCTTGTTTTTTGTCTGCTGGAAGCAACATATTTATGTTCATATTTTGGAGGCCGCCATATTTTTCTCGTCTGCTGGATGTCACCACCTTTGCTTTTGCTGTTTGTTCCTAGAGTGCAACAGATCTCTCTGCCTCGTGCATATACGGTCAATGTTCCATTACCTACCAGTCAAAATATGTTATATTTATATATAAACTATTTTATTCTCAGTCTTTTATATATGTCTCGATAGTCGTGTGGTGAAAGGTGTCACTATTCCATGCCGAAGGTCCAACCTGCCACTGTTCGAATTACCTCGCTTCCGATATATTTTGTATACAAATGTTTATATATTTTGCCTATAAGTGTTATTACAATATTGGTAGATAATTGAATATCGACATTATTGCATGAGACAGAGCCACACTGGTGCAGTCTTGGACCAGACATCAGAAACAAATATGGTGGCAACCAGCAGATGAAAACAATATGGTGGCCTCCAGCAGACGATACAAAGATGGCAACCTCCAGCAGACGAAAACAAGGTAGTAGGATTCAAAATGCCGGAATGTTCTAGAACCCAAGATGACAAAATATTCTAGAATCAATCCATGATGGGGGAAATTCTTATAACCCAAGCTGACAGAATATCCTAGAATCCAAAATGGTGGAAGGTTCTAAAATCCTAGTTGGCAGAGAGTTTTAAAAAACAAAATATCGGCTGTGATATCGTATTCAAAAATGGCGGAATCCAAGATGGTGGCCGGTTTCAAGTTTATACAGGATTAGGGTAGGTGTTTAGGTCAAAGGTAGAGATGAGTTTGTCCAAGATGGTGGCGGTGACATCGCAATTCAAGATGGTGGACTACAATCCCAATTCATAATCCATGCACTGGCACCAGTTTCCAGAGGAAATCATTGTAGTTCTGGTTTTCACCAACAAATATTGCTTCATGTTTTGTTAACTTTTTTGATCAATTTATAAATAATCTTTAAAAATAAATCTAAATCTAACCTAGTCATAAAAAGTAACAAATATTTATAATATGTTTGTTGTAAAAGGTGTCACAATACGAAGGATGCTCTCCCGTGGTCGCAAGAGGGCTTCGTTAGATCTGTACATTTCATCATTGGTCCGGTTAAACAGTTTATTTTGACAGCCATGCATTTATAACAAGCCACCTCAACTTCTGTTATAACATAATTGTTTTGAGTGCATATACTATTTGATATATGATTGTTTAGAAATCCTGTTCATTGGAACAGTTTTGAAGTGCCACCGTAGTGACTGAGTGACGAGAAGGAAGCCAGGAGCGATTAACGAAGGATATAAGATGCTAGGAGAAGTTAGGGTGGTTGGAGAAGCATTTTCAAACTTGGGCATCAGAAGCACAGTCCGCTCAGGAAAGTTTTCCCCTGCTCGCGGGAGCTCGTCTGCCCCCAGGCAGTGTTCAGCTCAGCGGCCAGGCGGCGCGGTGCATGATGGGAGGATGGGCCTGGCGCTAAGTAGGGGGCTTTGTTCGTGTTGACGCCACCCCGAGGTCGTTAAGGAGAGTTATGAATATGTAAGGAGACCGAGACTAAGTCCCCGGCGATAATGTCGTCACGGTAATTATTCTCGGAGAGGGTCGTTAATGAGTCGAGGTCCGGCGCTCACTCCAGGGCCGCCTGTTGTCGCTGGGCTGAGTGCTCGCTTCAGGGCCGCTTCTTGTCGCTGTACGCGCGGGACCAGACAGGATGCGTGGGTTTGCTTGTCGCCAACATCTATGAGAATTTAGCCCGATCATGGGCACCAAAATCTTTAAGCGAATCTTTCGCTACGTTTATGTGGACGCCAATTATTCTATAAGGAACTAGCCGTAAGTTGGTTTTAAGATTAACTATATTTGACTTAAATATTTAATACTTGGTTTAACTTGCTTTCTCAATTAATATTGTAAGGTGTATTCCAGTCTTTCATATACAACACTAGTAGAATATGTATGTTATGATAATGCTGGCCCCTGTATATAATTAATATTCTTTTATAGTAAATAAATAGCTATGTTTTAGACATTAAGATAACTGTATTAAGCTTATACTAACGAAAAATAATGTAATTCTTAATTACCTTTACCCACAACTAACAATTTTAATGCCACACAGTTGTGAATATCAATATTTCCCCTCAAAATATAATCTTAAACACGAACGATATTAGTATCAAGTTTAAATAGTAGAAATTATCACTCAATTATCACAAACATAAGGATTTTTTGTTTATTAAATCAAATTGAGCAAATAAAGCAAAATTATTATGGCTCTCGTTAGGTACAGAAATTCTGAGACTTCTTAATAAAATTCAGTATCCTCTGGGCTGAAATTTAACTGATAGTCACTGTAAACGTAGTTGAAGTTTAAATTAAACATTTGCAAAATAACGTTAACAGGAATACATTAATTCTATATCAAATATAAATATTTCAGCAGGGATACTTTCAAAACTGTATGTTAATAGGTGACAAAATTTTTTTTAACACTTCTACAACAATGCTATTAGCAGTTACTCCTGTAGCAGTCCTTCCCTATCCAGTAGTACTCCTCGGATTGCCGGTAGTAGACTGGAAACAGTTGACTCTGGTTGTCCTCGGAGTGAACGGCATCACGTCACCACGACACTGGAACCAGATGAGGTCTCCTATACTCCTCGAAGTTATCGGCTCAGCGTCGAACTAGTCGTCACACGAAGGTGTCGATTCAACGGGGAGTTGCGAGACGAATTTCTGCAGCAACGCGTCCATGCTGTTATTTCATTAGACACTAATTTTCAGGTAGTCTTCCAGATAGGTAGTTATTACTTTGATTTCGCACGCTCTAACTGTTGTAGTCGTTAATATTATCAGCTTCGTAATGAATCTTTGATCATCGAAGCTATGCCCCAGATATTTCGTCAAATTTAACGAATATTCACTTCCAGATTCTTCATATAATTTCACAAATACACTTGTTTGGACTTGAAAAAATTACTAAATTATATCTTCTTTGATGTTCGGCCATTATACTTGGGTATTAGTGACGTTAAAATTACTAGTAGGCTACAAGGAATGCGCGGCAAAAACGTCTATTTCCTATGCAAATTCGAAGCTTAGTGAAACGTTCTTATCACAACATAAATTATTACACAAGATAAAATGCGATTTTTTATTCTGTCTGGGGACATATTAAAAAGTTACATTTTATGGTGCAGTACAATATAAACTGGATTTACAGTAAATGCAGTTTGATGTAAATATATAATGAAATTGTGTATTTTACATATAAAATAATAAAATAGACATTAGGCAGAGGAACACATGCATGACTACTTGTGGGTGGCGAGTGCTCAGGGCTTCTAGCTGGCTCTCACTGCCACGTCAACCAGCCACCCTGCACACGGCACACGGCACACGGCACACGGCACACGGCACACGGCACACAGCTGAGCGTGGACAAACATAGCGCGCCCGCCACACACCAAATAAAATATTTCTGCCCTCAAACCATCACAAAGTTCTGAAAACCTAACCAAACTATGAAAGAAAATTATAACTCATAGTTCGGTAGCCAACAAATATTAAAAAATACTCTGAAATGTATTACTTAAAATTAAATACTAAAATAGGAAAAAATATATAAAGTTACAGTGAAAGATCTCAAACATTCTAGAAGCTCAGTACCAACTTAACAGTCTTTGAACCACTGTAGCGAAGCATATAAAATGTCTGGAAAAACTTATAATATTCTTTACTAAAATTTAATAGAAATACTAAAACTTAAGGATTAAATTGGCTGAGAATACACCCTTTGCAGATGTTCAAATAGTCTTCTGTTAAGTAATCTTTCATAAATTTTTCATAAAATAGTCAGAGGTTGTTGATTTGACCAAAGAAGGGTTTTGGCCATTACCTTTATATATTTTAAAAATATCTTCTTTCCACATTTATGGGAATTCATTTGTATTAAGACACATATTGCTGGAATAAATTCTGCATATAATCTCTACTCTTACATCACCAGTTCCAGAGACCTTTTATGGCTTGTGATTTATAATGGTGTCATAAAGATAATTTAATCTAAAATCGTCTATATATTTAGTATCCGGGATTTCTGGTATTCCATTCCTCTTCAGTTTAGGAAAATGTGTGTCTTCTTGTGGTATATCATCTAGATGCAACCCATTTAATATGGCTCTTAGACTGTGTTCAATAATACACAGCAGGAGTCCTTCAAATACTATACCAGGTATTTCTAATGAACACCTCGTTTTATTTGCACAAATTCGATAAATGTACCCCACGGGTTGTGGTAGGTTAGTCTGCCGGCGGCTTTCGTGGAGGAAGAATATGTCATAATTTTTTTTTGTCATTGCTGGGTTTGAACCGAGGACATAATTGTGTAATTTATTAAAACTTATTAAAATTTAATATTTTGTTTTATAAATTTAAAACTTTCCCGAATTTCTAGCATAATAATTACGGATTTTTAAGATGGCGGGCGTAAAGAAATGTGCAACGATGTTTTAAAATAATATTTGATTAAAATGTTATAATTTAAATTTTTTTATAAATTAAAATTTTTTTACGATTTTCTAGCATAAAAATTACAGATTTTCAAGATGGCGAGCGTAACGATAATTTCAGCAGTTCGGTAAAAACTGAAATTGTTATTATTTTTTAATTTTTAGTTAGATTTATAATATATTATTAATAATTAACTTTTTTACACCCGCCGGGAATCGAACGAAGGACGCAATCGACCAAGTAACTAAGCATTTAATTTAAGTAATTATTTATATTTTTTGGAAATTTTTCGGAATATTTTGGTCAAAAATTAAAGAAATTAAATTTCATGGTTATGGTCATCCAAGATGGCCTACAGAGTCTTAGGGTTTCTTGTCGTTGAGAAATTTAAGCCCCTTCTGGGAATTTTGGTTCTTTCTAAGGCAAAAGTCATTTGAGGTTTTTCAAATTTCGAATTTTTGAACTTTCGAGGAATAAAACGGGAAATTTTCCCTCAAAGCGGGAATTTTGTTCCTCCAAAAAAGATAAATTTTCAATTTTTTCAATTTTTTTAGATTTTTCTGGCGTTTTTTTAAACAACTGGAAATTTAGGCGAATTTAGGGGAAAATTTTGGAAAAATTGGGATAACTTTTGGCAAATCTTGGAAAATGTTGAAAGTAAAGGTCAAATATCAAAGGTAACAAGGTCAAGGTCATACAAGATGGCCGCCGTGACGGGATCCCGGCACTGGCACCACCAGCCTGAAGCCTGCCGCAGGAGCCCCTATTCTACACTACTGATACCCAACATTATTTATTATGCTTCATTTAATTTGGATGTATATAATAATATTAAAGCCATACATACCCTTTTTAACCTCTATTTCGCAAAATATAAAAATTTTCATTGGTAAATTCGTTCGTTTATTATTTGTACAGAATTTTTAAAATATGATTGGTTAAATTCGAAGTCAAATTTATTTATCTTAAAACCATATTCACCCCTTTTTCACTTCTTAGAACGGGAATTTAAAAAAATGTGGACATACAGGTTGGTAGTTTTTTGTATGTTTATAATTGGTCCCTTGCATCTTTTGTTATGTTTGGTTAGCTTATGAGATAGAATCTTCTTCACTCCGCATTCACCTCTTTTTTACCACTTAGGGGTTGAATTTCACAAAATGGTAAAATTTGTGTACCAAATATAATATATTTTGCTTCGTTCTATTTGCAAACATAATTACTAATCTCAAAAATTATTTAAATTTTTCACCCCATTAGATGTTGCATTTTACAAAATATTAAAATTTGTGGTTGTTTGTAGTCTTGTTATTATTGCTACCCAAAATAATTTATAACTCTTAATTAAATTTGGAGATATAATTATTAATATCTTATAAATATACTGACTCCTTTTTTTTTTCAATCCTCAGTGTAAGAATTTTGGATAATATAAAAATTGTTATTGGTTGGTTTAGTATGGTAATTATTGGTAACCCAATATAATTTATAATGCTTAATTACATTCAGAAATATAATTATTACTTTTACAAAAATATTTACAACTTTTTCACCCCTTAGAGGTTGAATTTCGAAGAAATATAAATTGTGGTTGCAGTATTATACATATGGTTATTATTGGTTTCAATATAATTTATTATGCTGGATTATATTCGGAGATAAAATTAATATTCTTTAAAACATTCTTACCCCTCTTTCAACCCTTAGGGTTAGAAATTCTGTAGATATAAAAATTATATACTATAAAAATTGTATGTTTCGTATGTTTATTATTGGTAGTTAATATGATTTATTATGTTTAATTAAAATCGGAAATATAATAATAATTCTTAAAATAAAACCAATTTTTACTCCCAAAGTGGTTGAATTACTCAAAATATAAAAAAATGTGGTTGTTTGTATTCGTATGTTTATTATTTTCACCTAATATAATTCATCTAATATATTTATTATTTCTCTAGCCTGTTTTTATGTCAGTCCGCGAGATCTTCCATATTCCTTTATCAAATGCCATGATTTACCCCTCATTTTAAAGCTTATCGTGTCGGCTAATTACCAAAAATAGACAAATAAAAATGTACCCCTTCTCTTATATTTGAGATTTAAAATCATTGATGTAGGTGTCCTTTAATTGATGCGTCGATTTTTCGATAGATATAGAATCTAAATCGATAATTATCGAATCGGATATCCACTTGAAACATCAGCGTTTACATATTTCTTTTTTAAATTGCACTTCCATCATAATACACAGAACTTGTGATAAAGAAATCTTAGAGGATCCTTCAAATTATATTAACCAAAAAATTCCACAAAAAAACCACTTAACCAAAACTTCTGGCACGAAAGACTTTTCTTATAAGAAAGTATTTTGAAATTACTGTTGATATTTTGTATCACAAACATAACCTCTTACATTTACTTCTCATAGCATCAGTTAGTATTGAAGATACGTACAACCAAGAAGTGAACGATGATTACATCACTTCCAACATTGTATTTTAAGAGGTTTTGTAAACGCGTATATTATTGGTATGTTTGAATATAATACTTCTGTAAAAAAATATGTAACAGCTATTTGTACTGATGTGTTCAATTACATGTCTTATTTTGTACCAACACCCGTTTAATTTTTTCTATTCTTCTTCAAAATGTCATTTCTCTCAAATTTTTAAAGAATGGAATGCCACACAAAACGATTTGGCGCGCACTGCGGGATTCCGAACGGGTCGACTAGTTACCTTTATTAAATTCCGCAATATAATTATTAATCATAAAAACATACTTACCAATTTTTTTCTCTCTTTAAGATAAGACTTTCGTAAAATATAAAATTGGTTATTGGTTGGTTTAGTATGATTATTATTGATACCCAATATCATATATTTTGCTTAATTAAATTCGGAGATATAATTATTAATCTTAAAAGGTTGAAATTTGCAATCTACAAACATTGCGGTTGGTAGTTTTCGTGTGTTTCTTATTGGTATGCAAGACTATTTATTATGCTTAGTTAAATTCTGAGATATAATTAATAATTTTAAAAGCATACTTCCCCCTTTTTCACCATTTAGGAGTGAATATTGCAAAATATTAAATTTATGGCTGTTTGTAGTGGTATGTTTAAAATTGGCACACATTATAATTTATTATGCTTAGTGAAATTCGGAGATGTAATTATTCATCTTGAAAATATACTTAACCATTTTTCACTCTTTAGGGGTTGATTTTCGCAAGATTTAAATTTTTTATAGGTATATAATTATTTTCTTAAATTTAGCCAAAGACCTTTTAAATAAAAAATATACATCAAATCCTCAAGTAGTTTTCGATGCTCGAAGACAACTACAAACAGACAAGCCTTTTAAAATTTATATTTTTGTGTTCTCGAGAATTAAGTAGCCATTTCTAATAGTTCAACCAATGTACAGACATTTTGCCTCAAACTGTTTTCTTATTAGTTCAGATGAAACGATACATACAACAACCACCACCACAAGTCTGATCTTGTGTCGGGGAGGCTTCAGTTCAGTCCAAACTGTCAGTTCGGGCTGCTTGGTCCGAACTTAACACCTGAACTGATCGTGTGTGAAGATGGCCTCACTTCAACCCACACTGTCACTTCTGGCTGAGCTGGACTGATAGTGTGTAAAGATGGCCTCACTTCAACCCACACTGTCAGTTCTGGCTGAGCTGGACTGATAGTGTGTGAAGATGGCCTCACTTCAACCCGCACTGTCAGTTCTGGCTGAGCTGGACTGATCGTGTGTGAAGATGGCCTCACTTCAACCCACACTGTCACTTCTGGCTGAGCTGGACTGATCGTGTGTGAAGATGGCCTCACTTCAACCCACACTGTCAGTTCTGGCTGAGCTGGACTGATAGTGTGTGAAGATGGCCTCACTTCAACCCACACTGTCACTTCTGGCTGAGCTGGACTGATAGTGTGTGAAGATGGCCTCACTTCAACCCACACTGTCAGTTCTGGCTGAGCTGGACTGATAGTGTGTGAAGATGGCCTCACTTCAACCCACACTGTCAGTTCTGGCTGAGCTGGACTGATAGTGTGTGAAGATGGCCTCACTTCAACCCACACTGTCAGTTCTGGCTGAGCTGGACTGATCGTGTGTGAAGATGGCCTCACTTCAACCCACACTGTCAGTTCTGGCTGAGCTGGACTGATCGTGTGTGAAGATGGCCTCACTTCAACCCACACTGTCAGTTCTGGCTGAGCTGGACTGATAGTGTGTGAAGATGGCCTCACTTCAACCCACACTGTCAGTTCTGGCTGAGCTGGACTGATAGTGTGTGAAGATGGCCTCACTTCAACCCACACTGTCAGTTCTGGCTGAGCTGGACTGATAGTGTGTGAAGATGGCCTCACTTCAACCCACACTGTCAGTTCTGGCTGAGCTGGACTGATAGTGTGTGAAGATGGCCTCACTTCAACCCACACTGTCAGTTCTGGCTGAGCTGGACTGATAGTGTGTGAAGGCCTCAAGAGTAACCATCAGCTAAGTAAGTGCTCCGTCACATGACACCATGAGTGGAGGTGGGTACGGACTTGGAGAAACATGGTGTAAATAACGGAGGAAAAGTAATGCCGAGAGCGCAAATAGAAGGTTCAGCGACTGGAAAACCGGGTGATAAAAACTGTAATGAAATCAGACGACCTGCAATGACATGACCTGGAACGAGGGGGTGAGTGGGGCAGTTGAACCCCCCTCGTGACGCCAGAACACGCGACCCCTGGCCAGTCCGGGGGGGGGGGGTGGCAATTAGCGGCGAGCGAGTGTCCCACGCCCGCTGATAATGAGCCAGGTTCCCACGTGACCCCAGGCCCCTCGCTCACCTGATGGCAATCTGGCGCCGCTGTTGACTCCTGGGGTCGGCCCCGTGACGCCACACGCGCCAATCACAGCACGCTATCTCCCCCGCATCAATTACTCACGGCCCGAGCCCCGGCATGCCCGCGTTCCCTGTCCTGCATGTCCGACCACTGTTCTTCTGTCCTGCATGTCCGACCACTGTTCTTCTGTCCTGCATGTCCGACCACTGTTCTTCTGTCCTGCATGTCCGACCACTGTTCTTCTGTCCTGCATGTCCGACCACTGTTCTTCTGTCCTGCATGTCCGACCACTGTTCTTCTGTCCTGCATGTCCGACCACTGTTCTTCTGTCCTGCATGTCCGACCACTGTTCTTCTGTCCTGCATGTCCGACCACTGTTCTTCTGTCCTGCATGTCCGACCACTGTTCTTCTGTCCTGCATGTCCGACCACTGTTCTTCTGTCCTGCATGTCCGACCACTGTTCTTCTGTCCTGCATGTCCGACCACTGTTCTTCTGTCCTGCATGTCCGACCACTGTTCTTCTGTCCTGCATGTCCGACCACTGTCCTTCTGTCCTGCATGTCCGACCACTGTTCTTCTGTCCTGCATGTCCGACCACTGTTCTTCTGTCCTGCATGTCCGACCACTGTTCTTCTGTCCTGCATGTCCGACCACTGTTCTTCTGTCCTGCATGTCCGACCACTGTTCTTCTGTCCTGCATGTCCGACCACTGTTCTTCTGTCCTGCATGTCCGACCACTGTTCTTCTGTCCTGCATGTCCGACCACTGTTCTTCTGTCCTGCATGTCCGACCACTGTTCTTCTGTCCTGCATGTCCGACCACTTACTGTTCTGACCCTGGCACGACCTGTGTAACTAGATCGCTTCATCTGAAAACACCTATGGTGTTCATATCCAAGATTCCATTAATCAAAACATGTTATGACCAATTATTAAAATTATTTCTAAGTATTTTTATAATTTTAATTAAGTTGTTTGTCGATAAATAAAATGTGCTGGCATGTTTTGAAATGCTTTTTTACTGTAATGCTGGATAAAAACATTTGTCGTATTTGGAAGCTATTTAATAGACCAGGGATCAGAAATTATATTACCAAGTTATAAAGACTTCAGATATTTTTAAAAACAAGTTATTATATGTGATTTTTGTTTTAGCTATGAAGTGTTGCTTACTATCAAACTGCACAGCTAATTACAGCCTTGTAGAACCTCTACGCAACTACTCGCTAGTGGATCGCCACTGTCAGGTCGCGCTTCGACTCCTGGTTAGGTAACTTCCGGCTGCCGTCTCCATGACCTTCCATGACCTTGTGACCTGAGGGCCTTCCAGAGTCATCTCTCGTGCGGAGGAGGCGGGGCCAGGAGCGAGCCGAGGCCAACACGAGTGGCGGCGAGACAACCACCCCGCGCAGTTGGCCGGCCATTGCAGTGTCGGGAAACTTGGCCAGAGTATGGTGGACATGTGCTAGGAATGGTCGTAACAAACAAATTAAATATTAATTTCGTAAAAAAATACATATACCTGCTTTCAAAAAAAAAATCTTGGTTATACGTTTAGCAGAAATAGAAAAAAATGTTCAAACAAAATTAATTTACTTTATGTTTCAGTATAAATTTACACACTTTAAATGCTGTGTTGCGAGTTTTAATTCGTTTCATAAACGTACAGTATAGCATATTATTATACAATTAAGGTGATATCAAATTTTTTCATTTTTAAAAATAATTATAAATCTAAAAATTGTTCCGCACTTGGAGAAACTTATACTTCTATATCAAGAATGGTACGGCTTAACAATTATTCTAGTGTAAATAAGAAAAAAAAAATTGGTTGTCTGTAAGGTCGGTTTACGGACGATAGTTTAACGTGACAACGTCATAACAAAATATTGATGAAATGATTGCATACTTTTATGAATAAAATTGAATCATTTTTATTGAATTATCACTATTTTGTATGTATACAAAGAAGGAGTGAAATGAAATCTACAATTTAATTGATAAATTTACTTTTATTTGCACTCATCAATTCAAATATGTTTATTACTTTAACGAAGAGATTATTTTAACTATAACTTTTATACATGTTTGCTATTTAACTTCAAGATAGTCGAGAATGTTTTACGCTTTTTCGCAATTACACATTTAACGACGAAGTTTGTTCGTAGTGAAATTAAACGTAGAATTTAATAAAAATGCCCTTGCAGTTAATAAAAAAAGTATTAGTAAGTTTAAGAAAGAATTTCGGCTTTAATCTCCAACCCAGACGCTCGTGGTGCGTTGGGGCCGAGATTAAATTCGTCGAGAATATTTTACGTTTTTATGTCTTCCAGTGCTCAAAATGATATTCAATTGTGGCCCCGGGCACGAAATTTTATTTATAATTCATTAATAAAACGCCCCTCGCGATAAACAAAGGAAAATATGTATTAAAGAGTGCCTGGTTGCCGCGGAAGCGGCTAGATAGCCGATTCGTTCGGTTCGCGTCCGTCACCGTAGATGACAGCACCGTAGGGGAATAATATTATTTCGTTTTTATAATACGATTTTATAACAAATACGCATCGCAAATACAACAAACTTATTTATATTGTGTTACAATATTTTTTTAAAACATTGTTGCAAAGATCCCGGGTGTAATTTGAATTATTATGTGTAAATGTAAAACACCATTGTTCGTACAAAAACGTATTTGAAAATTCAACATTACTTTTAAAAACCCGTACCGATTGTGCTGAAAATCGGTGGATGATCTTTAAATTACATAATATTAATAATTTAAACGACGAAAACATGATTGAAAAGTCAAATCGATGGTTGTTCCAGTCGAGTGGAAGAGAGATGCGGCGCAAGCGTACAATGAGCGTAACGGGACACATCGTAGTGAGACAATGTGCGGTACGGGACACTCTTTCGTGCGTGCAGACGGCGTTCATCGATTTATTAGATGTCACGTCAAAAAGTTATTAATGACAGAAGTGTCACAAAATAAAAGTAGTTTGGATATGAAATATTGTAAGGTAACCAAATTTTAAAAACAATTAAGTAAATATTCGTTGAAAATACACTGGTGACCATTCATTCAGTGGAATATAATAATTAAATAATGGGATTATGGTAGCTACAAATTATACATATTCAGATTTCAAAATTCCTTTAAAATAGCTCGATGATTAGACTATAAGGCTCTCGAAAGATAATGGGAAAAATTATTTTAGTAATAAATTTTAAGCTTTAATTTTATTTACCACAGGACTGAAAATCTAACCAGCGACAAAAAAATAAATATTTAAGTAATTTAAAATTATCGTATTTTTAGTTTTTATTTTCGAATTTTTGCTTAAACAAATTGATCATTCACACGAACATCGTTGTATCCAAACATAAATAAATTTTACAGGATAACAGAAAAAACCGCTTGGTTCTTAACTACTATTATTTCTAAACTTAATCTGGATACGCAAATTCACCATCATTAAACAATGGTTTATAAAGAGTTCAACACATAATGGTTAATTTACATCACCAAAATTATAATTAAAATCTTTTAGAAGAAACAACGTTTTACGTGGCTAAATACGTTGTTTACCTTAAATGCATTAACATAATTACGTGAATTTTTTTTAATAAAAAAACAAAGCAGGTTAATTTTAAATGTTAAGAAATACTTAAACTAAAAAGGTTACCAGTAGTATACAAATGGCACTCGCAGGAGGTGCCAGAGGTGCCGACCACCATCTTGGATTGTGACGTCACGGCGGCCATCTTGGATGCGTGTAACGGGACACAGCGTAACGGGACACAGCGTAATGGGACAAGTAGATCATTGACCCTTGACCTTGACCCCGGAGGCCATTTTGTATCCGCCATCTTGGATCCGCCATTTTGGATTACGTCATTATGTTTTCGCGAACTTTCCGGCGTTGTGTTTTCCGCCATTTTGAATTATGACGTCACCATTGCAATTTCCGTTACGGTCGACATCTTTAACTTTTTTATTTATTATCCGATTTTAAAGGAAAATTTAAAAATTTATAAAAAATTCAAATAATAATATTTTTAATAAAAATATTTTTAAAAACATACATTTACGACATGGAGCTCGGAGTCCTCGGTTCGAACCCGGTGAGGGTAAAAAAAATATAAATGGTGACCGATCCTTCCCCCGTGGTGGGTGTTGGCAGACTGACCCCACCACTTTGTTCATAGCATATATATCGCCAGTTAGCATGATGTCATGTCAGCCATCTTGTCCTCGTCCGCTGGAAGCCATCATCATTGTATCGTCGGCTAGAGTGCGCTGATGCCATGTTAGTTTAACTCTTTTATATGCTAGAGTGCAGTAATCATTTATTACTATTGCTGTGACAACCGCCATCTTGTCATTTGGCCGCCATCTTGGTGTGCCGTTAATTAGTAATTTCGACACGATATATTTTAAATTTTTATTATGATTTTAAATTTTTTTTGTGTGGAAATTTTATTTGCTCTACTATAGTGTGATTTTACTTTGTTAGTCTGGTGTACTCCTCTGAGTTAAACTTTGTCTCAGTGCTCTGAAGCCCCTTTCCCATCGGCGTATCGGATATTTTGCTGGCCTAATCCCTGACTGGCAGACTGCTTACCATTTCCCCCGCCTTCAGTCAAGCCTCAAGCCTGTAATATCATTTCTCTTCGTGACCCTAACTGCATAGACAAGCCTGTAGCTTGCAGGCGACCAGTTCTCAGAGACGAGCTGAGATTGGCCTTTTTCATCACGTATTAGTGTTAAGTTCGCTCCTCTGCAGCCACGACGGGACGTAGTTTCCTAGCAGCGTTGCATTTTACCCTCACCCCCCCCCTTCTCAGTTCCAAGTAAGACCAATGACCGGTCGTAACCCCCTGGACAACAGTGACCGTCCCCAAGGTCTCTTCGCAAAAACGAGTGCGCCAAAACTGTTCGCAAGCGCTACCTAGCGACCAAGTCGCGAACTTCTCCGCTAGCCTACCCGCTAGGGCGCCAGAGAGCAGCACCTGCTTTCCCTTGAGTTATATGGACGCCGTGGGCGAGTCGATTGTTTTCAACTCAGACCCCTCCGACAGAGTTCTCTACTGTCGCCCAGTGATGCCAACTTCAAAACTCCTGCCAGAGTTTTTTCCGCCCGCACTCGGGCAAGTTCGGAATCTTTCGGCGGCCCAGACCCCCCTCCTCCTGTAAGAGCCGGCGCACACTTTTAATTACGAGACGCGGTTTGCCGCGACACACAGATCACCGCGCGTCACGTTTGCAGACAGATCTCCGGCGAGCTCAGAAGACTCTGGAAGACTTCATCCGACCGCTAGCGACTATGTAATCGTCCTAGATAAGGGATGCTATCCCTCAACTAAATTCAAGTAGATTAGTCTGTCTGCATAGTGTTAGTAAGTTTTTTGTTTTGAAATTTTCCTTTTGAATTTTCTAACCATGAAGAAATCATCCGTGCCCAGCCGCGCAAATCGCGAGCTACGGACCATGGCTGACTCCGCGATGGCAGCTTGAAGGCAACTCCCCTGTTTTGGTGAGTGATAATTCGCGACCTCCCCTACCTCCCCTTAGATTTTTCCGGGCATTTCTTGCCCCATATACTGTCTGTATTCAAGTCCTAATCAGTCTTGATTTGACTTGTTACAGTCAGGGGTTCGACCTCCCAGCGATGCACATATTCAGCTAGATTCGAGATCCAGCAACTACTGGTGGACGAATTGTCCATCAGTATGTTTTTCGGCAGTCCGAGATCCACCCATTAGAAGAAGCAGCTTCCTTCCATTCTACAGTTCGGCATTTTTATCTCCACACCTGGAAGACTCGGGTGATATGGTTTATATTTCTATTCCCCCCCTTTTTTTAAAGACAAACCAGCGATAAGTGACTATCCACTTAACCCACTGATATGGTAAACTAATCAGCGACAAATTTAATGTAGTAGAACCTTGCAAGTTGTAATAATGTATCAATACAATGTACTTTGTTTTAAATAATCGCGGGCCGGCCCCTTTTTGTTTCTTTTGTTTTTTTTTAAATCTTTGAAACTTGTTAAAACCTTTTGTGTGTAAAGTAATGGAAACAAGATAATTCATCAGGGCAAATAAAACCGGGAAACTATAGATCAAGTTTATCGTGTAGTTTTTATTTATTGATTTTAACGATCCACCAACAACTTTCTCCTTGCTTGTTACAGGAAGTTCCTAAATTTTGTTTGTTCCCCACCTCGTGTCGCCTCTGGTAAATCAATTTATTTAACTTTTTTTATCCAGCAAGTTTCCAAGGCTCCTTTTAATTAATTCAAAATAATTCCATTTTGAGACACGAGGGGTGTAACAACTTGGTAGCAGAGCGTGGTTACCTGTTTTATATGCATACCTGAATAATATAAGCAAAAAAAAAAATTTTTTTTAAATAATTTTTTTTTGATGATAGCAATTTTGTAATAATATTTGTAAACTCATCGCTGGTACACCCTGTAGTTATATTGAGTTAAAATTTTAAAATTTATCTTGAGTTAAATTTCCGTTTGGACTTAGGCTAGCGCGTAGCGCGCGAGACGTCCGTCAGCCAGCCAGCTGTCCTCTCCCCACCGCGCGTCCCCGAAGGTGCTGTTGACAAGGCCATAGACATCCCCTCCTCCCCTGCACCCCGGGCGACCGGCGGTGTTATCATATCTCGTTCGTGTCTGAGGCTCGCGCGGACACGCACACACACACCCCCCTGATTCCCGCAAGTCCCGGAGGTCGCTTACCTCTGAGAGAGACGCCAACAGACGTACCAACTCATTCGTCTGCCGGCAGCAATAGTTAGTCTTTTTATTAGCTAATCGTGTGTTTAGAAGTTAAATATTTAAAAAAAAAAAAAAAAAAACTTTTGTATTCTGGGCACATTGGAATTGTGTAATTATTTAGCTAGAAATTCGGGAAAAGTTCCAAAATTCATTAAATAAATCACTCATTAATTTTCATATTGATTCGATCGATTCCTGTCCTCGGTTCGATACACGATCGATGCAATAATGTTTAATTTTATGTAAAAAATAATTTCAATAAACCATGTTCAACATTCTTAAAGAGAATTTAAATCATCTACTACCATCATCCTATCAGACATCAAGACCACCATATTGGAAATCCGTAATTTTAATGCTAGAGATGCGGGAAAAAGTTCCAAATTCATTAAATAAATTTGTAATCTATATAATGATTAATTATATCGACTAAGGTCCTTGGTTCGATCCCTGGCCGATACAAAACAACTTTAATTTAAAAAAAGTACCACAAAAGTGGCAGGTTTGAGAAAATAAAAACACCGCAAGTTCTTTTAAAAAAACTTTTATTACATAAATTCTACAATACTACAAGTACACAAAAAAACACAGACAAATTACTAAAGTTTTGTGGATTCCTCGATTCAAAAAGTCTTCTTAATGGACGAAGTAAGTCCTTTACAATTGTATGAAGCCAGCCGATCGTGAAGTATCAGACAAGAAGCATAGGTGTTTGGTGGAATATTTCCGCTATTTCCGCTCGATCCTACAGATGATGATGTTTAAATTTAGTCGATCCTGTTTGGAAACGTCAAACACCATTAACGGAGCCTTGTTCTTGAAACTGTCGGGACTTAGTATCGGTGACTGTCTCCGCCCGTAGTAAGCTTGCTGAAACTTGGCATACATTTGATATGCGAGAAGAAATCTTCCACATTCAAAGTCCATGTCCATGTCAACGTACAGATAACTTTCGCTGTTTAAAAATATTTTTACATTATGTATTTGACAGTTATCGAATACGGAGCGACTCACTCCTGCATTGAGCTGTCTTCCGGTCTGAAGCCCGACGATGATGTATCTTGGTTTTTCCGTAGCGAAGCTGGACTTTACTATCCAATTGATACGCTGACTATGAGGCAAACCAGGATAAGTTTCCAGGCTCCAGGATCGGAATGGCACATCGAAGTTCTTGCCATTTTCTATGTTCTTCAACATCTTGACTCGTTCAATGGTGCTCACTTGGATGTGGGGCAGCATCCACTCGATAGACTGTAGTGTTAGCGTGACATCTTGAGGGTTTTCTGCAGCGGCTACAATTGCATTAATGTGCGTGTTGGCTAGAAGCAGTACGAGCTCTTGTTTTGAATTAATGATTATATGCTTGTAGTCCTCAGCGAATCCAAGAAGCATGGACAGAGGAACACAAACTTCGAACTTCCCTTCGCATAAACCGGAAGCTTATATTCATCCTCGAGAGCCCAACCGGCCATCTTTGCAGCAGACAGTTCATTTGGCGTGAGCGAAAGGTAATTTTTCATAGCAGATGTTATGCCTACATCTCTCGTCTGGTCTACCTCGACACCATTGAGTGCATATGTAATGCGCTCGATTAGGTGAAGAATACCATTGCAGGATATTGATGTCGTTGTCGGATGCATACCAACCGCTTTTGTCAGCGTGCCTCTTATACGTATAAATGACTGCGAAGGTAAAGTACAAATATCTTGGTGCTGTACAGCAATGCGTACTTCCGATGGAAGTGCGTACGGTCCGAGCAGGAAAGGCTGGTACTCGTGCAATTCCATTTTCGTAATGCGGTCATCAAAAATGACCGGATCTTCCACGTTGAGGATTTCGTCTTCCATATTTATTCGGCACTTGTCCAATACTGAGAAGATACTTTATGCTGTCAGGTGTTAATGCACCGATGTCTGGTAGAGAACTGTTCTTATTCACACCAATACGATTTCTTTTATAACTGTTCGGTGTTACGAAACATTATGCCCATCGCTTCAAATGCAGACGTAATGTAATTTCTTCGTCTTGAAAATTCACCAATCGTTCTCGCTGGTCAACGATTCGTACGACGACTTCGTGTGCGCACTTCACGACGACTGGAACGTAAATGATACTTTGCGGTACTTCGACCAGTTTATATCCTGGCGGGACCATCGGCGAAAACTCGTGCAGCATGTTGCTTAGACTTCCGTTGAGATTCGTTCCACTTGCCAAATTACAGTTTATTCTTATGACATTCACAGGTAAAACGTTTACTGCGCGCGTAGATTCGTACGTTCTTCCTGTATCATATACCTTTGATTCGAATCCGAGCATCGTACCTATGGTGCCAGGTTTCGTAAAGTCGACATATTCACTGCATGTTAGAATGCTTTTTTGAGTGTTTGGATTTCCACGTAGTTGAAAGTCTACATCCTGTGGTAACATATCCCTGATGTACTTTGCAATGTCGTCAATTTCGTAAGAGCCAACAGGTAACTGTATTTCATGAGCGGTCCCATCGCTTTTCAGGAAGCGGATCTTGCAGTTTTCTTCGTCGATATTAGGTATGGCATTATACGATTGAAAATCTACGAGTCCGATACACCATTCTCCGTCTAAATCCAGAGGCGGGAAATGAACCGCCCGCAGCTCAGATGCATGACCTGTCAAGGTAAGTGTTATCGACATGACTGATTGATTTTCGCTACTGTACATTTATTTTATAAAACAAATAATATTAATATATTTCGTACTTAATATTTTGTCAGAAATCTCAAGCACAAGTGACCACAGTTTGTTTGATTAGGCTTCTGTTCTGTTTCGTAATTGTAGAAAAATGTAGTGGTTCGACCCAGGTATTGTCGCAGTTCGGGCGGAGGTCTCAAATTACCGAAACTATCGTAGTACTCGGCCATTTTTCCAGTCTTTACATAAGCCACTCAGTGCGTACCGCGACCCGTCGACGTATCTAAATTAATGATGGCGCGCTCACGTGTCTTTGGCTTGCTGGGCAAAGTGTCTCGCATAAACACGCCTCGTAAATTTGGTATTTTCAGTTTTCGAGCATACCTGATAAAATCTATATTGGTGAGCGGACGTTTCGGCAAAGAACTTAGAATTTTTTCATTCGTTTCTTTCTCATGCCTCGACCTGCCTTGTGAGGTCGTAAGTACAGTCCTGCGCCGTTTATTTTACCGATGGCAATGGCTTCCATGCTTGCATTATGTCGCTATGCTTCTTTTAACTGCTTGCGCTCATTCTTCGAAGTGTTGACTGCCCGCACTATACCGCTCGTTGCATCGATGAGGCCGCCGAGAGCACCCAATGCAAGCAAAAGCAAAGGAAGAAATCCTCCTATAATCTTCTTGTTGAGAGTCTGTAATTTTTGCTTGGCTTTTTGCACGCCTGCACCAGTCTTGCGTTTGGTCTTGCGTGAGTTAGTCTTTGACTTGATGGAGATGGCTTGACGAGCACCCAGTCCTAATTTGGTCTTTGCCTTCATGATTTTTGAAACGCCCCACGCTGCGATTTTCTCTCCAATCCCGCGTTCGGCGATTTACTTATATCTTCGGCTTCCTGTGCCAATATCTCGTCGGCCCGGTGTCTGGATTCCAGATCCTTGCTTAATGAATATGCGATATCGTGCTGCTTGCACCTTTCGTCGAGAGAATTAATGCCCACGTCACCGCGAGCTAACCTTTTCGCTAGTTTCGTGCCGGGACCGCAGAATCTGTAGCCGGGAATGTGTAGCTCGAATGGCAGATTGTTTATCAGCGAGTTCACGAGTCCTGCACCGATGTGTTTTTTGTTCTTACCTCTTCGAGTCATTACGCACAACTGACCAGAAAGTATAAATTTGTTTGATTTTATACAATTTCGTAAGTACAATGCAGGTCGTCAAGCAAGAAGTGTGTTTGCCTGTGCACATTACGCAAGAAGATGTATTTATTGCGCGTGAATCACGACATGGTTTACTGTTGTCTTCTGCCATACATTGCATAATGGCGGGTCCGTCCAACTGCGGCAAAACGTGCGTTCTGCTGAGTTTACTGGAGGAACCAAACGGTCTTCGGTTCGAAAACGTTTACTTGTATTCCAAGTCGTTGCAACAGCCAAAGTACCAGCGCCTAGCTATGGTTCTACAATCGGTGGATGGTCTGGAGTATTTTCCATTTAATGATAATGCAGATATGGTACCTCCAAGCGAAACAAAAGCCAATTCCGTGTTTGTTTTCGGCGATGTAATGTGCGAGAAGCAAGGCATAATACAAGAGTACTTTTCTATGGGCAGACACTCCAATGTAGACTGCGTTTACCTGTGTCAGATGTACAGTCGTATTCCAAAACATCTCCTACGAGACAACGCGAATGTCATAGTGCTTTTTCGCATGGACGAACTTAATTTACGCCACGCTTATGACGATCACGTAAACACCGACATGACATTCCAGGAATTCAAAGTCATGTGCTCCTTGTGTTGGAAAGAAGAACACGGATTCCTAGTTATAGTCAAAGACTGGCCTCTATATAAGGGCAGGTACAGACGTGGTTTCGATCAGTTTATCGTCAAACAGGAGTCATAGCATTTCGAAATTCGGTCGTAGCAGTAGACATACTGTATGTCACGACTCCGATATCCGCAAATACATTATACTACTAGCTCAAAAAGTAGAAAGTGTGAAAACGGAATTACTAGAGTATCTCGTTGCCATCGACCAGCGTGTGGAAGCCTCGGATTCTCGCATTCGCGACATGATTGAAGTATCGAATGCACAAAGACGTGACGATATGAGGACTTTTCAAAGTAGTCTGAAAGCATCACTATTTCACTTGTCAACAAATTCGGATTTGGTCAAACACAAGAAAGAGGTTTCTGTGAACGAATAAAAAAGTATAAAAGGAGGTCTTGCAATAAGTTTTCAGCCAGTACAATGTCTGACCTGGCCAGTGACCTTCATCGAGCTATACAGTCCTTTCGTAAAAAATATCTACTTGCTAGACGAGCCAGACTTGCACGAGAGATGGAAAATGAGGAGATATTTAAACCAATCACTAGTCGCCTCGACGAACTTAAAAACAAGAAAGAACCAGCCATCATTGTGAAGACAGAAGTTGAAGATGAAATGCCAACTGTAAAGAATAGAAAGTATGAACCAGATCGAGAAGAAGAGGACTTAACAAGTACAGAGTCCATGCACAAGAAGAAAATACCGAAAAAGAGACATCAGGTTAATGCAATGGTCCGACCATACCTGATATCGTTTACGAGCCGGAATAATGACACGACCTACGGAGTGTACAGAAAACATAATAAGTGGTTCCTCGGTGCTAAATAAATAGACTTTCTACCAGGAAATATCGTGCGCGTACAAGAGTTCAAAACGCGTGGGACTCCGGGTCTGTACGAATTGCTGTTTCGCAGGGAGCCTAAAGGATATTCTCACAAAGACTTACAAGAGTACAAAAAACTGCTAGAGCTAACCAATGCACATTTTCGCGATAATGATCCAGATAGTGGTGTATATAAAGACGAAGATCATGAAAAAATCAACATTCTCTCTAATCTCTTCAGTGAACTAACAATACATGGAGAAGGTTTAAAAAAGCTAGTGGTCAAATATTTGACTATGTATATTGGGACGACCCCAATGAATTAGTTGATCGTCTTAGAATTCTACATGCTTCGCTTAGTGTAGGAAACTATTCGCACATCAACGAAATAGTCTCCATACTTGAAGAACTGAGGGAAGCTGGCTACATACAATGAGTCGAACTGGAATCGCTCGCGAACTTCATGCTCCTGCTAGACGGAAATACCTTCGTCGCAAAGTCATAGTTCGCGGAATTGATGATTTATTCCAGACGGACCTCGTTGAGATGATACCGTATTCCCGATCGAATAAAGGTTTCAAGTACATGTTGACAGTCATCGATGTTTATAGCAAGTTCGCTTGGACTAGACCTGTAAAATCAAAGACTGCAACTGAAGTAGCCCAGGCCATGAACAATATTTTGCGTGATGGACGTGTACCGTCTCACCTGCAAACGGACCTCGGGAAAGAATTCTACAATGCAACATTCAAGGCTTTGATGAAGAAGTATGGCATCAAACACTACTCTACATTTAGTAACGTCAAAGCCTCCGTTGTCGAAAGGTTTAACAGAACTCTGCGTTACAAGATGTGGCGGCAGTTCACGGCTAACGGAAATTACAAGTGGCTTGACATCTTGCCGAAACTAATAAGCGAGTATAATTTCATGAGTAGTATATAATAGGGGAGTCTGGGACAGGCGTCAGGGTGAGGAGCTGAGGAGCCGACCGCCATATTGGATTGTGACGTCACGGCGGCCATCTTGGATGGTCGTGACCTTGACCTTTGACCTTGACCTTGACCCCGGCGGCCATTTTGGATCCGCCATCTTGGATCCGCCATTTTGGATGACGTCATTTTGTTTTCTCGAAAATTCCGGCGATGTGTTATCCGCCATTTTGAATTATGACGTCACCGTTGCAATTTACGTTACGGCCGCCATCTTTAACTTTTTTATTTATTATCCGATTTCAACGAAATTTTTTTTAAAAATTATAAAAAAATTCAAATAATAAAATTTTAATAAAATACTTATAAAAAATTGTACTTTTACGACACGGAGTTCGGAGTCCTCGGTTCGAACCCGGCGAGGGCAAAAAAAATAAAAATGGCGACCGTTCCTTCCCCCTAGGTGACTGCAGGCAGACTGACCCCCACCACTGGTACCAACGCATATACGAACTTACACCCCCCCTCCATCCAAACACCCCCCCCCCCCACCAAAAATTTTTTTTATCGTAAAAAAACCTCCCACCAACACTACTGCTGCTGTTCTCCCACCCCTCCCTCCATCTCTCTCCCTCCCCTACCCTCCTCCTCCACTATTTTGTCGAGAGTATAAATACACCTGTTGTCGGACCCGGGAAGCCTTCAGTTACCTGCAGTTCCTCCTCCATCGACGTCGAGTACTTACTTCTTGCCGCGGAGACGTCCGTCGACGCCGAGTACTTACATCGTGTCGAGAAGACGGATTTTTGTTTTTTTCACGTAATAAGTGGTGTCCTATCGGTATAAATTGAGGTCAACATCCTAGACACAGCAGTCAACAAATAGTCGAGTGGGTATAGAGCTACTGCTACAAATTCAAGCAAATGCCGTTCGATCTGTCTGCAAAGTACGCGGAAGTAACGCCGGGATTCCGCCGTGTGAACTACATCACCAAGGATGGATACGTCCAACTAGAGGTCTGCAACTTCGGTCATCACTGGACCAGTGATTGTGACGAGGAGGCTCCGGACATCATCGAGACATCCTGCAACAAGATAGATTGTGTCGTCCAATATCTAAGACCTGACAGTACATTCCCTACAACATTCGAAGCACTTAAGGCTGCATCAGCGACTGAAACTATAAGCTCGGAACCAGACTACTCCTCAGTAAGGTGCGAGTTGCGGCGCAACACCGATCCGGAGGCAGTAATTAGTTGGAAGGAACAGTGTGACGGGTTTATTCACAACACCACCTACGTTAACCATCATTGGTACACATCCTGCAGCTTTCTACTGTGTAGACTCTACCGCTTCACACCCTTCAGTTAAATTTGTAAGCTAAGAAGAAATTTGAAGGGCTCGTGCGGTTATTATGTCTTCGCGCCATGTCATTGATTTCAACAGCTTGTGGTGTATTAGGACCATACCCTTAGAGGACATACCAAGTGAAGCAGAGGATGAGGAAACATACCTTCACAACTGGTATGACATCGAGTGCTGCAGACGACAGGGACGTCGCTGGTCGCGAGACGAGCCACGGGGTCGATCCCCCGATCGTGTCCTCTCACCAGTGGAGTCTGCCCGTCAAGTGTTTGGAGAGGCGGGCTCTCGTCAGTTCGTGAACCATGGACCATCACGTGAGGCGTCATTGTCCCACACAACCATTGCTGGTGCTGCCCGAGAGCCTGGTACATCTCGTGACGGATCTCCATCTTTGTCATCTCCCACACCGTCGAGACCATTAACGCCACTATCGTCAATTGCATCACGCCGAATGTCAAGTTCTACAATGTCTACACCGTCGTCATCGCTACCTCATCATCATCCCGTGTCGAAGTGTACTGATAGTCATCGCTCCATACCAGAGTCCACAGAAGAACAATGATCTGCGTGACGACAAGTATAGCGTGAAATATTTACAGTGTTCAAGTTTTGTCACTCCTGTTGCGTCAGTTATTGTTCCGTAGCTATATCAAAACTTTTTATTTGAATCAAGTGTGAACTAAATAATCATAATCATCAGTGACTCAAAATTACGTGTTATATTTTTTATCACCCATAAAAATTTATATGTGGTGTGTAAGACTATAAAGAAAATATACAATCAGAACTATATGTAATGAACTACACTTCATCATTGTAATGCGTCCTCTGTAATCGTCTGGTACCGGACGGGGAATTGTTGGAAATAAAATAAATCCAATTTATGTGTGTATGTTATATTAATCCGCAATCACTATACTAAATTAAAGTTTAAAAAAAAAAATTAAATATTCTTGTTTCACTTTAAATACTATTAGTTATAAAAAAAAGTAGCAGGGAAAAAATTTACAATTTAAAAGTTATTTACATTTATAAAAAAAAAGCTGATACTTGAAAAAAAATAATGTGTTACATTTATAAAAAAGTTGATAATTAAAATAATAATGCGTTACATGTATAAAAAGTGATATTTAAAATAAAAATTTTCTACATTTATAAAAAAATTCAATATTTCAAGTTTAATGAAAAATCTTTCATATTAGATACTGAATAATTTTTTCAAAAAGCCAGCACAGAGGCGGCGAGAGATCGCTCGACCGTGACGAGGTACCAGCACGAGGTGGGAGTGGAGCAGGGGAGGAGGGAAAAATTTGCAAGCGTGCATGTCCGCTCACCGGCGGAAGCGCTAGCCCCGCCTCCACCAGGGCCGCATGGAGGAGGAAATCTACCATCATTCCTCCGTTAGACGCGGCAGAGAGCGCTGCGCCGAAGACACCGCTCCGGACATACACACAATATACAGCAATTAAAAAATTTTACTACGTACATTAAACAAAGAAAACACATTCAACCATAGAAGAAAAAAACAGAAAAAAAACGGAATGTACACACAGCACAAACAGGAAACGGAATGAACACACCGACACACAGGAAAATGGAATTTACACACAGGAAAACGAAAAGTACACACAGGAAAACGAAATGTACACACAGGAAATCGGTACGTACACACAGTACAAACAGGAAAACGAAATGTACAAACAGGAAAACGAAATGTACACACAGGAAAACGAAATGTACAAACAGGAAAACGAAATGTACAAACAGGAAAACGAAATGTACAAACAGGAAAACGAAATGTACACACAGGAAAACGAAATGTACAAACAGGAAAACGAAATGTACAAATAGGAAAACGAAATGTACAAACAGGAAAACGAAATGTACAAACAGGAAAACGAAATGTACAAACAGGAAAACGAAATGTACAAACAGGAAAACGAAATGTACACACATGAAAACGAAATGTACACACAGGAAAACGAAATGAACAAACAGGAAAACGAAATGTACACACAGGAAATCGGAACGTACACACAGTACACACAGGAAACGGAACGATCACACATACAGTAGCGGAAACACAGACTTATTTGGAAATCAGGATACAAGAAGTAAATCATACTTTAATAAAATATAAATAATTCATTTTATTTTTCATTAGTACACACATGACAGTTAATCAAATGATTATTGTAAGTAGCCAGCGTTCCGAAGCTCTTTAAGTATGGTCGATACTTCCACGATATGCGAGTAGTGTCCTCTACGAACAGATGCCACCATCAGTTTTAGCCGGTCAACCAATATGTTTGGATCTTTCCATGATGTGGAATCAATCTCTTCTGCCACCATCTTCCTTGCACGTTTATTATAAATATTATGATCTCTGCTGTCCTCCGTTTTAACACCAACCTCAGGGTTACTTTCATCATCGAGCCAGTGATCATCTCAAGCTTGATCAGATTTATTTATTACATCATGACGTTTCCATCGCTTCGGTCTCAGGACACCACCACGTTCATCGGTCTTGTCAGCTTTAGGTTCTGCATCACAGTCTTAGATCACGTCGCCAGCTTCAGAGTCACTGTAGCAATCACCGTAGAAGGCATCGTCTTCACCCAGATTACCGTATAAGAACTCGTTATCGTCGATGTCGAAGTGTCTGCATCGCCTTCATGCTTCCTTTTTAGGAGTCCATTATTTTTACAAAGTATGGAGTATCTGCTAAATATAGGCTTGAGTGTATTTTCACTTTTCAAGGTGTTGATACTTCCATTAGTTTCAGTCTTCCCGAAACCATCAGCATCCTTCAATATTTGTTTCTCGTCACGATCGTCGTGCTACGGCTTCCATCATTTCTATATTAATAATATTATTTGTCTTAAAATCTCCGCGTCCGTGTCACTATCACAGACGTAAAGACATCATCTTCGTAGCTGTCATCAATATTGCCATGAGCTGCATCAATATCACTCATTTTATGATATCGTTTCCACATTTCAGTTGTCAGTGATTTACCCGCAATCTATGATCTTGTGAGCTCCATTCTCTTTTTCTTTAAAAGCCTATGTGTCCAGTTTTATTATTTAATCCTTCAACCCATCATCCCAAACCCAATTAAATCATCTTAGTATATAGAAAAAAAATCAACAAAGTTCCTTTCATTTAATCTTAGGAACCGCATCATCCTTTCCACCTATATTTTAGTTTCTTGAGCCCAAGAGTCTTTCATTATATATACCATGCAGTGTTCTTCAAGAGATGTGGTATACAACCATTTCTACATAAAAATCCATCCTATCGATGATTTGTTTACACATAAAAAAACCTTCACGTTAGTTTTACATGTTTTATTAAATTATCTTTTCAACTAAAATAATTACCACACATAGTAATTTCTACAAAGGACACTTTGTCCAAGACATTTTAACCATCATCTCTCTGAAAACAACCATGTTCCATCTATATCACAAAGTAAACAAGGGTTAGAGGAGATGGGACAAACAAGTGCTAGTCACTCATAGGGTAAGAACCATGTGTTCGATACCTATCTCAGTCAATGTAGCATCTATGTATTTCTCTTAGCTCATGTAGAAAAATATGTTCCAATGCATACGAATTTAAACTTATTCACGTACGACTAGTCAAAAGTACATAAATTCAAGCACGTTAACCTAAAAAAAAATTCTCAAGGATAGAGGCAGAGACTTCTCGATCGAGACACGCCTACCATCACCTGCAAATGAACATTGACCCCTCGCGCGGGAGTTGCAAGCTTGCAGAATGCTGCGACACTCATATGTTTTGCTCGAGACATGCATACATCACGCCTCTAGCCTTCCAACTCAGTGCACGTAAAACTCCAGTGAAATCGTAATCAAGCTCATGTAAAGTACTTGACGGAACCACTTCAAAGTATACATCACTGAACCAGAGCAGAAAATCAGCCTACGAATGTATATCTTGCTACCTACAAAAATAAATGTGTAGCACATATACGAGAGGAGTCGATTCCTACATAGCATACTCCTTACGCTGATAATTATAAGCGGCTAAATACTTCAAATCATGACCCCGGCTAGTATACATTTTTTTCGTGAACCCTAAATTCATGTTAGTAATCGGTACAAATGTGTGAGTAATTCGGACGAATAATCGCTTACCAAGTATCCAGAATCTTACTGTTACAGCCCAGCCAGTGCACCAGAGTACCCCGAAGTGTGGTCAATTGATAATCATTCTTTAATTTTTTAATATCACCTCCGTAGTGTACACCGATATATGACAGGTTACGATTTAAGACCATAAATTTCCCACAAGTCTGTTAGTTTTATTTCGGGAAGTAATAAATTATTTCTCAAAAATAATAAATCAAGTTCTTAGTCAGATTTGCTCTAATGCTACGGTATTACCTGTACCAGCACTTTACCAAAACATCTCCCATAAAAATCTTAAGAATACAGATGGCATACTCAGACAAAAATAATTCTAGCGAAAAAAAAAACAGTCTTCATCATTATTGGTAAAAAAAATAATACAAACAAACAAGACATAGCGCGCATTACAAATTCGACCAAAATTACGTGTCACATGTAGTTTATTGCATTAAGATAAACGATGTAGGTTAGGGAAAAATAAATAAAAAATTCTTTAATTCTATAATTTATTTAAAATTGTACATTTATACACAATAAAATCTGACATGGTATAAATATCGTATACATTTCTCAGTCCGTGCGACAGTCATTTTTATTAAAATAAATTATTATAGTTCGTATTAAGAATGACAAAATACAAATAATTCATACAGATCACGATACATCAGTTCAGGAGTGTAACACCTTAGAGGGCCTGAAATTATGCTAGAGACCTTCCTTTACAAATTTTATAATGTTTTTTCAAGTAAAATTTTCGTGTAACCTGTATACCGCACTTCTCACACAGAAATTTTACACGATCAAGATTTCTTCTGCAGCCATGCTTTTCATGGATGCGTGTACTTCGTAGTCGTTCAAATCGTTTACCACAGTAGCAGCACTCATACAGATATTCATCGCAATTACCATCGCTTCCCCGATGTACAACTTGCAAATGAACTTTGCTTTTACAATGCCTAATCAAATTACTTTTGTTTGTGAAATGTACACCACACGGGTCACACGGAAATGACACACGATTAGCGTTTCTTCTACAGACATGATTTTCATGTCTTCTTGCATGTTGACGGTATTTAAAACTTTTGTCACAGTAACAGCACCGATGTTCGTTAGTCGTTCTTGAATCACCAGTCATTGAAGTTTCCATCGAGGACGAAACGAAGTTCGTAGAGTTTTCCTGTGTAGCCAGCACCACCGGCATTAAAGTCTCTCCTGCTGACGGTATCACGACTGTTGAAGTCTCCTCTTGTGATGACGTCGTCGTCGTTGCCGACGGGATCTGCACATTCTCCGCCATAGCTGACGTCAGGGTTCCCGTAGTCGATGGTACAACATCCATCAAGTTCGTCGTTTTAGATGGTAATGATGCCATCAAGTTCACAAGAACAGGTAATTACGCGTCTTATGCACCAGAAGAATCAAACTAGGTGATCCTTACACCGTCGTCGTCGCCAGTAACAAACTGAGCGACCTGCTGTCTAGGACTCGCTTATATACATGCACCGGTTTGAATAATACGCTAGTCAAATCAAGAACCAATTACTATAATACTCGAGTCAATACATCATCCATTGTTATTACTAAAAAAAAAATTAGGAATTTCAAGGAATAAAAGTTTAAATTATATATTGAAACAACTAATCTCTCATCCTACATACACGGTTTATTTAGACTTACTAGAAGGATTAAGAGTCTCTGAACAATGGAACTTTCAGAAACCAAACATAGTTTCAACTACTCAAATTTAAATTTTATTATGTACAGCTACACATAACCTCCAACTGACTCCAAATGTCTACAACACATTTCTAAAATAATTTATACGATACCGGGCTAGGTCCAAAGTCAATTATTTTTGTACCTCTCATCTACAGTTCAGAGGACCTTCAGTGTTGATATAGCTACAGCCAAGACATGTCCAGTACCATACATCTTCAAAGCCTTCAGAGTCGATCCTTGTTAAGCCTTATGACAAAAGTCTCCGAAACAAGAGACCTACTCTATAAGTTTACTATACACTTTTATGCTTTATATAGCACACATCGATAAATATCTTCGTAAATAACCCAAAATATTATCAGACCACTAGCATTCCATTTATGCACATACAGTAGGACACCAACATATCCATCAACACAAGTCCATTCTACATTAAGCTCCTCACTTATTTTCATCAGTCTACACTCAGCACACAAAAACTAAATGAAGTCAATTAACAACCTAGTATTTATATACATCCAGTCATTTAACAGCATACCGATGGCTAGTTAAATAAGATTGACAGTGAACATGTTAGCAAAGTTTAAATTTATATAGGACCAGGGACCCATTGAACCTTCAGAACCGAGCTACACATACTCAGTGCTGGATGCAAGTTAATTCTACACTCATTTTCCATCACCGAAACTCAATTCGTCACTCATTTTCCGTCATCGACACTCAATTCAACACTCATTTTCCGTCATCGACACTCAATTCAACACTCATTTTCCGTCATCGACACTCAATTCTACATACTCTTTCCTTCTTCAACACTCATTTTCCTTCATCTACATAAAATAAAATGTAAACTTTCCAACACCCACCCACACACACACACACACACACACACACACACACATAGATATATATTAAAATAGTCATCCGCAACTCAATTCTTTAAAGTAGCAAACACATGAACTTTATTAGGGCAGGAATAACGACACATTTTAATAACAATTTTTAAAATTATAATACAAAAGTATAAAATTTCATCATTCAATACACATTACTAACTTATTATATATACCCTGAAATTCTAAGTTCATCAAGAATAGTCCACGTTTCTTTGATAACTGATACAATTTCGTCATCTTGCGAAACAAGTAAAAGTCGCAACCTGTTCGTTAACACGTTCGGGTCTTTCCACGATATATAATCAATTTCACTTGATGCCACCATCTTCTTCGAATGTTTGCTGAACATATTCTGAAAATCGTAATAATGATTATGATAATTTGTATCAACATCATCGGTGATGTTCACATCTTTATCAAACACACTGACATCTTCATCTTGCATATCCCAGTATTTCGAATTTTTTGACATTGGAGTACCATCATTGGCATCAAGCTTACTTGCTAATTTTCCAAAAAAATATTCCAAAGTCCGTAGAAGTCTACTATAAGACGACTTGTCACTTTTTCTGGAGATGTTACTTTCATTATCTTCTACCTTACTTATATCTTCAACACCAGTTAAGCTATTTCCTTCCTCAAAACCTGGAGATATTTTAACACAATCGCTTTTAAGACTAGGTAGATCAATTTCATTGTAAGACATACTGTCCCCGAGCATAGCGTCTCCATCTACGTACTTTATCTCCTGCACGAGCTTGGCTTTACAAGTTTTATCATGTCTTTTTAAATTATCTCTTCGTGTCAACCGTCTTCCACACTTGCCACAAATTAGTAATTGACGGTATGAGCTTTTAACACATTCGTTCTTTTCATGTCTACGAGCATTATAGATGTTATCAAATTATTTGCTACAGTATGTACAATGTCCTACAGATCGAGATCGATATTTGTGTATCGTACCTTCACTAATCTGTACGTACTCCATAATGGTTGAATAGCAACTAAAAGTATTTCTTAGGTACTTCGTATTTTTATGTATGAACATTTATCAATTATTTACGAAAAAAGATTTTTTTTTTTCTCATTTTGAAAAAAAAATCATGTTCCACGCAGTTTTACTACCCACCTTCATATTTCCTCATATGTTATGTTGTAAAAGCAAACAAAGTTGGTTGTAGGTTATGGAATGCTCACTCACGATCTCTTGAAAAAGGTGTACCTCCCTAGATCTCAAGAGGAAGAACATTGACCTTATTTAAAAATTAGTGAATAATATCATGGTCTAGCAGGAATCACAAGATAATCTATTCTCATATTAGCAACCATCATGTATCAGTTGTCTGTATAAGCAGTCAATGTTTTGTGTGGGATGCAGGATGCTCCCTTACGATCGCAACAGAAGGGAGGCTTCGCTAGAACTCAAGGGGAAGGGAAATCTTCGTGTGTGATAGCGTTTCTCAGTTGTTTCATGACGTAGTGATCGTCTGATTAATGAACTTTGGTTTTTGTGTGATTTCCACCTGTTAAAATTATTTTTTAAGTGTTGATTTGATAATATGACTTCGGAAATTTATACGAAACTCTGAATAAAATTACCTGTCTTAGACACCAAGAACAATACAGTTTGTCCTTCATGTTAATGCTTATCAGCTGTCTCAAAGCATATTATTTGTCTGAGTAAGGTTATTATTTTTTAAATCCACCTGATAAAAATATTGTAAGTGGTGATTTATTGACAGAATTTCACTTATTAAATCTAATTCTGAATAGAAATGACATGACTCATTAAGTAAAAAATTCTTCATGCAGAGATAGATTTTTCACAAATAATCAGGAGCACTCGGAGAAAACCATCAGATGTCTAGCCAGGAATAATCAGAAACACTTGGAGAAAACCATCAGATGTCTAGCCAGGAATAATCAGAAACACTTGGAGAAAACCATCAATATATTAACAAGAATAATCAGAAGCACTCGGAGAAAACCATAAGATGTCTAGTCAGGTATAATCAGGAGCACACGGAGAAAACCATCAATATATTAACAAGAATAATCAGAAGCACTCGGAGAAAATCACCATAATATTATCAATAATAATCGGAAGCACACGGAGAAAATCACCATAATATTGACAAGAATAATCGGAAGCACACGGAGAAAACCACCACAAGTTTTCTTTGATATCATAAAAATACAGAAAAAAAATTTAATAAATAACAAAAAAATTAATAAAAAATTTTAAATGACAAAATAAAATACAAAAAATACATAAAATTCTGGCTTGTACTAGAACTATATCTTTGCTCAACAATGAGAAGTTCACAAGCTAGCAGAATCTGTTTATGTATTTTTTGTATTTTATTTTGTCATTTAAAATTTTTTATTAATTTTTTTGTTATTTATTAAATTTTTTTTTCTGTATTTTTATGATATCAAAGAAAACTTGTGGTGGTTTTCTCCGTGTGCTTCCGATTATTCTTGTCAATATTATGGTGATTTTCTCCGTGTGCTTCCGATTATTATTGATAATATTATGGTGATTTTCTCCGAGTGCTTCTGATTATTCTTGTTAATATATTGATGGTTTTCTCCGTGTGCTCCTGATTATACCTGACTAGACATATTATGGTTTTCTCCGAGTGCTTCTGATTATTCTTGTTAATATATTGATGGTTTTCTCCAAGTGTTTCTGATTATTCCTGGCTAGACATCTGATGGTTTTCTCCAAGTGTTTCTGATTATTCCTGGCTAGACATCTGATGGTTTTCTCCGAGTGCTCCTGATTATTTGTGAAAAATCTATCTCTGCATGAAGAATTTTTTACTTAATGAGTCATGTCATTTCTATTCAGAATTAGATTTAATAAGTGAAATTCTGTCAATAAATCACCACTTACAATATTTTTATCAGGTGGATTTAAAAAATAATAACCTTACTCAGACAAATAATATGCTTTGAGACAGCTGATAAGCATTAACATGAAGGACAAACTGTATTGTTCTTGGTGTCTAAGACAGGTAATTTTATTCAGAGTTTCGTATAAATTTCCGGTCATATTATCAAATCAACACTTAAAAAATAATTTTAACAGGTGGAAATCACACAAAAACCAAAGTTCATTAATCAGACGATCACTACGTCATGAAACAACTGAGAAACGCTATCACACACGAAGATTTCCCTTCCCCTTGAGTTCTAGCGAAGCCTCCCTTCTGCTGCGATCGTAAGGGAGCATCCTGCATCCCACACAAAACATTGACTGCTTATACAGACAACTGATACATGATGGTTGCTAATATGAGAATAGATTATCTTGTGATTCCTGCTAGACCATGATATTATTCACTAATTTTTAAATAAGGTCAATGTTCTTCCTCTTGAGATCTAGGGAGGTACACCTTTTTCAAGAGATCGTGAGTGAGCATTCCATAACCTACAACCAACTTTGTTTGCTTTTACAACATAACATATGAGGAAATATGAAGGTGGGTAGTAAAACTGCGTGGAACATGATTTTTTTTTCAAAATGAGAAAAAAAAAAAATCTTTTTTCGTAAATAATTGATAAATGTTCATACATAAAAATACGAAGTACCTAAGAAATACTTTTAGTTGCTATTCAACCATTATGGAGTACGTACAGATTAGTGAAGGTACGATACACAAATATCGATCTCGATCTGTAGGACATTGTACATACTGTAGCAAATAATTTGATAACATCTATAATGCTCGTAGACATGAAAAGAACGAATGTGTTAAAAGCTCATACCGTCAATTACTAATTTGTGGCAAGTGTGGAAGACGGTTGACACGAAGAGATAATTTAAAAAGACATGATAAAACTTGTAAAGCCAAGCTCGTGCAGGAGATAAAGTACGTAGATGGAGACGCTATGCTCGGGGACAGTATGTCTTACAATGAAATTGATCTACCTAGTCTTAAAAGCGATTGTGTTAAAATATCTCCAGGTTTTGAGGAAGGAAATAGCTTAACTGGTGTTGAAGATATAAGTAAGGTAGAAGATAATGAAAGTAACATCTCCAGAAAAAGTGACAAGTCGTCTTATAGTAGACTTCTACGGACTTTGGAATATTTTTTTGGAAAATTAGCAAGTAAGCTTGATGCCAATGATGGTACTCCAATGTCAAAAAATTCGAAATACTGGGATATGCAAGATGAAGATGTCAGTGTGTTTGATAAAGATGTGAACATCACCGATGATGTTGATACAAATTATCATAATCATTATTACGATTTTCAGAATATGTTCAGCAAACATTCGAAGAAGATGGTGGCATCAAGTGAAATTGATTATATATCGTGGAAAGACCCGAACGTGTTAACGAACAGGTTGCGACTTTTACTTGTTTCGCAAGATGACGAAATTGTATCAGTTATCAAAGAAACGTGGACTATTCTTGATGAACTTAGAATTTCAGGGTATATATAATAAGTTAGTAATGTGTATTGAATGATGAAATTTTATACTTTTGTATTATAATTTTAAAAATTGTTATTAAAATGTGTCGTTATTTCTGCCCTAATAAAGTTCATGTGTTTGCTACTTTAAAGAATTGAGTTGCGGATGACTATTTTAATATATATCTATGTGTGTGTGTGTGTGTGTGTGAGTGTGTGTGTGTGTGTGTGTGTGGGTGGGTGTTGGAAAGTTTACATTTTATTTTATGTAGATGAAGGAAAATGAGTGTTGAAGAAGGAAAGAGTATGTAGAATTGAGTGTCGATGACGGAAAATGAGTGTTGAATTGAGTGTCGATGACGGAAAATGAGTGTTGAATTGAGAGTCGATGACGGAAAATGAGTGACGAATTGAGTTTCGATGATGGAAAATGAGTGTAGAATTAACTTGCATCCAGCACTGAGTATGTGTAGCTCGGTTCTGAAGGTTCAATGGGTCCCTGGTCCTATATAAATTTAAACTTTGCTAACATGTTCACTGTCAATCTTATTTAACTAGCCATCGGTATGCTGTTAAATGACTGGATGTATATAAATACTAGGTTGTTAATTGACTTCATTTAGTTTTTGTGTGCTGAGTGTAGACTGATGAAAATAAGTGAGGAGCTTAATGTAGAATGGACTTGTGTTGATGGATATGTTGGTGTCCTACTGTATGTGCATAAATGGAATGCTAGTGGTCTGATAATATTTTGGGTTATTTACGAAGATATTTATCGATGTGTGCTATATAAAGCATAAAAGTGTATAGTAAACTTATAGAGTAGGTCTCTTGTTTCGGAGACTTTTGTCATAAGGCTTAACAAGGATCGACTCTGAAGGCTTTGAAGATGTATGGTACTGGACATGTCTTGGCTGTAGCTATATCAACACTGAAGGTCCTCTGAACTGTAGATGAGAGGTACAAAAATAATTGACTTTGGACCTAGCCCGGTATCGTATAAATTATTTTAGAAATGTGTTGTAGACATTTGGAGTCAGTTGGAGGTTATGTGTAGCTGTACATAATAAAATTTAAATTTGAGTAGTTGAAACTATGTTTGGTTTCTGAAAGTTCCATTGTTCAGAGACTCTTAATCCTTCTAGTAAGTCTAAATAAACCGTGTATGTAGGATGAGAGATTAGTTGTTTCAATATATAATTTAAACTTTTATTCCTTGAAATTCCTAATTTTTTTTTTAGTAATAACAATGGATGATGTATTGACTCGAGTATTATAGTAATTGGTTCTTGATTTGACTAGCGTATTATTCAAACCGGTGCATGTATATAAGCGAGTCCTAGACAGCAGGTCGCTCAGTTTGTTACTGGCGACGACGACGGTGTAAGGATCACCTAGTTTGATTCTTCTGGTGCATAAGACGCGTAATTACCTGTTCTTGTGAACTTGATGGCATCATTACCATCTAAAACGACGAACTTGATGGATGTTGTACCATCGACTACGGGAACCCTGACGTCAGCTATGGCGGAGAATGTGCAGATCCCGTCGGCAACGACGACGACGTCATCACAAGAGGAGACTTCAACAGTCGTGATACCGTCAGCAGGAGAGACTTTAATGCCGGTGGTGCTGGCTACACAGGAAAACTCTACGAACTTCGTTTCGTCCTCGATGGAAACTTCAATGACTGGTGATTCAAGAACGACTAACGAACATCGGTGCTGTTACTGTGACAAAAGTTTTAAATACCGTCAACATGCAAGAAGACATGAAAATCATGTCTGTAGAAGAAACGCTAATCGTGTGTCATTTCCGTGTGACCCGTGTGGTGTACATTTCACAAACAAAAGTAATTTGATTAGGCATTGTAAAAGCAAAGTTCATTTGCAAGTTGTACATCGGGGAAGCGATGGTAATTGCGATGAATATCTGTATGAGTGCTGCTACTGTGGTAAACGATTTGAACGACTACGAAGTACACGCATCCATGAAAAGCATGGCTGCAGAAGAAATCTTGATCGTGTAAAATTTCTGTGTGAGAAGTGCGGTATACAGGTTACACGAAAATTTTACTTGAAAAAACATTATAAAATTTGTAAAGGAAGGTCTCTAGCATAATTTCAGGCCCTCTAAGGTGTTACACTCCTGAACTGATGTATCGTGATCTGTATGAATTATTTGTATTTTGTCATTCTTAATACGAACTATAATAATTTATTTTAATAAAAATGACTGTCGCACGGACTGAGAAATGTATACGATATTTATACCATGTCAGATTTTATTGTGTATAAATGTACAATTTTAAATAAATTATAGAATTAAAGAATTTTTTATTTATTTTTCCCTAACCTACATCGTTTATCTTAATGCAATAAACTACATGTGACACGTAATTTTGGTCGAATTTGTAATGCGCGCTATGTCTTGTTTGTTTGTATTATTTTTTTTACCAATAATGATGAAGACTGTTTTTTTTTTTTGCTAGAATTATTTTTGTCTGAGTATGCCATCTGTATTCTTAAGATTTTTATGGGAGATGTTTTGGTAAAGTGCTGGTACAGGTAATACCGTAGCATTAGAGCAAATCTGACTAAGAACTTGATTTATTATTTTTGAGAAATAATTTATTACTTCCCGAAATAAAACTAACAGACTTGTGGGAAATTTATGGTCTTAAATCGTAACCTGTCATATATCGGTGTACACTACGGAGGTGATATTAAAAAATTAAAGAATGATTATCAATTGACCACACTTCGGGGTACTCTGGTGCACTGGCTGGGCTGTAACAGTAAGATTCTGGATACTTGGTAAGCGATTATTCGTCCGAATTACTCACACATTTGTACCGATTACTAACATGAATTTAGGGTTCACGAAAAAAATGTATACTAGCCGGGGTCATGATTTGAAGTATTTAGCCGCTTATAATTATCAGCGTAAGGAGTATGCTATGTAGGAATCGACTCCTCTCGTATATGTGCTACACATTTATTTTTGTAGGTAGCAAGATATACATTCGTAGGCTGATTTTCTGCTCTGGTTCAGTGATGTATACTTTGAAGTGGTTCCGTCAAGTACTTTACATGAGCTTGATTACGATTTCACTGGAGTTTTACGTGCACTGAGTTGGAAGGCTAGCGGCGTGATGTATGCATGTCTCGAGCAAAACATATGAGTGTCGCAGCATTCTGCAAGCTTGCAACTCCCGCGCGAGGGGTCAATGTTCATTTGCAGGTGATGGTAGGCGTGTCTCGATCGAGAAGTCTCTGCCTCTATCCTTGAGAATTTTTTTTAGGTTAACGTGCTTGAATTTATGTACTTTTGACTAGTCGTACGTGAATAAGTTTAAATTCGTATGCATTGGAACATATTTTTCTACATGAGCTAAGAGAAATACATAGATGCTACATTGACTGAGATAGGTATCGAACACATGGTTCTTACCCTATGAGTGACTAGCACTTGTTTGTCCCATCTCCTCTAACCCTTGTTTACTTTGTGATATAGATGGAACATGGTTGTTTTCAGAGAGATGATGGTTAAAATGTCTTGGACAAAGTGTCCTTTGTAGAAATTACTATGTGTGGTAATTATTTTAGTTGAAAAGATAATTTAATAAAACATGTAAAACTAACGTGAAGGTTTTTTTATGTGTAAACAAATCATCGATAGGATGGATTTTTATGTAGAAATGGTTGTATACCACATCTCTTGAAGAACACTGCATGGTATATATAATGAAAGACTCTTGGGCTCAAGAAACTAAAATATAGGTGGAAAGGATGATGCGGTTCCTAAGATTAAATGAAAGGAACTTTGTTGATTTTTTTTCTATATACTAAGATGATTTAATTGGGTTTGGGATGATGGGTTAAAGGATTAAATAATAAAACTGGACACATAGGCTTTTAAAGAAAAAGAGAATGGAGCTCACAAGATCATAGATTGCGGGTAAATCACTGACAACTGAAATGTGGAAACGATATCATAAAATGAGTGATATTGATGCAGCTCATGGCAATATTGATGACAGCTACGAAGATGATGTCTTTACGTCTGTGATAGTGACACGGACGCGGAGATTTTAAGACAAATAATATTATTAATATAGAAATGATGGAAGCCGTAGCACGACGATCGTGACGAGAAACAAATATTGAAGGATGCTGATGGTTTCGGGAAGACTGAAACTAATGGAAGTATCAACACCTTGAAAAGTGAAAATACACTCAAGCCTATATTTAGCAGATACTCCATACTTTGTAAAAATAATGGACTCCTAAAAAGGAAGCATGAAGGCGATGCAGACACTTCGACATCGACGATAACGAGTTCTTATACGGTAATCTGGGTGAAGACGATGCCTTCTACGGTGATTGCTACAGTGACTCTGAAGCTGGCGACGTGATCTAAGACTGTGATGCAGAACCTAAAGCTGACAAGACCGATGAACGTGGTGGTGTCCTGAGACCGAAGCGATGGAAACGTCGTGATGTAATAAATAAATCTGATCAAGCTTGAGATGATCACTGGCTCGATGATGAAAGTAACCCTGAGGTTGGTGTTAAAACGGAGGACAGCAGAGATCATAATATTTATAATAAACGTGCAAGGAAGATGGTGGCAGAAGAGATTGATTCCACATCATGGAAAGATCCAAACATATTGGTTGACCGGCTAAAACTGATGGTGGCATCTGTTCGTAGAGGACACTACTCGCATATCGTGGAAGTATCGACCATACTTAAAGAGCTTCGGAACGCTGGCTACTTACAATAATCATTTGATTAACTGTCATGTGTGTACTAATGAAAAATAAAATGAATTATTTATATTTTAAAAAAGTATGATTTATTTCTTGTATCCTGATTTCCAAATAAGTCTGTGTTTCCGCTACTGTATGTGTGATCGTTCCGTTTCCTGTGTGTACTGTGTGTACGTTCCGATTTCCTGTGTGTACATTTCGTTTTCCTGTTTGTTCATTTCGTTTTCCTGTGCGTACATTTCGTTTTCATGTGTGTACATTTCGTTTTCCTGTTTGTACATTTCGTTTTCCTGTTTGTACATTTCGTTTTCCTGTTTGTACATTTCGTTTTCCTGTTTGTACATTTCGTTTTCCTGTTTGTACATTTCGTTTTCCTATTTGTACATTTCGTTTTCCTGTTTGTACATTTCGTTTTCCTGTGTGTACATTTCGTTTTCCTGTTTGTACATTTCGTTTTCCTGTTTGTACATTTCGTTTTCCTGTATGTACATTTCGTTTTCCTGTGTGTACATTTCGTTTTCCTGTTTGTACATTTCGTTTTCCTGTTTGTACTGTGTGTACGTACCGATTTCCTGTGTGTACATTTCGTTTTCCTGTGTGTACTTTTCGTTTTCCTGTGTGTAAATTCCATTTTCCTGTGTGTCGGTGTGTTCATTCCGTTTCCTGTTTGTGCTGTGTGTACATTCCGTTTTTTTTTCTGTTTTTTTCTTCTATGGTTGAATGTGTTTCCTTTGTTTAATGTACGTAGTAAAATTTTTTAATTGCTGTATATTGTGTGTATGTCCGGAGCGGTGTCTTCGGCGCAGCGCTCTCTGCCGCATCCAACGGAGGAATGATGGTAGATTTCCTCCTCCATGCGGCCCTGGTGGAGGCGGGGCTAGCGCTTCCGCCGGTGAGCGGACATGCACGCTTGCAAATTTTTCCCTCCTCCCCTGCTCCACTCCCACCTCGTGCTGGTACCTCGTCACGGTCGAGCGATCTCTCGCCGCCTCTGTGCTGGCTTTTTGAAAAAATTATTCAGTATCTAATATGAAAGATTTTTCATTAAACTTGAAATATTGAATTTTTTTATAAATGTAGAAAATTTTTATTTTAAATATCACTTTTTATACATGTAACGCATTATTATTTTAATTATCAACTTTTTTATAAATGTAACACATTAGTGTTATTTCAAGTATCAGCTTTTTTTTAATAAATGTAAATAACTTTTAAATTGTAAATTTTTTCCCTGCTACTTTTTTTTATAACTAATAGTATTTAAAGTGAAACAAGATTATTTAATTTTTTTTTAAACTTTAATTTAGTATAGTGATTGCGGATTAATATAACATACACACATAAATTGGATTTATTTTATTTCCAACAATTCCCCGTCCGGTACCAGACGATTACAGAGGACGCATTACAATGATGAAGTGTAGTTCATTACATATAGTTCTGATTGTATATTTTCTTTATAGTCTTACACACCACATATAAATTTTTATGGGTGATAAAAAATATAACACGTAATTTTGAGTCACTGATGATTATGATTATTTAGTTCACACTTGATTCAAATAAAAAGTTTTGATATAGCTACGGAACAATAACTGACGCAACAGGAGTGACAAAACTTGAACACTGTAAATATTTCACGCTATACTTGTCGTCACGCAGATCATTGTTCTTCTGTGGACTCTGGTATGGAGCGATGACTATCAGTACACTTCGACACGGGATGATGATGAGGTAGCGATGACGACGGTGTAGACATTGTAGAACTTGACATTCGGTGTGATGCAATTGACGATAGTGGCGTTAATGGTCTCGACGGTGTGGGAGATGACAAAGATGGAGATCCGTCACGAGATGTACCAGGCTCTCGGGCAGCACCAGCAATGGTTGTGTGGGACAATGACGCCTCACGTGATGGTCCATGGTTCACGAACTGACGAGAGCCCGCCTCTCCAAACACTTGACGGGCAGACTCCACTGGTGAGAGGACACGATCGGGGGATCGACCCCGTGGCTCGTCTCGCGACCAGCGACGTCCCTGTCGTCTGCAGCACTCGATGTCATACCAGTTGTGAAGGTATGTTTCCTCATCCTCTGCTTCACTTGGTATGTCCTCTAAGGGTATGGTTCTAATACACCACAAGCTGTTGAAATCAATGACATGGCGCGAAGACATAATAACCGCACGAGCCCTTCAAATTTCTTCTTAGCTTACAAATTTAACTGAAGGGTGTGAAGCGGTAGAGTCTACACAGTAGAAAGCTGCAGGATGTGTACCAATGATGGTTAACGTAGGTGGTGTTGTGAATAAACCCGTCACACTGTTCCTTCCAACTAATTACTGCCTCCGGATCGGTGTTGCGCCGCAACTCGCACCTTACTGAGGAGTAGTCTGGTTCCGAGCTTATAGTTTCAGTCGCTGATGCAGCCTTAAGTGCTTCGAATGTTGTAGGGAATGTACTGTCAGGTCTTAGATATTGGACGACACAATCTATCTTGTTGCAGGATGTCTCGATGATGTCCGGAGCCTCCTCGTCACAATCACTGGTCCAGTGATGACCGAAGTTGCAGACCTCTAGTTGGAAGTATCCATCCTTGGTGATGTAGTTCACACGGCGGAATCCCGGCGTTACTTCCGCGTACTTTGCAGACAGATCGAACGGCATTTGCTTGAATTTGTAGCAGTAGCTCTATACCCACTCGACTATTTGTTGACTGCTGTGTCTAGGATGTTGACTTCAATTTATACCGATAGGACACCACTTATTACGTGAAAAAAAACAAAAATCCGTCTCCTCGACACGATGTAAGTACTCGGCGTCGACGGACGTCTCCGCGGCAAGAAGTAAGTACTCGACGTCGACGGAGGAGGAACTGCAGGTAACTGAAGGCTTCCCGGGTCCGACAACAGGTGTATTTATACTCTAGACAAAATAGGGGAGGAGGAAGGTAGGGGAGGGAGAGAGATGGAGGGAGGGGTGGGAGAACAGCAGCAGTAGTGTTGGTGGGAGGTTTTTTTACGATAAAAAAAATTTTGGGTGGGGGGGGGTGTTTGGATGGAGGGGGGGGTGTAAGTTCGTATATGCGTTGGTACCAGTGGTGGGGGTCAGTCTGCCTGCAGTCACCTAGGGGGAAGGAACGGTCGCCATTTTTATTTTTTTTGCCCTCGCCGGGTTCGAACCGAGGACTCCGAACTCCGTGTCGTAAAAGTACAATTTTTTATAAGTATTTTATTAAAATTTTATTATTTGAATTTTTTTATAATTTTTAAAAAAAATTTCGTTGAAATCGGATAATAAATAAAAAAGTTAAAGATGGCGGCCGTAACGTAAATTGCAACGGTGACGTCATAATTCAAAATGGCGGATAACACATCGCCGGAATTTTCGAGAAAACAAAATGACGTCATCCAAAATGGCGGATCCAAGATGGCGGATCCAAAATGGCCGCCGGGGTCAAGGTCAAGGTCAAAGGTCAAGGTCACGACCATCCAAGATGGCCGCCGTGACGTCACAATCCAATATGGCGGTCGGCTCCTCAGCTCCTCACCCTGACGCCTGTCCCAGACTCCCCTATTATATACTACTCATGAAATTATACTCGCTTATTAGTTTCGGCAAGATGTCAAGCCACTTGTAATTTCCGTTAGCCGTGAACTGCCGCCACATCTTGTAACGCAGAGTTCTGTTAAACCTTTCGACAACGGAGGCTTTGACGTTACTAAATGTAGAGTAGTGTTTGATGCCATACTTCTTCATCAAAGCCTTGAATGTTGCATTGTAGAATTCTTTCCCGAGGTCCGTTTGCAGGTGAGACGGTACACGTCCATCACGCAAAATATTGTTCATGGCCTGGGCTACTTCAGTTGCAGTCTTTGATTTTACAGGTCTAGTCCAAGCGAACTTGCTATAAACATCGATGACTGTCAACATGTACTTGAAACCTTTATTCGATCGGGAATACGGTATCATCTCAACGAGGTCCGTCTGGAATAAATCATCAATTCCGCGAACTATGACTTTGCGACGAAGGTATTTCCGTCTAGCAGGAGCATGAAGTTCGCGAGCGATTCCAGTTCGACTCATTGTATGTAGCCAGCTTCCCTCAGTTCTTCAAGTATGGAGACTATTTCGTTGATGTGCGAATAGTTTCCTACACTAAGCGAAGCATGTAGAATTCTAAGACGATCAACTAATTCATTGGGGTCGTCCCAATATACATAGTCAAATATTTGACCACTAGCTTTTTTAAACCTTCTCCATGTATTGTTAGTTCACTGAAGAGATTAGAGAGAATGTTGATTTTTTCATGATCTTCGTCTTTATATACACCACTATCTGGATCATTATCGCGAAAATGTGCATTGGTTAGCTCTAGCAGTTTTTTGTACTCTTGTAAGTCTTTGTGAGAATATCCTTTAGGCTCCCTGCGAAACAGCAATTCGTACAGACCCGGAGTCCCACGCGTTTTGAACTCTTGTACGCGCACGATATTTCCTGGTAGAAAGTCTATTTATTTAGCACCGAGGAACCACTTATTATGTTTTCTGTACACTCCGTAGGTCGTGTCATTATTCCGGCTCGTAAACGATATCAGGTATGGTCGGACCATTGCATTAACCTGATGTCTCTTTTTCGGTATTTTCTTCTTGTGCATGGACTCTGTACTTGTTAAGTCCTCTTCTTCTCGATCTGGTTCATACTTTCTATTCTTTACAGTTGGCATTTCATCTTCAACTTCTGTCTTCACAATGATGGCTGGTTCTTTCTTGTTTTTAAGTTCGTCGAGGCGACTAGTGATTGGTTTAAATATCTCCTCATTTTCCATCTCTCGTGCAAGTCTGGCTCGTCTAGCAAGTAGATATTTTTTACGAAAGGACTGTATAGCTCGATGAAGGTCACTGGCCAGGTCAGACATTGTACTGGCTGAAAACTTATTGCAAGACCTCCTTTTATACTTTTTTATTCGTTCACAGAAACCTCTTTCTTGTGTTTGACCAAATCCGAATTTGTTGACAAGTGAAATAGTGATGCTTTCAGACTACTTTGAAAAGTCCTCATATCGTCACGTCTTTGTGCATTCGATACTTCAATCATGTCGCGAATGCGAGAATCCGAGGCTTCCACACGCTGGTCGATGGCAACGAGATACTCTAGTAATTCCGTTTTCACACTTTCTACTTTTTGAGCTAGTAGTATAATGTATTTGCGGATATCGGAGTCGTGACATACAGTATGTCTACTGCTACGACCGAATTTCGAAATGCTATGACTCCTGTTTGACGATAAACTGATCGAAACCACGTCTGTACCTGCCCTTATATAGAGGCCAGTCTTTGACTATAACTAGGAATCCGTGTTCTTCTTTCCAACACAAGGAGCACATGACTTTGAATTCCTGGAATGTCATGTCGGTGTTTACGTGATCGTCATAAGCGTGGCGTAAATTAAGTTCGTCCATGCGAAAAACCACTATGACATTCGCGTTGTCTCGTAGGAGATGTTTTGGAATACGACTGTACGTCTGACACAGGTAAACGCAGTCTACATTGGAGTGTCTGCCCATAGAAAAGTACTCTTGTATTATGCCTTGCTTCTCGCACATTACATCGCCGAAAACAAACACGGAATTGGCTTTTGTTTCGCTTGGAGGTACCATATCTGCATTATCATTAAATGGAAAATACTCCAGACCATCCACCGATTGTAGAACCATAGCTAGGCGCTGGTACTTTGGCTGTTGCAACGACTTGGAATACAAGTAAACGTTTTCGAACCGAAGACCGTTTGGTTCCTCCAGTAAACTCAGCAGAACGCACGTTTTGCCGCAGTTGGACGGACCCGCCATTATGCAATGTATGGCAGAAGACAACAGTAAACCATGTCGTGATTCACGCGCAATAAATACATCTTCTTGCGTAATGTGCACAGGCAAACACCCTTCTTGCTTGACGACCTGCATTGTACTTACGAAATTGTATAAAATCAAACAAATTTATACTTTCTGGTCAGTTGTGCGTAATGACTCGAAGAGGTAAGAACAAAAATCACATCGGTGCAGGACTCGTGAACTCGCTGATAAACAATCTGCCATTCGAGCTACACATTCCCGGCTACAGATTCTGCGGTCCCGGCACGAAACTAGCGAAAAGGTTAGCTCGCGGTGACGTGGGCATTAATTCTCTCGACGAAAGGTGCAAGCAGCACGATATCGCATATTCATTAAGCAAGGATCTGGAATCCAGACACCGGGCCGACGAGATATTGGCACAGGAAGCCGAAGATATAAGTAAATCGCCGAACGCGGGATTGGAGAGAAAATCGCAGCGTGGGGCGTTTCAAAAATCATGAAGGCAAAGACCAAATTAGGACTGGGTGCTCGTCAAGCCATCTCCATCAAGTCAAAGACTAACTCACGCAAGACCAAACGCAAGACTGGTGCAGGCGTGCAAAAAGCCAAGCAAAAATTACAGACTCTCAACAAGAAGATTATAGGAGAATTTCTTCCTTTGCTTTTGCTTGCATTGGGTGCTCTCGGCGGCCTCATCGATGCAACGAGCGGTATAGTGCGGGCAGTCAACACTTCGAAGAATGAGCGCAAGCAGTTAAAAGAAGCATAGCGACATAATGCAAGCATGGAAGCCATTGCCATCGGTAAAATAAACGGCGCAGGACTGTACTTACGACCTCACAAGGCAGGTCGAGGCATGAGAAAGAAACGAATGAAAAAATCCTAAGTTCTTTGCCGAAACGTCCGCTCACCAATATAGATTTTATCAGGTACGCTCGAAAACTGAAAATACCAAATTTACGAGGCGTGTTTATGCGAGACACTTTGCCCAGCAAGCCAAAGACACGTGAGCGCGCCATCATTAATTTAGATACGTCGACGGGTCGCGGTACGCACTGAGTGGCTTATGTAAAGACTGGAAAAATGGCCGAGTACTACGATAGTTTCGGTAATTTGAGACCTCCGCCCGAACTGCGACAATACCTGGGTCGAACCACTACATTTTTCTACAATTACGAAACAGAACAGAAGCCTAATCAAACAAACTGTGGTCACTTGTGCTTGAGATTTCTGACAAAATATTAAGTACGAAATATATTAATATTATTTGTTTTATAAAATAAATGTACAGTAGCGAAAATCAATCAGTCATGTCGATAACACTTACCTTGACAGGTCATGCATCTGAGCTGCGGGCGGTTCATTTCCCGCCTCTGGATTTAGACGGAGAATGGTGTATCGGACTCGTAGATTTTCAATCGTATAATGCCATACCTAATATCGACGAAGAAAACTGCAAGATCCGCTTCCTGAAAAGCGATGGGACCGCTCATGAAATACAGTTACCTGTTGGCTCTTACGAAATTGACGACATTGCAAAGTACATCAGGGATATGTTACCACAGGATGTAGACTTTCAACTACGTGGAAATCCAAACACTCAAAAAAGCATTCTAACATGCAGTGAATATGTCGACTTTACGAAACCTGGCACCATAGGTACGATGCTCGGATTCGAATCAAAGGTATATGATACAGGAAGAACGTACGAATCTACGCGCGCAGTAAACGTTTTACCTGTGAATGTCATAAGAATAAACTGTAATTTGGCAAGTGGAACGAATCTCAACGGAAGTCTAAGCAACATGCTGCACGAGTTTTCGCCGATGGTCCCGCCAGGATATAAACTGGTCGAAGTACCGCAAAGTATCATTTACGTTCCAGTCGTCGTGAAGTGCGCACACGAAGTCGTCGTACGAATCGTTGACCAGCGAGAACGATTGGTGAATTTTCAAGACGAAGAAATTACATTACGTCTGCATTTGAAGCGATGGGCATAATGTTTCGTAACACCGAACAGTTATAAAAGAAATCGTATTGGTGTGAATAAGAACAGTTCTCTACCAGACATCGGTGCATTAACACCTGACAGCATAAAGTATCTTCTCAGTATTGGACAAGTGCCGAATAAATATGGAAGACGAAATCCTCAACGTGGAAGATCCGGTCATTTTTGATGACCGCATTACGAAAATGGAATTGCACGAGTACCAGCCTTTCCTGCTCGGACCGTACGCACTTCCATCGGAAGTACGCATTGCTGTACAGCACCAAGATATTTGTACTTTACCTTCGCAGTCATTTATACGTATAAGAGGCACGCTGACAAAAGCGGATGGTATGCATCCGACAACGACATCAATATCCTGCAATGGTATTCTTCACCTAATCGAGCGCATTACATATGCACTCAATGGTGTCGAGGTAGACCAGACGAGAGATGTAGGCATAACATCTGCTATGAAAAATTACCTTTCGCTCACGCCAAATGAACTGTCTGCTGCAAAGATGGCCGGTTGGGCTCTCGAGGATGAATATAAGCTTCCGGTTTATGCGAAGGGAAGTTCGAAGTTTGTGTTCCTCTGTCCATGCTTCTTGGATTCGCTGAGGACTACAAGCATATAATCATTAATTCAAAACAAGAGCTCGTACTGCTTCTAGCCAACACGCACATTAATGCAATTGTAGCCGCTGCAGAAAACCCTCAAGATGTCACGCTAACACTACAGTCTATCGAGTGGATGCTGCCCCACATCCAAGTGAGCACCATTGAACGAGTCAAGATGTTGAAGAACATAGAAAATGGCAAGAACTTCGATGTGCCATTCCGATCCTGGAGCCTGGAAACTTATCCTGGTTTGCCTCATAGTCAGCGTATCAATTGGATAGTAAAGTCCAGCTTCGCTACGGAAAAACCAAGATACATCATCGTCGGGCTTCAGACCGGAAGACAGCTCAATGCAGGAGTGAGTCGCTCCGTATTCGATAACTGTCAAATACATAATGTAAAAATATTTTTAAACAGCGAAAGTTATCTGTACGTTGACATGGACATGGACTTTGAATGTGGAAGATTTCTTCTCGCATATCAAATGTATGCCAAGTTTCAGCAAGCTTACTACGGGCGGAGACAGTCACCGATACTAAGTCCCGACAGTTTCAAGAACAAGGCTCCGTTAATGGTGTTTGACGTTTCCAAACAGGATCGACTAAATTTAAACATCATCATCTGTAGGATCGAGCGGAAATAGCGGAAATATTCCACCAAACACCTATGCTTCTTGTCTGATACTTCACGATCGGCTGGCTTCATACAATTGTAAAGGACTTACTTCGTCCATTAAGAAGACTGTTTGAATCGAGGAATCCACAAAACTTTAGTAATTTGTCTGTGTTTTTTTGTGTACTTGTAGTATTGTAGAATTTATGTAGTCCATCGTTAAATTCAACCACTAGTTTACATACTCTTCTTTCATGAAGTGTCTGAACTCCACGCATCCCTCCAGCAGGCTAACATTTGAGCACCACCTCTCCTCACTTCTAGTCAGCGCCAGCGAACAGCCAACGATATCTCATATTGTAAAATCAGAAATTGTTACCTAAATTATACATAGTCCGGTACTGGTTAGGATAGCAAACATTTTAAGGAGGTATTTTAAACAAAAACTATCCTAGTTTAATTTGAACATTAGTTATTTTATGTGAAATCTTGATTATAAGATGTCTTGATTGGTTAAAGATAAAAAGTTAAATTTGTATTTCTGGTACAATTAAAAATCTATTTGTAAACGATAGTTTTGTAACTTTACTCTGTGTAATTTTGTAATTCTTGAAACTAACAAGGATTATTTAATATTTAATCAATTATTGGTTCTCTAATACTGTTAAAATATAAGTTACATCTGCGATATTAAATAACTATTACTTTTAAGCTAAAATGTGTGCTGCCAATTTGTATATTTTGGCACAATTGAAAATTTGAAATTTTTAATTATTATTAAGCAATCATTTTGTAGCTAAAACTTAAACTTATTCTACTCACTGTACACTCCCACTTAATCTTTGTCAGGCTAGTTCCTCAATACTTTCCCAGCGCTGTATCTGTTTGTTGCCAACCCTCTGCGAGGCTAGCTCTTTGGTCTCGTATTTTCCTCGTCTCAGTGCACGACTGGCGATTGAAATTCACTCCGTTTGTCGTGACTAGGAATGCTTGTGGCTGCAGCTTCAACTTCTATGATGGCGGAGTGTTTTTATTATAATTTTCATTAATTAATTTTTTATATACTTTAAAAAATATTACGATTTTCTAGCACAAAAATACAGATTTTTAAGATGGCAGGAATAAAGATAATGGCAATGGTTACATCATAATTTAAGATGGCGGCCGTAACTAAATGTGCAACGATGACATCATAGACATCCAAGATGGATGGCGTAACGAAAAGTGCAATTTTTCTAGAATCCCAGTTGGTGATTGTAACGCAATGTGCAACGGTGATGACTTTATCAAGATGGCATAATTTTTTTATAAAAATTTTATTAATTAAATGTTTTGTAAATTAGAAATTTTTTACCGATTGTCTATCATAAAAAATACAGATTTTCAATACGGCGGCTGTAACGGAAATTGCAACGGTTACACAACAATTTATAATGGCGGCCATGTTTTCCTAAATGTAAAGGCTTATATGGTGGTTTGATTTAGGTTAAGCCGCTTTAAGGGTTTTTTAATCTGTTGGCATTTTTGAGGACTAAAACGGAAAATTTTCCCTCAAACGGTAGTTTTTCCCTCCAAATAGAGGAAATGTTATTTTTCAGATTTTTTGACTGAATTTATTTCCTTAAAATTGGAAATTGTGGTATTTTTAGGCGAATTTTGGGAAAATATTTGTTAATATTTGACCAATTTGAGGTCAAGGTAGAGGTCAAAGGTCAAGGTCATACAATATGACCGCCGTGACGTCACAATCCAAATTGGTGTCCGGCATCAAGCAGCAGCACCGCCTAGAAGCCTCGGCCAGTACCGGCCAATATATAGCCTACCACTCTTGCTCCGTTTTCAAATATTAAAAAAGGAAAGTTTTAATTTGAAAACTGGAAATTGTTTGATCAGAATGACAAAATGTTTCTTTATGTTTGTAAATCGTTAGCAGCTTTGTTGTACAAAAATTAATTTTGATAAAATTTCCCTAAACTCAAAAAAAATTCCTTATGAAAAACTTATAAATATATTTAATATAAAAACTTACTTAAAATAAATAAATTAAGCAACCTTGTATTAAGGCGATTGGTGCATGGAAAATATTACGACAAAACTAATTTAACTGTACATATTTATTTTTGATGCGTCTTTTTAAGACATAATATACCTAGGATCTTTTTAATAAACTTTTTTTACTGAGTTATGTAATTTTAAATGCATTTATTTTTATTCCAAGCCAGAATTATTTAGAAAACACATAATTATTTTAAACTTAAGTATAGTTCAAGAAACAAGTGTACGAATAGGTTTCTGCACCTATAAAAGTAAGAAAATTTTTTTTTCATCGTCAAAATTACAGTTTAATATTGACAATTTCCATTGATCATTGCTGGACTACTTCAGGAGCGATTTAGAGAATAAATTTAAATGAAAATGAAAACATAATTGGCAGAACACTATTGAGTTATGTATATATTTTCATATCCTTTTTTTTGTTGATACGATCCGACTCAAAACACGCTCTCTGGAGTGGCAGTTCTAGTGCTGCGTGTAAAACTCTCGCCGCCGGGAAGAATGTTCCTGCGACGTGGCGCTGAGGGCGGCGCTTGTCGGAACCAGGTGGTCCGGCGGAGCTCCAGTCGGCTGGCCCTGCCTGCGGGAGGGGAGGGGGAAGAATGGGGTGTAAAGGGAGGACGAGAAAGGAGGCCGAAGAAACGAAGGGTCTGTCAAGGTCGCGCTTCATAGTGGAGTATCTTCGCTCAAGCAAGGAAATTGTCTCTGTACAGAAAAATTCGTACAGCGAAATTCTTTTTAGCGGTTATGTTTTGACTTGAAGATGAATACTGACAGGGTGATTATTCTTTTTGGTGGTTGTTTACACACATGAATAAATTTTTACCCTCCAGATTAATAATTTTTGACAGCATAGAACATCAGTTGTGTATTCCGGTTAGTTAGGGTATGCTATATGCACACTAGAATGACATATCTAAATTTTACAAAAAAAAAAATAGATTTTATATTTATTAAAATTTATATAGAACATCAAATCAACACTAGACTATTCTCGTTATATGAAATAAAAAAAATTGAAAATGTTAGCTAGCGATGCCACAATGCCGGGCACACTAATTACAAATGTCCATTTGTAATATTACATTGCACAGAACACTGAAACCTTAATACTTCAAATGTTTGTTTACAGTTTTATTATTCTGTGCTACGTTATTTAAATTTATATGTTTAGTTTATTTTGGGTTTTGAACTATATTTCTGACATTGTTACAGACGTTTGGGCTTTTCTGTATGTAATTATTAAGTAATTGCGGCTTTTGGAATTACGTTTTTCACGGCCAGAAATTGCCCGAGGTTTCGGCGGAACTTTCAAAAAGTGCCTTGAGCCTATTGTTGTAAAAGTTGCTACTAAAAAGAAGCTCTTGGTTTTGGCCGTTTTGGTGCGTGCAGCTCCGCGTCAGGACGTTCCTGACGCGGGCCTACCATAAGTTATGTTACGTGTGCGGTAATAATAGTATGTATAAAAAGGTTATCATCAGACTGCTGATGGTATGGTAAGTTGCGAACGGGAATACGCGATTTTAAAGTTATTAACGTCAGAAGATATAATTAGTCTAGGTATGGCCATTTTGTTATTACTCTATCACTAATGCTGTACTGACGCCCTGCAACTTGTTAACATTGCCGATTGATATTATGACTTTGTTGATGTTGCTGGGATAAACTAAAACCAGCCGCTATTAAATATTATATTTAATAAATTAATTAGCCTCTCAGTATTATTAATAGCACGATCATATGAACATAGAATGCACAACTATCTTAGTGGTCTTGAGTCTATAGGTCTTATGTTTTATCGGACAATTGATTTAATTTATGAGTTGGTGAATTTTTCGAACCGTAAATCCATTTTTGAACTCTACGTGAAACATTGACATTTGCGAAGTCGTGCATATCGGAGTGATATTTTGGTCAAAAGGAATTACTGTATTGAGGGATACGTGGTATTTGTTTTTTCGTGTGTAAGTAATAAATCAGTCTTAAAATCAGTTAATTATTTTGTCTTCCACTTTCGTATTCTAATTGAGATAAATATCAGATAAGCATGTGTTACTTGTATCACGACATCTAGGTATTGTTTATCAGTAATTAATATTTTTTTTTGTTAACTAATATGCATAGGGCAGTGTACTAGACATCACTACCTGTGTGTAGTGTTGCGTTACACTTTTTAACGCATTAGAGTTAACATAAAATGATAAATCCAAAATTTCGTTTATAAGTATAAATATCAGCGATCAATTTAATTAATGTCCTGTATAACTCAGTGAGTAAAACACTCGAAAATATGTATAAGACCTGTTAACCTAAATATTTGTTAACAGTTAAACTGAACCAAGATGTGTTAGTGTTTTTTTTTCTTCCGTATATTAGAGGTATGGGACATCAAAATACGCATCTGTCGCCCATTGACTTTAAATACAGAATTATAAACTACATATTGTGAAAACATTCTGCAACAGTTTTTGCTGAACGGAAAAACACGGATGAGAAGACAGACGAAATGTTTTTGTGTAGTGTTTATGAATATGCCACTCGCGCCGCCATTACATACAAACTGCCCACCAACCGTGGTACCAACTGCCTAATTGTATCAACCACTATGCACGCAATATATACAACACTACATATCCCCCACTTTCTTTTTATAGGTCCAGTTTCTAAGGTTTTCTTACTGCTCTCCCAATCTGCGTTTTCTATCTGGCAGCTGCTTGTAGATCGTCCTGGCTCCTTCAGTTTCCCTCCTTTGTCCATATTCGTCTGGGAATCCACGGAAGGGCTCTCCTCCTGGACTCGATTCTTGCCTGATATCTCTCATGGCTCCTTCCGTTTCCTTGCTCTGCACATCTTCCTCCAAGGAGTCATGGAAGAACGAAGCTTCTCCTGAACTCTGTGAGCTCCCTGGGAAAACCTGAAATGCAGGATTCTCTGCCAGACCAGGTGACTTTTCTCTTCTGGCCTGCCCACTTGTAGTTGCCATTCCTCCTGTTAATATTTGGTCGCCCCTCCTGTCCTCGTATTTTTGTGGGTGCACTTCGATCAGCTGCCGTCTGTTCCTCCGTAGTGTCCCTTTTTCTGTATTAACTACGTATGATCGTGGTGATTGTGCGATATTTTTCACTCGACCATACCTCTTCATGTCTGTAATCCATACTTTGCTACCCACCTGAAGTGCTGGTAAGTCTCGTATTCCACTTTTCTCATCGTGGTTCTTCTTGTTCCTTTCCTTCAGCTTTTCATCTCTGTTCCTGAACTATAGCATGGCCTCTGCATTCCATGATGGCACCAGCTTCGTCTCTACCATTGGCAGTGTATTTCTCAATTTCCTTCCGAACAGTAATTCCGCGGGTGAAAACCAGACTCAAGTGGTGTGGATTTATATGCGAGGAGACCCAGATTTGGATCTTCTGATCGAGAGAGAATACGTTTTGCAATATCCACTGCCTTTTCAGCTTCCCCATTTGACTGAGGGAATCTTGGGCTGGACGTTTCCATGGTGAAACCATAGTCCCTGGCAAACTTTCTAAATTCTGCAGATGTGAACTGGGTTCCTCCATCCGTCCTTACTGTTTCAGGTATCCCATGCCTGGCAAACATGTTTTTGAGTCGTGCTATAACAGCCTCTGCCGTGATCTTATCTAGGCTAACGATCTCTAGGAATCTCGAGAAGTAGTCTTGTACTATCAGATAGTGTTGTCTGTGCAGTTCCATTATGTCCATGCCTAACATGAGCCATGGTCTAGTAGGTAATGGTGTAGTCTTCAATGTTTCTGATCGCTGTTTTCTATGTTCTATACAAACTGTACAGTTCTCTACTATTCTCTGGACATCCTTGGATACGTTGGGCCACCACACCGATTCATTTGTACGACGACGGCATTTTACTATTCCCATGTGCCCTTCGTGTATGCGCCGTAGCATGTCCGATCGAAGTCCTTGTGGGACAAAAAGTCTGTTTCCTTTCATGATGAGGCCCTTGTTATATGTCATTTCTCCTCTCAGAGGCCAGTATACAGAATCTTTGTGGAACCCGTTCAAAATGTTTTCTTTCAGCTGTTGGCATTCCAGGTCACTTTCTTGTGCTTTTCTGATTGCTGCCAGGAGCACATCTGAAAATGGTGTTTCTTGTATTATATTCTGAATGTGCAACTCTTCTTCAAGGATATCCTTGCCTTCTTGCAATGGTTTTTCTGTGTTGACAGTGCATCCGGCACGTGGAAGTCTTTTCCAGGCACATGTTGTAGGGTGTACCTGAAACACATCATCCGCATTCGCAGCCTCTGTAGCCTTGCAGTTAAATCTGCCAGTGCTTTTGACCCCAACAATACTAACAGTGGTTTGTGATCAGTGAGAATGTGTACGCCTGTGCCTATAATATATTCCCGGAATTTTCACATGCCCATGTGATTGCCAGTGCTTCTTTTTCAATCTGGGCGTATCTGGTTTCGGTCTCACTCAGGCTCCTGGACGCATATACAACCGGTTTCCAGTTGTTGTTCTCTTGCCGCTGCTCTAGGACTGCTCCTAACCCATACGATGAGGCATCTGCCAGGATTCTAACATCTGCACCTCTCTTATACAGTGCGAGTGTAGGATGCTGCATTAGCTCTTCTCTGACAGTCTGCCATGCCTCCTTCTGTGCGAGGCCCCAAAACCACTCATTGCCTTTAATGAGTAATGCTCTTAGTGGCTGTATTTTGCTTGATAGATGTGGGATAAACTTCATCAGATAGTTGGCCATGCCGAGGAACCGACGCAATTAATGGACATTTGTAGGTTCTGGCATGTTCCTTATCGCTTTGGTTTTCTCCACATCAGGTTGTACAACACCATTGCCTATTATATGTCCTAAGAACTTCACTGTGTGCACTTGGAACTGACACTTTGTTTTGTTGAGTGTGACACCCTCCTCTTTCAACTTTGCCAACACTAGGTCTACCCGTTTATCATGTTCCTCCACCGTGGCCCCATAGATGAGGATGTCATCCGCTTGATTCACAACTCCCGTCATCCCTTCTAGTATTTCCTGCATCCTTCGTTGGTAATGTTCTGGACCCGAGTTGATACCAAATGGTAAGCGCTTAAAATAGAAGCGTCCAAATGGTGTCAAAAATGTGGTTAGGGTTGCACTGTGTTTACTCAGTGGCACTTGCCAAAACCCGTTCGATGCATCAAGTTTTGTGAATACCTTTGCTCCTCCTAGCTGTGACAATGACTCATCCACAGAAGGTAACTGGAGACGTTCCCGACAAACATACCTGTTCAGTTCTGTGTAATCAACGCAGATTCTTACCGCACCGTTCTTCTTAGGCACTACCACCATCGGTGCACACCATTCTGTTGGGGAACTGATTGCTGAAATTACACCTTCTTGGACCATTTTCTGTAGTTCACTTCTGACCACCTCTTTAAAAAGCAAAGCTACTCTTCTTGGGGCTGAAATTGCATACGGTTTGTAGTCTTTTTCTAGCACAATGTCATACTCTTCTTTTAGTCTCCCTAACCCCCTGAAAATCTCTGGAAACTTGTTAATAAAAACATTGGTATTATGTGTGCCAAGTTTCCCCTGCACTTCTTCTAGCATCCTACCATCACCAACTTTGACGATGTTAAAGGCTCGTAAGGCTGGCCTACCTAGCAGCGGTATTTGCTGACCTACTACCACAAATATCTCCTGCTCAATGCACTGTTTGCCTATACACATAGCCGTTTGAGTTACCCCAACAACTTCGATAGCCCGGTTACCAGCACCAAACAGCTTCTTGCTGGTGTGTGTGATGACTAGGCCTAACTTTTCACTTAACTCTTGTCCGATGACAGTTACATCTGCCCCTGTATCTACCTTGAACTTCACCACAGTGTTACCCACCTTTGCGTGAATAAACCACGGATCTGAGCATATTTCCATGGCCGATATTTACCCCATGTAATAATAATTACCTTCTGTTTCACTTAGGCCTACGTCTGCTGTGCCTAACTCTTGTATATCCACACTTCTGCAACACCGTGCATAGTGCCCTTTCTTTGTGCATTTATGGCATTTGATTTTATCGGCCGGACACTTAAACCATGGATGTGAAGGGCTGGTACCACATTTCGAACATCTGTTTGAAGCGGCTTCTTTGTTGTGTTGATGGCTATCACTTGTCTGCGTCCTCGGCTGTACTGGCTGTGCTACTGCTAGCTGCTTTCTTGGCTGGTGTTGGTACTTTCTGGTACTCCGTATGGCATCAATAGACATCTCTGTTGGTCTCACTGTTTGTTGTTGCTGGCGGACTGTCTCTGCCTGTCTTATTCTCTTAACAGCCTGTTCTGCGGTTAGTGTGCTATCCATTTGTAGTGTTTCGGACAGCTTATCGTCTGCTACACCGATGACCAACACTGTGGTAATAAGCTCATTTTTCAAGGTCTGTAATTCACACGTTTCCGCAAGTTTAAACACATCATTTATAAATACGTCAGCCGGTTCACTGTCTTCTTGTCTACGTTTGAAAAATTTGGCTCGTTCGTAAACGAGATTTTTGTTTACCGAGAAGAAACTGTGGAACCGGCCTTTCACTATATCATAATTGGCCGCATGGTCCTTCTGAAGTGCGAATGTTTCCATCATGTCATCAGCTTCTGGACCCATACAGTACAATAACATGTTGACTTGAGCTTACTGTGACTTTGCTTGCAAGTCGGACGCTAAACGAAACCTTTCGAATCGTTTTATCCACTTCGGCCACTCGGACGGCGTGCGAAAGTCGAACTTGTCCGGTGGTACAATCTGAAACTGCGCCGCGCTCGCCATTGTGTTCACGACCAGTTCGTCCGCGTTTACAAGACAGCAATATATCACTATTACCGTAGCACCACTCCGAACCGCTGATTGCACTATTCTCGTACCCATAAAGAACCGTAAATGGTAAGAATAAATCGCGATATGCGACGTATAACCCATTATTTTACACCTGACACCATGTAGTGTTTATGAATCTGCCACTCGCGCCGCCATTACATACACACTGCCCGCCAACCGCGGTACCAACTGCCTAATTGTATCAACCACTACGCACGCAATATGTACAACACTACAGTTTGGTAGGTGATTTTTCGTCAAATGAAATGGAACAGGGCAGTGCTTATCAGAATGAAAGTACAGAACTACTTTTGTGCAAGGAAATGCATTTTACAAAGACATTTCAAGAGAAATCACCTTTAAATGAAATAGATCTTGCTGACATGGAAGAAATATACTTAGATTTAGCGGCCAGGCCCCTTTCAAGTGACGAAATTTCTCTTGAAGGGCTGAAATATGTTTCTGGCTATATAGCTCACCGTTTCAGAAATAAATATCCCGACCTTGGCACTACGGATTTCAATTCGGAGGACGATAGCTGGATACATGTACAATCAAAGGGTAACTTAAAATGTCCCACTAATGAATTTTTTGAATTAATAAAGATCGCTGAAATGTGTTTTGATAATGTTCATGGCAACAATTTGTGCAAAAAAGGGCGGATTTTTGAATCACTGACTAAAATTATTTGCGGAACTACTGAAAATAAATATCCAGAAGAAGTTATATACTGTTTTGTCAGGACAAGAACGTATATGCGTATCAAGTATTTGATCATGAAATATTTTAACGAACAAGACCAAAAACGCAAAGAAAGAAATAAGATGAGGAAAACTACCCTCTTAGATTTTTCAGTGTGATAGTGTCCACTTTCCTTCACCATAATATGTATGTTCATAATTTATTTACGATGTTTTTTAATTACTATATTTAAGAAAAGCATTTATTGTGAATATCGCAGCAATTATGTAGGGCTTAAGGTATTTATTGTATTCCAAATATTGAGTATGTAATTTTTATTGCCTTTATTAAAAATAATATATATGTTAACAATGTAACAAAATTGCGATATTTTTGTATTGCTATTGCAATTTCGTTTCTTGTAAACATTATTGTGGACTTTTTCATATTGAAATTAAATTAGCTATAGGGTTGTTTGTATTTTAATTTTACAGTTATAAGATTTTTTATATGTTGTTTGCTGTTTACAAACATTTGAAAAATATTTCCTTAACCATATTTCCATTTCCATGGCAATAGTCTTGTTAGCTTTTCGGGTAACTCTTCTACATGGATGATAAGATGGTGCGACATCTAAAACATATCACACCACCTTTACATAACTATAAAACTAAGAGGTGTTTTCTTTACATAATATTAAAGCACAATGTTTCCTTGTGGCGTAGGTGATTTAGAATTTCCATTTATCTAGAAAAATGGGCTTTCAGAATGTTTTTTATCACACAGTGTTTCGGAAGGTTTTTGAAGAAAAAAATTGACTACCCGTTTTATTTTTTTTGCAGCTGAATTCGGGCACGTGCATGAAATATAATTAAACCGTAGGAAGCGCAATGGTTTAAAGTATTGATGTTGAAGATTTGAAAAGATTTATTGAAATAGTGTGAGAGAACGAGCGAGTTGAGTGAGAAGATGTGCGGGAGTGGAGAGGTTAGCTCTCAGCCACATGACGTGCGCAGTTGCGAACAAAAAAATAATCCATTCCGCCTCCCCATGGCGAAGGATGAGTGAACGAGAAACCTGCTAAACCTTCCCCTCCTCCGGGCACGATAGAACCGTATCGGCTGTGTGTTAGAGGGAGAGCGAGATACAATATTCGAGGTTCTGTTAGTTACCGCTAGATGGCAGGCCGCAGAGCGACCGCCAGAGGCACCCTTCGCGTCTGAAGGCCATCTCGCCACTGACGAGCTGGAACTAAGCTCCTGACCTCCCTACATAGTAACGATCACCCACATAGGCATCTAGACTCTTTAATGATCATATGATACAAAATTCATTGTTTTCGGGCCTGTGACCGTTTTTTACCGTGCACCAATCGCCTTAACAGACACACATTTTTTAAATTTGTGATAAAATTATTTTCTTAAAACAGTGTTTTCTAATTTTATTTAGTTCTCGTGATTAAATAAACAATTGATTTGTTAAAATATTTGTGGTGATTGGCCCAAACATCTTTACAGGCATCGAGCTAAAACATTTGAAATGGAATACACTTTAAACACCAGCTGTTGCTGTATTCTCTGTCCTACCGTGTTTCCAGCAGCGCTGTCTTTGTCCTGTTGCCAGACTGTATCTGCAGCGATGCTGCGGAACAACAGGATCAGGAGACAAGGCAGTTAAACTGAACAGGTGACTGCCACAAAGTAAAACACAGCGTTATATTTTGTTACAAAACCAATTTAATGTTGGTCTTAATTCTATTCCAATATCTTTGGTAAACAACATAATACATAACATTTATACATTAAAATCACGAACAGCCTCAGCCGATAGCACATGCGCAGATCTCGTCCGGCCCTCGAACCCGACTGTGGATAGCTTTCATAGACACCGGGTCTGGCAATACAAAGTCACCTCCGTCTCGAGTTACTTTCAGCGGTCGGAGAACAAGGCTAGGAAACAAAATGCTACTATATTAAAGTTTGAGAACTAACCGCTTGTGTAAAATATTGAACACCTTCAGTACCGTGTCTAAATAAGCCATTTCAACCAGTTCATTGGTGAAGGCAGCCAGTAATACAAGGCTCATATGTTCAATAATGCATTACTATTTTATTTGCAATGGTTTATTTTGAAAAGTTAATAGTAGTATATAATAGGGCATACTAGATCAGGCGCCAGGCGGTGGTGCCGGTGCCGGCTCCGCCATCTTGGATTTGTGACGTCACGGCGGCAAAAATTCCTCAAAATTCCTCAAAAATGACTCAAAATGACTCAAAAATTCCCGTTTTAAGAAAAAATTTCCCGTTTTCGAGGGAAAAATTCCCGTTTCGAGGGAAAATTTCCCGATTTAGTCCTTAAAAATCCCAACGGCTAGAAATGTCCTGATAGAGGCTTAAGCATCCTTAACTCAAGCCTCAGTTAAGCCTCTATCAGGATGTGACCTTGACCTTTGACCTTGACCCCGACGGCCATCTTGGATCCACCATCTTGGATGACGTCATTTCGTTTTCTCGAACATTCCGGCATTGTGTTATCGGCCATTTTGAATTATGACGTCACCGTTGCAATTTACGTTATGGCCGCCATCTTTAAATTTATTATCCGATTTTAATGAAAAAAATTTAAAAATTATAAAAAAATTAAATAATAAAAAATTTAATAAAATATTTAAAAAACAAACATTTACGACACGGAGCTCGGAGTCCTCGGTTCAAACCCGACGAGTGCAAAAAAAATAAAAATGGCGACCGATCCTTCCCCCGCGGTGGCTGCAGGCATACTGACTCCCTCCACTTTTTTTTCAAAGCATATATATATATCGTCAGGTAGTATGACGTCATGGCCGCCATCTTGTCCTCGTCTGCTGGAAGCCATCATCAGTGTATCGTCGGCGAGAGTGCGCTGACGCCATGTTAGTTTAATTCTTATCCGCTAGAGTGCAGTAATCATTTATTATTGCTGTGACACCCGACATCTTGTCATTTGGCCGCCATCTTGAAAATCCATAATTATTTAGCTAGAAATTCGGGAAAAATTCCAAAATTCATTAAATAAATTTGTAATCTATATACTGCTCGATTAGGTCGACTAAGGTCCTTGGTACGATCTAGGACGATGCAAAAAAATTAAATATAACATCAATTTAACACAATAGTAACAGGTTCGAGGAATTAAACACCACAAGTTCTTTTACAAACATAATATTTATTACATAATTTCTATTCTACTACAGGATCATTTGCGAAAGCCAGCAATCTTATAATCATTTAGTTCCGCAGCGGTGTGAAATGACTAATTCTTAGCTCCAATCGGTTTATACTAGACAGAGTCCAGCCAGAACCTTTACAGACATAGTCCACCTCTTCTTGACAGAGTTTCTGGATACCTTTTTAACAGTTTGCTTCACATCGTTAGAACTGTAAATTACTGCAGCCGATGTCTTGAATGCACACTTCTTCACTTTGTCATCGAACGGATATGGCTTTCCATATATACAGTCCAACCACAAGTTATATTTCAAAGGCCCGTTTGTTGCTACATCATCAGTAAGCTGATTGATTATCTTCTGTCTGATATCGTTAAGAAAATTACAAATGTCCTTCGACTCACCGAACGTATTTAGATAATAGTAGTCTTTCAACGTTCCACGAAATGCAGACTGCGCCAAGTAGAAGCCATTATCGTTCACTTGTAATGCGCCGAACACAGTCTTAGGTTTATTTTCCTGTTCAGACGTCATACCAATCGGTTGCTGCACATCGGTTTTCTTGCTTGTACGCTCACGAGCCTTCAACCTAAACCGAGAAGTCGAAATTTCTGCAGGTAGTTCAGCAGTAGGCACACGGACTTCACCTTTACAGTTTTTCGCATGTCGTCGCAAATTATCAATTCTAGTAAACCATTCATGACACTCATCACATCGAAACTTCATGCGAGATGGATTCTTCGTGCATTTGCTCCGCTCATGTCTTCGTGCATCATGAGCAAATGCGAACGACGTATCACAGTAGCTGCAAGGATACCGTGGTGATGAAAACGAACCTTTCAGACCCGATCCAGATACTGACGTAGCCGCAGTTGCACCATCTCCAGGCATACTCTTATGAACATCAATGCATCGTTGTTGCGCCGAAACCTTTACTTTCTGCCGAACAGCAGGACCTTTGCATGCCTTCATGTGCGTTTTCATATTATCTTTTCTGGCAAACTGCTTATGACATTTCTCACAAACAAACATTTTACGATATAGGTTCTTGGCACATTCTCTATTCTCATGTCGTCGAGCATTGCTGTTGTTTGAGAAAATCTTGTCGCAGTAACAGCACCGATGTTCGCTAGTTGTCAAATCAGCATCCATTGAAGTCTCCATTGATGGCGAACCAGCGTTCGCCGAGTTTCCCTGTGCAGACAGCACTAGCGGCATTAAAGTCTCTTCTGCTGGCGGTACCACGTCTGTTGAAGTCTCCTCCAGTGTTGACATCGACGTTGTCAACGGGATCTGCTCCACCATCATCGACGCTGACGTCATGGTTCCCGCAGTCGATGGTACAACCTCAATCGAGTTCGTCGTTAAAGTCGGTAAAGATGCCATCAAGTTCGCAAGAACAGGTAATTACGTGTTTAATGCACCAATGAAACAAACTAGGTGATCCTTACACCGACGACGTCAGTAACAAACTGAGCGTCCTGTTGTCTAGGACTCGCTTATATACATGCACCGTATGGAATAATACGCTAGTCAAATCAAGAACCATTTACAATAATACTAGAGTCAAAACAACATTAAAAATAGAAGAACCATCAACGAAAATACAGCACATTTGGAAGCACCGGCAACGAAAAGGCAGCACATTTGGAAGCACCAACAACGAAACGGCAGCACATTTGGAAGCACCGACAACGAAAAGGCAGCACATTTGGAAGCACCGACAACGAAAAGGCAGCACATTTGGAAGCACCGACAACGAAAAGGCAGCACATTTGGAAGCACCGACAACGAAAAGGCAGCACATTTGGAAGCACCGACAACGAAAAGGCAGCACATTTGGAAGCACCGACAACGATAAGGCAGCACATTTGGAAGCACCGACAACGAAAAGGCAGCACATTTTGGACGCACCGACAACGAAAAGGCAGCACATTTGGAAGCACCGACAACGAAAAGGCAGCACATTTGGAAGCACCGACTACGAAAAGGCAGCACATTTGGAAGCACCGACAACGAAAAGGCAGCACATTTGGAAGCACCGGCAACGAAAAGGCAGCACATTTGGCAGCACCGACTACGAAAAGGCAGCACATTTGGAAGCACCGACAACGAAACGGCAGCACTTTTGGAAGCACCGACAACGAAAAGGCAGCACATTTGGAAGCACCGACAAAGAAACGGCAGCACATTTGGAAGCACCGACAACGAAAAGGCAGCACATTTGGAAGCACCGACAACGAAAAGGCAGCACATTTTGGACGCACCGACAACGAAAAGGCAGCACATTTGGAAGCACCGACAACGAAAAGGCAGCACATTTGGAAGCACCGACAACGAAAAGGCAGCACATTTGGAAGCACCGACAACGAAAAGGCAGCACATTTGGCAGCACCGACTACGAAAAGGCAGCACATTTGGAAGCACCGACAACGAAACGGCAGCACATTTGGAAGCACCGACAACGAAAAGGCAGCACATTTGGAAGCACCGACAACGAAAAGGCAGCACATTTGGAAGCACCGACAAAGAAAAGGCAGCACATTTGGAAGCACCGACAACGAAAAGGCAGCACATTTGGAAGCACCGACAACGAAAAGGCAGCACATTTTGGACGCACCGACAACGAAAAGGCAGCACATTTGGAAGCACCATCATCGAAAAGGCAGCATATTTGGAAGCTCCATCAACAAAAAAAGGCTAAAAGGAAGCACAAGTTACGAGATCTAAGTCTTAGTTAGAAATCAGAAAACAAAAATAAAAACATTAAATTCTTATAATTTAAATTATTTATTTTATTGCTTTACATTATACAAATGCAAGTAAAAAAAAAGCCATTATTGTATGTAGCCAGCATTCCTCAGTTCCTTGAGTATGAAGGATATTTCTTTGATGCACGAATAGTTTCCTGCACAAAGCGAACCATGTAGAAGTCTTAGCCGGTCAACCAATATGTTTGGATCTTTCCATGAAGTGTAATCATTCTCTTCTACCACCATCTTCCTTGCACCTTTATAATAAATATTATGATCTCTGGTGTCTTCCGTTTTACCACCAGCCTCAGGGTAACTTTCATGTTTGAGATGGTGATCATCACAAGCTTGATCAGATTTATTTAATATATCACGTCGTTTCCATCGTTTCGGTCTCAGGACACCGCCACATTCTTCGATCTTGGCAGCTTTAGGTGCTTCATCATAGTCTATGTCTTTGTCAACAGCCTCAGAGTCACTGTAACAATCACCGTAGAAGGAATCGTCTTCACCCAATTTACCGTAATAATTCGATGTTGATGATGTTGAAGTGTCTTCATCGTCTTCATGCTTCCTTTTTAGGAGTCCATCATTTTTACAAAGTAGGAAAGATCTACTTGAATTCGGCTGGAATATATTCTCACTTTTCACGTTAAGGATTCTTCCATTGTCTTCATTCTTCCGTAAATCATCAACCTTCTTCAATTTAAGTTCTTTGTCGAGATCGGAAGAGCCAAGAAAATTATTGTCGTAATGCAGATCACTCTTCCTTAGGCTAGTAGATTCATCGTTGTCCTCTAGCTTGTACGCAGGCTTGGCGCTACAAGTTCTGCCATGTCTTTTTAGGCTCTCTCTCCGCGTAAACGACTTGCTACATCGAAAACAACTTATCATATTGCGCAGTGGATTTTTAAACTTTTTATTCTTTCTCAAGATAAACTCTTTACTGCAAAACTTACACCTATGTTCTTTCGATACAGCGTCAGATCCCAAATCGGAATTCATATTAGTTACTGAGACTAATGCCAGATACCAATTGAGTGTTTTAAATTAGATTCAATACTTAAATAGAAATTTTTTCATATTTCATCAGCGAGAATATATATATTTCATGCAAAAGTACTTTATGCATGTAGTTCTGCTTTTCAACAACAGATGTCGCCACATGTTGCTTGCAGGTAAATAATATTTAGTTCTTTTATGCGGGATGCGGGATGCTCACTAACGATCGCAAAAGAAGGATGGCTTCGCTAGACTCCAAGGAAAAGGAAGTTCGTCTTGCATGTTGGTGCTCCACAGATGTCTCATGGCGTAATATTAATTTGACTGAGTAATGATATTTGTTAATTCCACCTGATAAAAATATTGCAAGTTTTGATTTAGTAGCAGAAATTATCGAATTAAATGAAACTCCAAATAAAATTACATGTCTCATTAGACCAAAAAAAATCCATGCAGAGAGCGGTTTCTCAGAATAGTCAGAAACACTTGAAGAAACCACAGGAATGATTGCAAGATCACGGGAAAAACCATCGAAATATTGTCAAGAATAATCAGGAGCACACTGAGAAAACCACCATAATATTAACAATAATAATCGGAAGCACACGGAGAAAACCATCATAATATTGACCAGATTAATCGGAAGCACACAGAGAAAACCACCACATGTTTTCTTTGATATCATAAAATTACAAGAAAAAATATTTAAAAATAAAAATAAATTAATAAAAAAATAAAAAAATAAAAAAAATGCATAAATTTCTGGCTTGTACAAGAACTCTATCTTTGCTCAACAATGATAAGTTTACAAGGCTAGCAGAAACTGTTTATGCATTTTTTTTTTTATTAATTTATTTTTACTTTTAAATATTTTTTCTTGTAATTTTATGATATCAAAGAAAACATGTGGTGGTTTTCTCTGTGTGCTTCCGATTAATCTGGTCAATATTATGATGGTTTTCTCCGTGTGCTTCCGATTATTATTGTTAATATTATGGTGGTTTTCTCAGTGTGCTCCTGATTATTCTTGACAATATTTTGATGGTTTTTCCCGTGATCTTGCAATCATTCCTGTGGTTTCTTCAAGTGTTTCTGACTATTCTGAGAAACCGCTCTCTGCATGGATTTTTTTTTGGTCAAATGAGACATGTAATTTTATTTGGAGTTTCATTTAATTCGATAATTTCTGCTACTAAATCAAAACTTGCAATATTTTTATCAGGTGGAATTAACAAATATCATTACTCAGTCAAATTAATATTACGCCATGAGACATCTGTGGAGCACCAACATGCAAGACGAACTTCCTTTTCCTTGGAGTCTAGCGAAGCCATCCTTCTTTTGCGATCGTTAGTGAGCATCCCGCATCCCGCATAAAAGAACTAAATATTATTTACCTGCAAGCAACATGTGGCGACATCTGTTGTTGAAAAGCAGAACTACATGCATAAAGTACTTTTGCATGAAATATATATATTCTCGCTGATGAAATATGAAAAAATTTCTATTTAAGTATTGAATCTAATTTAAAACACTCAATTGGTATCTGGCATTAGTCTCAGTAACTAATATGAATTCCGATTTGGGATCTGACGCTGTATCGAAAGAACATAGGTGTAAGTTTTGCAGTAAAGAGTTTATCTTGAGAAAGAATAAAAAGTTTAAAAATCCACTGCGCAATATGATAAGTTGTGTTCGATGTAGCAAGTCGTTTACGCGGAGAGAGAGCCTAAAAAGACATGGCAGAACTTGTAGCGCCAAGCCTGCGTACAAGCTAGAGGACAACGATGAATCTACTAGCCTAAGGAAGAGTGATCTGCATTACGACAATAATTTTCTTGGCTCTTCCGATCTCGACAAAGAACTTAAATTGAAGAAGGTTGATGATTTACGGAAGAATGAAGACAATGGAAGAATCCTTAACGTGAAAAGTGAGAATATATTCCAGCCGAATTCAAGTAGATCTTTCCTACTTTGTAAAAATGATGGACTCCTAAAAAGGAAGCATGAAGACGATGAAGACACTTCAACATCATCAACATCGAATTATTACGGTAAATTGGGTGAAGACGATTCCTTCTACGGTGATTGTTACAGTGACTCTGAGGCTGTTGACAAAGACATAGACTATGATGAAGCACCTAAAGCTGCCAAGATCGAAGAATGTGGCGGTGTCCTGAGACCGAAACGATGGAAACGACGTGATATATTAAATAAATCTGATCAAGCTTGTGATGATCACCATCTCAAACATGAAAGTTACCCTGAGGTTGGTGGTAAAACGGAAGACACCAGAGATCATAATATTTATTATAAACGTGCAAGGAAGATGGTGGTAGAAGAGAATGATTACACTTCATGGAAAGATCCAAACATATTGGTTGACCGGCTAAGACTTCTACATGGTTCGCTTTGTGCAGGAAACTATTCGTGCATCAAAGAAATATCCTTCATACTCAAGGAACTGAGGAATGCTGGCTACATACAATAATGGCTTTTTTTACTTGCATTTGTATAATGTAAAGCAATAAAATAAATAATTTAAATTATAAGAATTTAATGTTTTTATTTTTGTTTTCTGATTTCTAACTAAGACTTAGATCTCGTAACTTGTGCTTCCTTTTAGCCTTTTTTTGTTGATGGAGCTTCCAAATGTGCTGCCTTTTCGATGATGGTGCTTCCAAATGTGCTGCCTTTTCGTTGTCGGTGCGTCCAAAATGTGCTGCCTTTTCGTTGTCGGTGCTTCCAAATGTGCTGCCTTTTCGTTGTCGGTGCTTCCAAATGTGCTGCCGTTTCGTTGTCGGTGCTTCCAAATGTGCTGCCTTTTCGTTGTCGGTGCTTCCAAATGTGCTGCCTTTTCGTTGTCGGTGCTTCCAAATGTGCTGCCGTTTCGTTGTCGGTGCTTCCAAATGTGCTGCCTTTTCGTAGTCGGTGCTGCCAAATGTGCTGCCTTTTCGTTGTCGGTGCTTCCAAATGTGCTGCCTTTTCGTTGTCGGTGCTTCCAAATGTGCTGCCTTTTCGTAGTCGGTGCTTCCAAATGTGCTGCCTTTTCGTTGTCGGTGCTTCCAAATGTGCTGCCTTTTCGTTGTCGGTGCTTCCAAATGTGCTGCCTTTTCGTTGTCGGTGCTTCCAAATGTGCTGCCTTTTCGTTGTCGGTGCTTCCAAATGTGCTGCCTTTTCGTTGTCGGTGCTTCCAAATGTGCTGCCTTTTCGTTGTCGGTGCTTCCAAATGTGCTGCCTTTTCGTAGTCAGTGCTTCCAAATGTGCTGCCTTTTCGTTGTCGTGCTTCCAAATGTGCTGCCTTTTCGTAGTCGGTGCTTCCAAATGTGCTGCCTTTTCGTTGTCGGTGCTTCCAAATGTGCTGCCTTTTCGTTGTCGGTGCTTCCAAATGTACTGCCTTTTCGTTGTCGGTGCGTCCAAAATGTGCTGCCTTTTCGTTGTCGGTGCTTCCAAATGTGCTGCCTTATCGTTGTCGGTGCTTCCAAATGTGCTGCCTTTTCGTTGTCGGTGCTTCCAAATGTGCTGCCTTTTCGTTGTCGGTGCTTCCAAATGTGCTGCCTTTTCGTTGTCGGTGCTTCCAAATGTGCTGCCTTTTCGTTGTCGGTGCTTCCAAATGTGCTGCCTTTTCGTTGTCGGTGCTTCCAAATGTGCTGCCGTTTCGTTGTCGGTGCTTCCAAATGTGCTGCCTTTTCGTTGCCGGTGCTTCCAAATGTGCTGTATTTTCGTTGATGGTTCTTCTATTTTTAATGTTGTTTTGACTCTAGTATTATTGTAAATGGTTCTTGATTTGACTAGCGTATTATTCCATACGGTGCATGTATATAAGCGAGTCCTAGACAACAGGACGCTCAGTTTGTTACTGACGTCGTCGGTGTAAGGATCACCTAGTTTGTTTCATTGGTGCATTAATCACGTAATTACCTGTTCTTGCGAACTTGATGGCATCTTTACCGACTTTAACGACGAACTCGATGGAGGTTGTACCATCGACTGCGGGAACCATGACGTCAGCGTCGACGATGGTGGAGCAGATCCCGTTGACAACGTCGATGTCAACACTGGAGGAGACTTCAACAGACGTGGTACCGCCAGCAGAAGAGACTTTAATGCCGCTAGTGCTGTCTGCACAGGGATACTCGGCGAACGTTGGTTCGCCATTAATGGAGACTTCAATGGATGCTGATTTGACAACTAGCGAACATCGGTGCTGTTACTGCGACAAGATTTTCTCAAACAACAGCAATGCTCGACGACATGAGAATAGAGAATGTGCCAAGAACCTATATCGTAAAATGTTTGTTTGTGAGAAATGTCATAAGCAGTTTGCCAGAAAAGATAATATGAAAACGCACATGAAGGCATGCAAAGGTCCTGCTGTTCGGCAGAAAGTAAAGGTTTCGGCGCAACAACGATGCATTGATGTTCATAAGAGTATGCCTGGAGATGGTGCAACTGCGGCTACGTCAGTATCTGGATCGGGTCTGAAAGGTTCGTTTTCATCACCACGGTATCCTTGCAGCTACTGTGATACGTCGTTCGCATTTGCTCATGATGCACGAAGACATGAGCGGAGCAAATGCACGAAGAATCCATCTCGCATGAAGTTTCGATGTGATGAGTGTCATGAATGGTTTACTAGAATTGATAATTATAGCGACGACATGCGAAAAACTGTAAAGGTGAAGTCCGTGTGCCTACTGCTGAACTACCTGCAGAAATTTCGACTTCTCGGTTTAGGTTGAAGGCTCGTGAGCGTACAAGCAAGAAAACCGATGTGCAGCAACCGATTGGTATGACGTCTGAACAGGAAAATAAACCTAAGACTGTGTTCGGCGCATTACAAGTGAACGATAATGGCTTCTACTTGGCGCAGTCTGCATTTCGTGGAACGTTGAAAGACTACTATTATCTAAATACGTTCGGTGAGTCGAAGGACATTTGTAATTTTCTTGACGATATCAGACAGAAGATAATCAATCAGCTTACTGATGATGTAGCAACAAACGGGCCTTTGAAATATAACTTGTGGTTGGACTGTATATATGGAAAGCCATATCCGTTCGATGACAAAGTGAAGAAGTGTGCATTCAAGACATCGGCTGCAGTAATTTACAGTTCTAACGATGTGAAGCAAACTGTTAAAAAGGTATCCAGAAACTCTGTCAAGAAGAGGTGGACTATGTCTGTAAAGGTTCTGGCTGGACTCTGTCTAGTATAAACCGATTGGAGCTAAGAATTAGTCATTTCACACCGCTGCGGAACTAAATGATTATAAGATTGCTGGCTTTCGCAAATGATCCTGTAGTAGAATAGAAATTATGTAATAAATATTATGTTTGTAAAAGAACTTGTGGTGTTTAATTCCTCGAACCTGTTACTATTGTGTTAAATTGATGTTATATTTAATTTTTTTGCATCGTCCTAGATCGTACCAAGGACCTTAGTCGACCTAATCGAGCAGTATATAGATTACAAATTTATTTAATGAATTTTGGAATTTTTCCCGAATTTCTAGCTAAATAATTATGGATTTTCAAGATGGCGGCCAAATGACAAGATGTCGGGTGTCACAGCAATAATAAATGATTACTGCACTCTAGCGGATAAGAATTAAACTAACATGGCGTCAGCGCACTCTCGCCGACGATACACTGATGATGGCTTCCAGCAGACGAGGACAAGATGGCGGCCATGACGTCATACTACCTGACGATATATATATGCTTTGAAAAAAAAGTGGAGGGAGTCAGTATGCCTGCAGCCACCGCGGGGGAAGGATCGGTCGCCATTTTTATTTTTTTTGCACTCGTCGGGTTTGAACCGAGGACTCCGAGCTCCGTGTCGTAAATGTTTGTTTTTTAAATATTTTATTAAATTTTTTATTATTTAATTTTTTTATAATTTTTAAATTTTTTTCATTAAAATCGGATAATAAATTTAAAGATGGCGGCCGTAACGTAAATTGCAACGGTGACGTCATAATTCAAAATGGCCGATAACACAATGCCGGAATGTTCGAGAAAACGAAATGACGTCATCCAAGATGGTGGATCCAAGATGGCCGTCGGGGTCAAGGTCAAAGGTCAAGGTCACATCCTGATAGAGGCTTAACTGAGGCTTGAGTTAAGGATGCTTAAGCCTCTATCAGGACATTTCTAGCCGTTGGGATTTTTAAGGACTAAATCGGGAAATTTTCCCTCGAAACGGGAATTTTTCCCTCGAAAACGGGAAATTTTTTCTTAAAACGGGAATTTTTGAGTCATTTTGAGTCATTTTTGAGGAATTTTGAGGAATTTTTGCCGCCGTGACGTCACAAATCCAAGATGGCGGAGCTGGCACCGGCACCACCGCCTGGCGCCTGATCTAGTATGCCCTATTATATACTACTGTTAATGCAAACTATGGTGTTTCTCCATGAATCTTGAATGAATAACAAGAACGTCACGTACCTAGCACTTAATGAAGCACGAATAAGCTTTACCTAACTGTACCAAGAATCACAAATATTAATGGGGCATCAGTGATTTCTTTTATTGTATGTTTTAGCTGAAATGGTAAACCAAGCAACGTCAATCAAAAAATAATAGTTCACACCAAGTTGTAAATGACATTAATGGTTCGTATGGTTGTAACTTTTCATCAGGTGAAGACTGTAACCTTAAGATAAATTTATTTTGAAGAAATCGTTTCTAGTTTTTCCAGGGAAGAAGAAAATTTTATTTTTAATTCCACTGATATGAGGAAATTTGATGAAAAAAAATCACGTGAAAAAGTTATTACTAAACTTATCAAAAATTAATGAAACATGAATCAGTTATCTCAATAACAATAACAAATCGCGTACAGTCAACGAGTAGAGTCTCGAGAAGTTAGTATAACCTTGAAGAGTTGAAGGCTCGTCTGTGAGGAACAGTGCCGAGCCCAGAACACAGTGCTCTAGGCTGAAGAGGCGAGGCGAGACCACGCATGCGCGCGGTCTTCTAAATGAGAGCGCGGCGGAGCCGGTTAACATACATATATAGTAATATACAAGCGTAGCTAACACAACACTCATGCTCTGCCGGCCAGGGCCCTGCTTCGTCAAACAACAAGTCTGCAAGCCGCAAGCTGCGTGTTTCTAAGCAAGTGCTCACTATCGTCAAACTGAACTGCTTCATTAAAAAAGTTGTTTGGCTTGTAAAATTTACCGACGTACAAATTTACGAATTAGTTTTTTAATGGTTCTAAATAGTTTTGATTAATTTGTTTACATTTAAAGAATATACTAATTTAAAATGTTAAGTTTTTTTTTCGGATTTAACGTGAACGTTTCGGGACTGAAAGGTTAGCAATGTCATGTCAGCAACATTCGTTTATTTCAGAATCTAATATGAATTTGAAAACGCCGTTTTGCAGGTAATAAAAAAACATTAGTAGGTTTGTATACATAACAATTCCGTATATTTTCTAATTTTGTGAAATTTACTACACTAGAAAATTACCTTTTTACAACAAATTATTTTTATTATTTGAAGCCACAATTAGGGATGAGATGAGTATTTAAATAAAATAATCTATTTATTTGTAAGTTAAAGGTAATAAATATCCTTGTATCAGTTTCCATTTATATCCTACATCTTCTCAAAGTCATTCAAATGCATTTGAGCTCATTTGGAACCTCCCGTTATAAGTATTCAAAAATTGTTACTAAGTCTAGATTAATCCTTGGTCTGAAACTGCGTGGCTTCCTAACCTCAACAACATTAATATTATCTTCATCAGTGCCTGCGAATATTATATCCACTCTACTCCCAAATGAAGCACACAAGTTACGCATGTAAAATATTTAATTTTGGTGTTAAGACTAGTATAAATTTTTACACGTGTTACAGGCTCACGTATGTTAAAAGATACTTTGTGAGATCCGATTGTAAAATTACTTGTAGGAACAAATTTTTTCTTGTATGTACTTCATATATATACTTCATATCCTAAATGTTTACCTGTATTATTTATAAAACAACTTGCTCGCTTTTTGCCTTAGCTACAATAGATCTGACTCGCGCCTGCAGACTTGCAGTTTGACGAATAGTGTGGCGTGCACTGCGGGTGGCGGTCTCAGTGGTTCAGGGGCTGCCGTTACCCCGGCGCTATCACCATGCCCCCTAAAAGCTATGTTTATGCGAAATTTCGGCATGGCTAATAAAAAAAAAAAAACAATTAACAACTTTTTTTTTTCATTTCAGTACAATAGATTAGTACCTCCATAGGTGAAACATGCTGGAAATTTTCTTATAGTATGAAAAGTTAACACAAAAGTACAATTTTTTTTATAATAGTTCAAGGGAAATGTTTGCAAATTTTTGATTTAAAAATAATTGCAATGTCATGGCCTTACTCTTGAAAAACCGACAAACAAAGGAAGGAAAAAATAACATTATGATTAAAAAAAAAGTTAAACTATTTTGCAGTATTAGCTTTAAGGCATTAAGGCAAAGTTAGGGGAAAAAATGGAATTGCTTCCTCAGAAGAAATAATCATTGATTTGTGTTAACGTTTTTCTTTAGAATGGAGCACTGTTACATATGGTACAAGGAACAGCTGATGGAATTATTATGGCTGTTATATATTTACTGTAGTGTAATACATAAATGACTATTATTGATTTAAAGTTATGTGGGAATGTTTGCAACAATATTTGTAAGAGAAACTTTATATTTGTTACACTGCATTTAATAGTTATTTAGAGTTCAATATTACTTTTACCTCATAGCATGAATAACAAAAAAATAAAAGGTTTTGTAAAAAACATTAAAAATTAAACGAATACAATTTAAGAATGTTATTTTAAAATAAGTTAAAACCATACACAAAGATTTGTGTGTTTTTATTGTTTTTTTTACAAAGAATATCGCTTGAATAATGTGTAACTATTAGAGTTATGTGTGAATCGAAGTTTAAAAAATTCCACGTTTGGTGCCCATAAGAAGTGAATGGTTTCACGAAGCTAAAATGATTAAAATATATATTTTGCGGCCTTTTGAGAAAATACGTGTAAATAAAAATGAATACGCATGAAAGTTCTCAGTGCAATCTATATTAAGGACTTTTAACAGTAGGAATGAGATTCAGTTGAGTACACAGACAAAAAAGAAAAAAATGTAAAACCTGTTATTTATGTTTATTCGCAGCTAACAACAATTGCAAGAGTGGCATAAGTCTGCAATTGATGACACAGGTTTCTGGACATGTACTCCTGTTACGAAATATATACTACATACTTTCTTAACATTGTAACTTATTGAAGGAATACGCAAATCAGTTTAATTGTGCTCTTTAAAAAAATAGTTAAATAGGTCCTACTGTGATGTTAGCATCACTCACTAGTACTAATCGATAATTATAGGAGCTTAATGTTGAGGGGTCAATGGCACATTTTATTTATTTCAAGTGAGGAACTGAAATTAATTTTCTCTTTTAGTTTGTGTTAATGACTTAAGTGTAACTGGGAATATTAAACTTGCCTCTACTGCTCTAAGGAATGCGGGTTCATTAGACACTTAGCCTTTTCGCCCGATGTAAGTGTTCTTTCTAAAAGTGACACTGATCTGCCTACTAATCTTGTGTACCTGCAAAAAACCTCGTTTTAGTCTTTAATTTTGACATAAATTATTTTGGTCATGATAGGTTTCGTTGGTTGTTTAGGTTTACGACTAATCACGAGTGGGCACTGTCAATATGAAAGCATCTGATTCACATATTTTGTATGGTACATGCAAGAGGAAGTTTGTTTCGTAAGAACTGATATGACTTGATATGACTGGTGTGAGCTCACCAGGCATCCGCAAATCATTTGTAAAGGCGACATTTCCTTTACATTGTGTGCATTTGAAACATACATAATAATTGGCGTGTGAAATTAAAAGCTCCCGTAGTAATCAACTTCGGATTAAACTTTCTTTAACGTGAATTTGTTACGCTTACAAGGCAAGTAAAGTGCGTGAACGCAGCAAATACTAGCTCATATTCTCTATGTATAACCTGGCTACGCCAAAAACTGTGTAAGCATTGAATTTACCAAAAAAAAAAAAAAAAAAAAAAAAAAATCATTTGTACTTTGGCAAAAATATGTATTTTTTAATGGCTTTAAAATTTGAAAAAAATTGGGCAGAGTTGTTTAGGAAGCAGAAAGACACGATCGCTGCAAGCTGCGGAAAATATTTTTGTTAATTTATTTACATATAAGGATAAATTTTTCTAATTTATATTCTGGCCCAATAGCTGCAATATTTATGTCGTTTTTAAAAGGATGATCTATTTTAACTATTCAATAATGTTGGTGTGTATCACTACTGTAAAGAAACCGAGTAGCACTGATGTTTGGAAACACTTAGTTGATGTGTTTGATAAAGATTCCGGAATAAGTCTCATAAATTTTCCTGTCAGTAATTTTGTTGGTAACTTTTTACATTTAATTCCATTTTCCCTTATGTAATTAGTTTCCTATTCAAATGGGATCACGCATTTCGACAAGTCTTTTGTAAGCTCCCTGCGATTTTCCCAGTTAGTATCCATGAGGCAGTTGAGTATTGGTATTTTTATTTGTGGATCCATGTGTTGAACTTACAAACAGACCGCACAAACTTCGGATCACCAATTTTGACGTCCCTTTGTCAAAGAAAAATACTTCCCAAAAGTAATTTACCTTGTAAATGAGAAAACCCAAAACTCAATTTTTCTCGATAAATAGTCAATCGAAAAAGAGGCAAAACACATAACACTGCGTGTAAACATGCTAAGGCAGTATGGCCCAGTGCTTAGAATGTCTAACTTACATGCTGGCAACATGCGTTAGATCCCTCGTTTTATTAATTTTTATGGAATTATTATTGAGTATGTGAAAATTCATGTTTATTTAAACTCTATATATAGTATTTGGAAAAAAAATCTTGTTACTTTTGTTAAAATAACATACAATGCACGTGGTGTTAACAGAACATAAGTTTTACATGTTTTGATAATAAGTATCACTCACAAAAATTCACTAAATCTAAAGAAAATGACAGTGACAACAATGTGTAATTATTGTCACACTTTGGTATGTGCTAAAAAAAAATATTTTTTATATTTAACAGTGTTTCGCTTATTTCATTTTACCTTCACCCTAGCATTTGAATGTTTGAAGTAAAAAAAAAAATTAAGTATTCACAGTAGGAGCGAATCCAATTCGTCATTGTGGTAGCCAGACACTTACTGTTGTGTTGCTGTTTTAGCTACTTCGCGTGCCACATCTTGGGTGTGTATAAGTTGTGCCTCGTTTATCGATCAGCCTTTTCTAGAGAAAAAATTAGTGTTGTGTTTTCTCCTTTACATGACAGTTTTATATTGGGAAGAATTTAAATCTTTCAAAGGGTCATAAAAATCGGTGACAAGATGTCCACACTCTCTCATTTTTAAATATAGGTTAGCTTCATGAAAGGTTACAAACCTGAGCCACTCTGCTTTATCCCAATTACCGCACAAGAAACCCCAAGGCCTTCTTGTTTACTTTGCATACATTATTGTTTGTGTTTCCATGTCTTTCAGGAGGATGCGACGAGAGGCAAAATGTCCTGGCTACTTTAAAGATTGATGCCAAAATATTTAACAAGATTATAGTATTATTAAGGGAATTCGACTAGAGAACAGGCAACTGTTATTATCTCTGTAACTTTTGACTAGGAAAAAGATCATTTGAGCCAGCTAGCAGAATATTTTAATAGAATAATGGAAAACTGGTCGATGGGTGGGGATTTTCGACTATGTTACAGCATCGCAGAGGATGTTTAAAGAATGCATATAAATATTTAACTCCACACTTTGATGTAAGCTAGGGCAACACTTGAAAATGTTGAAGGGAGAGACACCACAGGGACCGCAACCGTTAGTAACCCGCCACTCCCAAACACTCCGGCCATTGTAACACACATACATAAAACCCTCTCCTGACTAGAAAATATACTGCACTAGACACTGATTGCACATCATTACAGTCCATTACAGTCACAATTATCAACTGGACGTTCTTGGAAAATAAATTAATATATACATGACAAATATGTACAAGGTGTGTTTTTTTACAAAAGCTCTCAACAACTCTTTGTTCTTTCAAAGTTCATAGTCTTTACAGTATGCAAGTATCTTGAGTGTGCTACAGCGAAATAAGTCACAAAGAGCTGCACCTGTAATAAACTATAGAACATTCATCGTTCAAAAATGTACTAATGGTGCTTAGTACTGCTTCAAACTAACACACATGCAGCTTTGTAATTTTTCACAAGCTCTTTGACATAGCCACTTGACGAACAATGCATGGCACAAATATTTCATAAACGAAACTTTTAACATAATAAACAACACACGAACGAAGTTATAAATAATATCTAATGCTTTAATACAAAACACAGACGAGATTTTACACTTAAAGTAATTCATTTATCTATGTTTTTTAATAACTGTGCATCTGAGAAAAATTTTAACAGAAAACGGTCACAAATTTTTGTCATTCGGATGGGTTTAAGATCCAAATATACGCTAAGAAATGGCGAGGATAAAGTTTTAAGATTCACAATGCAGGTATTATATGTGTATATTAATTGTGGGATATTTTTTTTCCCTATTAGTAAAAATATTTCATACAATTGTATAGTATGTATTATTGCCATGAGTGTTTAGTACATAAACTGTTTATTCAAAATATTGTTAATAAGTAACAGAAGAGTTGAAATATTTGCATTTAGATCATTTTTACTAAAACATAATACATAAATTAAAAACTTAAATCACAAAAAGTATTTTCAGTAAAAAAAAATTTATTTTTAAAATAGATCTATGGCAAAATACTAACTCCTATGAAGGAGAGATGAAAGTATATAGTTTTCAATGATAAAATTTGTTTATTTGCTTTAAATATGAAGGAAGCACAGCCACTAAATGAGAAGAACAAAATAATATAAGAAAGCAATATTTGTAACAGTTGAAAGGTAAGAAGTTTAGTTTTCAAAAAAATAATTAAAGTTATACTGAGATGTTAAATGGCATAGAAACGGAATGTTAAACTATTTCTGTGGCACGGTGTTGCCAACATCACTCATGATGTTGGAAAACAGAACAATGTTAACAATATCGACATTATCACTGACTTCATTACTGTCTGTGATTGAAGAGCAGTCACCGCACACCTCACGACACGACCAAGTTACAGTTCAGCCCCAGAAAAACACAGTGGCCAGCGGAGTTCCGTCCTCGAGGCGGTCAAGTAGGGCAGCCAGGCGGCTACATGGCCAGGCGGTGGCTCCACGTGCTGTCCGAGGGTCATGCGTAGTGCGGGTACGAGCTGAGGTGCGACGCTACATGCCCGTGGTGGAGCGTCATGGAGTGGCCGCAGAACTCAACTAGGAGCGGGTCTGTCCTCGAGGCGGTCAAGTAGGGCAGCCAGGCGGCTACATGGCCAGGCGGTGGCTCCACGTGCTGTCCGAGGGTCATGCGTAGTGCGGGTACGAGCTGAGGTGCGACGCTACATGCCCGTGGTGGAGCGTCATGGAGTGGCCGCAGAACTCAACTAGGAGCGGGTCTGTCCTCGAGGCGGTCAAGTAGGGCAGCCAGGCGGCTACATGGCCAGGCGGTGGCTCCACGTGCTGTCCGAGGGTCATGCGTAGTGCGGGTACGAGCTGAGGTGCGACGCTACATGCCCGTGGTGGAGCGTCATGGAGTGGCCGCAGAACTCAACTAGGAGCGGGTCTGTCCTCGAGGCGGTCAAGTAGGGCAGCCAGGCGGCTACATGGCCAGGCGGTGGCTCCACGTGCTGTCCGAGGGTCATGCGTAGTGCGGGTACGAGCTGAGGTGCGACGCTACATGCCCGTGGTGGAGCGTCATGGAGTGGCCGCAGAACTCAACTAGGAGCGGGTCTGTCCTCGAGGCGGTCAAGTAGGGCAGCCAGGCGGCTACATGGCCAGGCGGTGGCTCCACGTGCTGTCCGAGGGTCATGCGTAGTGCGGGTACGAGCTGAGGTGCGACGCTACATGCCCGTGGTGGAGCGTCATGGAGTGGCCGCAGAACTCAACTAGGAGCGGGTCTGTCCTCGAGGCGGTCAAGTAGGGCAGCCAGGCGGCTACATGGCCAGGCGGCAGCTCCACGTGCTGTCCGAGGGTCATGCGTAGTGCGGGTACGAGCTGAGGTGCGACGCTACATGCCCGTGGTAGAGCATCATGGAGTGGCCGCAGAACTCAACTAGGAGCGGGTCTGTCCTCGAGGCGGTCAAGTAGGGCAGCCAGGCGGCTACATGGCCAGGCGGCGGCTCCACGTGCTGTCCGAGGGTCATGCGTAGTGCGGGTACGAGCTGAGGTGCGACGCTACATGCCCGTGGTAGAGCATCATGGAGTGGCCGCAGAACTCAACTAGGAGCGGGTCTGTCCTCGAGGCGGTCAAGTAGGGCAGCCAGGCGGCTACATGGCCAGGCGGTGGCTCCACGTGCTGTCCGAGGGTCATGCGTAGTGCGGGTACGAGCTGAGGTGCGACGCTACATGCCCGTGGTGGAGCGTCATGGAGTGGCCGCAGAACTCAACTAGGAGCGGGTCTGTCCTCGAGGCGGTCAAGTAGGGCAGCCAGGCGGCTACATGGCCAGGCGGTGGCTCCACGTGCTGTCCGAGGGTCATGCGTAGTGCGGGTACGAGCTGAGGTGCGACGCTACATGCCCGTGGTGGAGCGTCATGGAGTGGCCGCAGAACTCAACTAGGAGCGGGTCTGTCCTCGAGGCGGTCAAGTAGGGCAGCCAGGCGGCTACATGGCCAGGCGGTGGCTCCACGTGCTGTCCGAGGGTCATGCGTAGTGCGGGTACGAGCTGAGGTGCGACGCTACATGCCCGTGGTGGAGCGTCATGGAGTGGCCGCAGAACTCAACTAGGAGCGGGTCTGTCCTCGAGGCGGTCAAGTAGGGCAGCCAGGCGGCTACATGGCCAGGCGGTGGCTCCACGTGCTGTCCGAGGGTCATGCGTAGTGCGGGTACGAGCTGAGGTGCGACGCTACATGCCCGTGGTGGAGCGTCATGGAGTGGCCGCAGAACTCAACTAGGAGCGGGTCTGTCCTCGAGGCGGTCAAGTAGGGCAGCCAGGCGGCTACATGGCCAGGCGGTGGCTCCACGTGCTGTCCGAGGGTCATGCGTAGTGCGGGTACGAGCTGAGGTGCGACGCTACATGCCCGTGGTGGAGCGTCATGGAGTGGCCGCAGAACTCAACTAGGAGCGGGTCTGTCCTCGAGGCGGTCAAGTAGGGCAGCCAGGCGGCTACATGGCCAGGCGGCAGCTCCACGTGCTGTCCGAGGGTCATGCGTAGTGCGGGTACGAGCTGAGGTGCGACGCTACATGCCCGTGGTAGAGCATCATGGAGTGGCCGCAGAACTCAACTAGGAGCGGGTCTGTCCTCGAGGCGGTCAAGTAGGGCAGCCAGGCGGCTACATGGCCAGGCGGCGGCTCCACGTGCTGTCCGAGGGTCATGCGTAGTGCGGGTACGAGCTGAGGTGCGACGCTACATGCCCGTGGTAGAGCATCATGGAGTGGCCGCAGAACTCAACTAGGAGCGGGTCTGTCCTCGAGGCGGTCAAGTAGGGCAGCCAGGCGGCTACATGGCCAGGCGGCAGCTCCACGTGCTGTCCGAGGGTCATGCGTAGTGCGGGTACGAGCTGAGGTGCGACGCTACATGCCCGTGGTAGAGCATCATGGAGTGGCCGCAGAACTCAACTAGGAGCGGGTCTGTCCTCGAGGCGGTCAAGTAGGGCAGCCAGGCGGCTACATGGCCAGGCGGCGGCTCCACGTGCTGTCCGAGGGTCATGCGTAGTGCGGGTACGAGCTGAGGTGCGACGCTACATGCCCGTGGTAGAGCATCATGGAGTGGCCGCAGAACTCAACTAGGAGCGGGTCTGTCCTCGAGGCGGTCAAGTAGGGCAGCCAGGCGGCTACATGGCCAGGCGGCGGCTCCACGTGCTGTCCGAGGGTCATGCGTAGTGCGGGTACGAGCTGAGGTGCGACGCTACATGCCCAGGATGATGCGTCATGGAGTGGCTGGACGCAGCAGCAATGTTGGAGTACAGGTTGGCGCTCGGGTTGGTCCAGTATGACGAGGGTGACGGGAAGATGCTTGCTGCGAACACACATCACAAGTCTTGTGGTCCAACTGCAACATAAATTCCTCAGGGAATGTTTTACCAACCTAACATACTCTATTTGTTATACTGCGCATTGGGAGTTATAATTCAGCTTAATGTTTGTGACGGTATTAAACGTGTGCTGATATACAAGTTTTGCGAAGGTAAAGTTAAAATGAGCAGAAGACAAGTAAAAATCAGTCAACTGGTTCTCGAGCACTGCAAAGTTTAATTAACTGTTAATCAAAACAGGTTATGGTGAACATGTGACCTTGTAAACTTGTCACGACAGTGAATTGAACGGTAAGGCAAGAATCGTATGAGAGAGAATGTAAGACAGAACAGGGCCGAGGGCACATTGTATGATGCATTGATACTTAATTTGGAACAAAATTGTAATAGGTATCCATATAATCACCGAGTTTATTACAGTTATCTCAGAGTGTAGACTGTATACTTGCATCAAACTGGTCTGGAAAATGATGACTTCACTAATAAGAACCCTTACAAATTAGTGTCAATACATTGTTATAAGCATACAAATAGCATGTCAAACCCACATTTTAATATGCACTTTTATTACAGAATCTAGTTCTGAGAAGGTTTCCTATTGAAATAAAATTATGATAACGAGAACATTTTTAAAATGCATCTTATAACTTACTGGAATTAGAGTTTAAGTCTGAGGAACTTAACTTTTCAATTTAATATAATCACCAACTGGGAACAATAGTTTTGTTAAACACAAAAATAATTTATATAATTTATACAAACAAGGTAAATAAAAATAGTAAAAGTAATTATATTGAAAATAATAACAATTTTTAAATGGTTACATGTAGAAATTTCCCAGTGTCGTCAATTTAAATTTACAGTAAATCATGGTTCAGACTGTGTGGTGCTTCAGTTTGTCTGTAGTCTGAGCAATGCAGTCCAGTTACGAGGAATAGGGACAAAGCTGTGCCGCCAATAGTGGTTTTAGGCACAATTTTTAAATTTGAATTTTAAACTATCATCTTAACAGGAATTTTATAGCTTGAATTTAAACTTGTTCAGCCCACTGTAACATCCCACTTAATTTTTGTTCGGCTAGTTTCTCTAGTCGTTCCCAGCGCAGTATCTGAGACTTTGCCGATTCCTTTGCGAGGCTAGCTTTTGCCTCGTATTTTTCCCAACCCAGTGCATGACCGACGAATGAAATTCACTCCGCCTGTCGTGACCAGGACTGCTTGTGGCTGCAGCTTCACAGGGCAGCCAGTTTCTCAGAGCTCACCTGAGGTGAGCACTTATAGTCATGCACCATTCTAATGTTCCAGAGCTCTCGAGCACGTATAGATGCTCTGGGTAAGACATTCCTCTCGAGCCAGCACCCCCCTTCCCTCATTTCCACGAATCACCACCTAAAGCATTGGCCAGTGCTTAACCCCGGCCAGCGATGGTCTGTCTCAAGGTCTGGACACTGGTGTTAGAATGTACCGTCTCTGACCTCTATTGGTGGAGTTATCAACTACTTCGAGTCTTGGCCAAACACATACTGCCCCCTAGCAACTCATGCAACAAACATTCTCCTGTCCTCTTCCAAGCCACAAGAGCACTCCACCAGTCTCCTCCACAAGCCCCATGCTTGTGAAGTAGTCTCGTGCGAGATGTACGAGTCGACTTCTTCTCTGTTTCGGCCACTCTCCAGTAGATCGCGTTACGATCGGGCACTAACACCAATGTCGAGATATCGAAGCAAGTATTTCTCGACCACTCGGACGTCTTCGGAAATTTTCGGCCCTGCAGCCAAAGTATCCCCTCCTTTCAAAGTAAAGCACCAAACATAATTAAGCAACACAGGTGCCAAACCAGGAACTTTTCACGCGACTCCGCACTGACTTGATAATTTCTCGGCCAGCCCTCAGCACGATTCAACTTCACTACTACTTCTAATATGTAGTCGCCTCATCAAGAGATACTTTCCCTAAGCTTTTAGAAAGTTATCAGTCAGACTGTTCTTTGTGTAGAAAATGTTATAAGTGTTCACCGTGCTAGTTTCGGTTAGAACATCGCGGGCACCTCGGCGAGACCTCTCCTGAGTTCAAACTACAACACCCTCTTTTGGTGAGTTTTCAACAACCATTCTCTTCCCCGACTATTCCCTTTTTTGTGGGCACTTATGCCTATTTAATGACTGGCTGTGAAGCAGCTATAATTCGTTCGGATTTGGCTTGTTCACAGACAGGGTTCCAGACACGGAGCCGAGATTGAGGTTTTCTTCTGGTCCTCGGTACCTGAGACTACTATGGCGCCACCTGGTAGGCCGGCTCTATTATAAATTATCACTCCCGACTAGCAAGCTCCAACAATGCTACTTCCAAATTCTCCGCGACACCCACAGCGGGCTAGTTCGGCACTATCTCGGGAAGCCAGCAGTCTACAAAATATGTGATAGATAAAGTTATATAGACTTAAATTGTGTTAATGATTATAATTCTGATATTGTCAATAACTAGAGGTACTAACTGTAAGCAACATTGGAAAGCGTGTATATGTTAATTGGCTATTTGTTTAATATTTAGAATGGATTTTATTTTATATTATTGTTTTACATTTTTACAGGCTTGCCGCTATAATAAAATTTTAACTTATTAAGGTATTAAGCCATCTATTAATTGTAACTTATTAATGTGTTAGCCCTATTATCAATTTTAAGTAATTAACTTCTTTGTCAAACCAACTTATTATTATCAAAATGATGCTTGTTTTCTCTTGTTACAATTAACTATACAGCTATAGACGTGCCTGCAATTTTTTAATTTATTAATTTGAGGCTAACGATCCACTGTCCCCAAAGTGTTTTCAGGTAGACATTGACTTTCTTCGTTGTTGGGCCTTTAGTGTCACCTCTGAGGTTTAAAGTGTTGTTGTTTTGTTTGCCCGCCACTTCCAAAGTAAAGTATTATTCTCCTAACTATAAAATTATAATAAACAGACACAAAGGCCATAACAAAGCAGCATGTGTGGGGACTGTTGAGTGGGTTCCTGACATTCAGATGACCGGTGTTGGCGCAGCAAAACACTGGCCCTGGTGATTGCAGTCGTTATTGGGTCGCCCTGCGACGTTATGCCCATGTTTGCGGACGAAGTGTGGGCCACGCAGCTGGCCTGAATCACGATTATGAAATTTGGGTTTGGTGGCACTGGACCATTCTAGAACTATGGGTAGTAAGTTTTTCAGTATGCATGAGAGATTTGTAGGGGATACTCGGGGCAAAAAGTCGAAGTGCGCAGGGTTGGCGATGCATTTAGTGGTGTGGCATGTACTCAAAACATTTTTTTTTGGCTCAATTTTGTGAAAATAATTGTGTATGTTCTGGTTTGAAGACATTATTGTTATTAAGGTTGTCTAAATATATATCTAATAAAATCTCAATGTAAATATGTTAAGTTTATTATTGACCTAAAGTGAAGTGTCTGAAGATATATATATATGTATATGTATGTATAAGTATATATATAGACATAAACATTTTGAAAATGAAATTTAAATAATTGAAATTTTTAAAATGTATTTATCTGTATTATTTATCATTTTTGGAGCTGAACCTGTTTTTGTATAATTTTTCCTACCAAGTGTGACATCTTGTGCCAATATCTATGACCCTCCTACTTCAAAGAAGGTCACCTTTGTCAGGAAAGTCACTACTATAATTTTCTATCAGCTTGAAGCATGTTTGCACATAAACTTTCCTTGTTGGGCTATCTATCATCGCATCGAATTATTCTGATATATCCAAAGAAAAGACTTTTTTGTATTATCACCTGAACCTTAAAAACAATTGTCATAGGCATCGTCCATTAATCACGTGAGCCTCGAAAAGGGGGGGGGGGGGTCGGGAAAAATAACGAAATATCACAAGGGGGGAGGGGGGTGTAGAGCGATATCACGTGTATTTATTTTTTTCGCGCGATTTCTACTTATACGCCTTTCCTTTATTATTTTTATGTCAGTGAGAATAAACCTGCAACCTTAATGTGTGTGTGGACATTTTCATCACTGTGCTTAATTTTCCAGAATTAAATTAGATTATACCTATATTTAAAGATAATATTCTAAAATTTTTAAAAATTTTTTGTACCAAAAAAAATACACGTGATTTATTGAGGGGGGGGGGGGGGTAGTCTAAAACATCACCACAAATCACTAGGGGGGAGGGGGGGTTAAAAAATTGCTAAAAAAACATCACGTGATTAATGGACGACCCCATAATCATTTAAATAAAATTATGTAATTCTTTTGTTTCACTCTTAATTAATTGTAATTGCCACTATGGTGCAACAAGTAAATGTTTTAATCTCTTTTTTTTTGTCTTGCATAGCCCCTGAGCTTATTTATAAGTATGATGTATGAAAATTTTGGTAACTCAAAATACTCAATTACCATATCAAGTTAATGCAGAGTAAGTTATGTTAAATATGTGCATAATAATATATTTAAATAAATATGGTGTGAGTAGTATATGAATGGGGCTCCGGCGCCTGGAGTCGGAGTGTGGTTGCGGTGTGTGGTGTCGACCGCCATATTGGATTGTGATGACACGGCGGCCATCTTCGATGAGAGTGACCATGACCTTTGACCTTGACCCCGGCGGCCATATTGTATCCGCCATCTTGGATCCACCATCTTGGATTCGCCATATTGAATTCGAGCGCCCCACTCATTTGTAGAAATTTTCGTCATGACCGCCATATTTATTTTTTTCTGTTCCACTGGAGGCCGCCATCTTGGATGACGTCGACTTAGTTTCTGTTGTTTGTTCCTAGAGAGCGCCAGTGTCACTCTTTTTTTTCTGTTCCACTGGAGGCCACCATCATGGATACCGTCGACTTTGTTTCTGCTGTTTGTTCATAGAGAGCGCCAGCGTCGCTCTGTCTCATCACATAAGGTCGATGTTCCATTACCTACCATAGCTATTATGGTCCTTATTGACATAGTAAATTTACATTTTTATACAAAATACATTGGAAGCGCTGTGATTCGAACAATCGCAGCTCTGATCTCTAGGTTGGAAAACATACGCCTTTAACCGCATGGCTATCGAGACATTTACCAGACTGAGAATTCAATAAGGTATATATAAAAATAACATGAACATCGGACTTAAAATTTTTTTAATTTGAAGTAATAATAACACCACCTGTTCGAGACAGAACCACCATCATGTATTAAGACGTAACTGTTGCAATTATCGTTATGGTCTCCATCTTGAAAAACCGTAACTTTATGTTAGAAAATCGGGAAAATTTTTAAAAAACATTAAAAAATTAACCAATTGAATTAATTAATAAAAATCTTAAACAAAACTGTTGCAATCATTGTTATGGACGCCAAATTTAAAATCCGTATTTTTAATGCTAGAGATTCGAGAAAAATACCAAAATTCATCAAAAAAATTACTTATTAGAATACTGATCGATTAGTTCAATTCCTGTCCTTGGTTCGAAACCGCTAAGAGCAAAAAAACAGATCCTTCCTCCACAAAAGCCACCTACAGACTGACCTACCGCCACCAATATCAAGGTATATATATCGTCAGCTGGTATGACATCATGTCCGCTATTTTGTCTTCATCCGCTGGAGACCGTCATCTTGTTTTCGTCCACTAGAGTGTGCTCGTGACATGTTAGTATAATTTTCTGTTCACCATACCTTTAACCTCGACTGTTGGTATTGAACTTTGACATTGACCTTAAACTTTGACCTTGACCTTGAAATTTGACCTTGACCTTGAAATTTGACCTTGACCTTGAGATTTGACCTTGACCTTGATCTTTGACTTTGACCCGGACGACCATCATGGATCCGACTTTTTATGTTCAGTACATGCTACCAGGAGCTACCGCCTGCTAGTGGTCATTGCCACCATCTTGTTTTCGTCTGCTGGAGGACACCATCTAGTGTGTGTACTCGTCTTACCATCATGCTAGTTTTATTCCCACCTGCTACAGTGCAGTAATCGTTTATTATCAATGAGGTTCCCACCATCTTGACATTTGGACGCCGTCTTGAAATCATGTAATTATTTTGCTAGAAATGCGGGAAAAATCCAAAAATTCACCGAAAAAAATCAATTATTAATTTACAAATTGATTAGATCAGTTCCTGTCCTTGGTTCGATGCTTGACCAGTGACAGTTGTAACTAAATATTAAATAAATTTTAGATTATGTTTTCCATTACCTTTCGCGGAGTTTATTAATCATTCACTCTACGAAAAACAACTCAAGTCAATATACCTGACCAACGAATTAAATACAGTGTCGATTAGCCTAACATGTAAGTCTAATTTTTCAATAATCTGAATAACCTATAAGCCGTTCATGTACAAAGCCACACATACATATAGACCAAGTGTCTCCGGACCATGATACCGGCTCGTAAACAATATCAGACGTATAGGCTAGTCATTTCCGGACCGCATGACTTTCTTTGTCGTTAGCTAATTATATTCAATTGGACCATCGTTAAATTTTTATAAATACTAAAGGACAAGTGACCTTGAAAAATATTTTAGTAACGCCAAGAGGTTTTGAACTAGTAAATATTCAGTCACTACATATTTTACTACGCGCAATCAACAAAAATAAAGCACCATCAACGAAAAGGCAGCACATTTGGAAGCACCATCAACGAAAAGGTAGCTCATTTTGGACGCACCGTCAATAAAAAGGATGCAAATTCTACAAAACGAAAGCTCATTTAACGAAAAGGAGGTACATTCTCACGTACATTCAACTCGGTAGGATGCGATCGTCACTGTTAAGTTAGGATATAATGTCTCCATCAGTCTATGAATCTATCAGTTTGTAGTTCCATAAGTCATTGGCTCCAATTTGCAAAGGCTCCAATATTCATTAGCTCCATCAGTCATTTACTCCAACAGTCTTTGGCTCCAAAATTCATTGGTTCCTACAGTCATTGGCTCCAACTGCCTTTTGTTTCAACAGCTCCAATGATATTTGGCTAGAATGCAACGAGTCTAAGAAACTATGAGGCTACAAGGCTACGAGTCTAAAAGGATATAGCTTGTTACGAGTTATACATGGCTGCGAGACTGCATGGCTAAAAGACCGCGTGGCTACGAAACTATATGTCTATGAAGCTACAAGGATACAAGTCTTCGCGGCTCCAAATGCTCCAACAGCTCCAAATGCTCCAACTGCTCCAAAATGCTCCAACTGCTCCAAAATGCTCCAACTGCTCCAAAATGCTCCAACTGCTCCAAAATGCTCCAAATACTCCAAAAGGCTCCAAATGCTCCAACAGCTCCAAAAGGCAGCTACTAAAATATTTTTCAAGGTCACTTGTCCTTTAGTATTTATAAAAATGTTACGATGGTCCAATTGAATATAATTAGCTAACGACAAAGAAAGTTATGCGGTCCGGAAATGACTAGCCTATACGTCTGATATTGTTTACGAGCCGGTATCATGGTCCGGAGACACTTGGTCTATATGTATGTGTGGCTTTGTACATGAACGGCTTATAGGTTATTCAGATTATTGAAAAATTAAACTTACATGTTAGGCTAATCGACACTGTATTTAATTCGTTGGTCAGGTATATTGACTTGAGTTGTTTTTCGTAGAGTGAATGATTAATAAACTCCGCGAAAGGTAATGAAAAACATAATCTAAAATTTATTTAATATTTAGTTACAACTGTCACTGGTCAAGAATCGAACCAAGGACAGGAACTGATCTAATCAATTTGTAAATTAATAATTGATTTTTTCGGTGAATTTTTGGATTTTTCCCGCATTTCTAGCAAAATAATAACATGATTTCAAGACGGCGTCCAAATGTCAAGATGGTGGGAACCTCATTGATAATAAACGATTGCTGCACTGTAGCAGGTGGGAATAAAACTAGCATGATGGTAAGACGAGTACACACACAAGATGGTGTCCTCCAGCAGACGAAAACAAGATGGTGGCAATGACCACTAGCAGGCGGTAGCTCCTGGTAGCATGTACTGAACATAAAATGTCGGATCCATGATGGTCGTCAGGGTCAAAGTCAAAGATCAAGGTCAAGGTCAAATCTCAAGGTCAAGGTCAAATTTCAAGGTCAAGGTCAACATTCAAGGTCAAGGTCAAAGTTCAAGGTCAATGTCAAAGTACAATGCCAACTGTCGAGGTTAAAGGTATGGTGAACAGAAAATTATACTAACATGTCACGAGCACACTCTAGTGGACGAAAACAAGATGACGGTCTCCAGCGGACGAAGACAAAATAGCGGACATGATGTCATACCAGCTGACGATATATATACCTTGGTATTGGTGGCGGTAGGTCAGTCTGTAGGTGGCTTCTGTGAAGGAAGGATCTGTTTTTTTTGCTCTTAGCGGTTTCGAACCAAGGACAGGAATTGAACTAATCGATCAGTATTCTAATAAGTAATTTTTTTGATGAATTTTGGTATTTTTCTCGAATCTCTAGCATTAAAAATACGGATTTTAAATTTGGCGTCCATAACAATGATTGCAACAGTTTTGTTTAAGATTTTTACTAATTAATTCAATTGGTTAATTTTTTAATGATTTTTAAAAATTTTCCCGATTTTCTAACATAAAGTTACGGTTTTTCAAGATGGCGACCATAAAGATAATTGCAACAGTTACGTCTTAATACATGATGGTGGTTCTGTCTCGAACAGGTGGTGTTATTATTACTTCAAATTAAAAAAATTACAAGTCCGATGTTCATGTTATTTTTATATATACCTTATTGAATTCTCAGTCTGGTAAATGTCTCGATAGCCATGCGGTTAAAGGCGTATGTTTTCCAACCTAGAGATCAGAGCTGCGATTGTTCGAATCACAGCGCTTCCAATGTATTTTGTATAAAAATGTAAATTTACTATGTCAATAAGGACCATAATAGCTATGGTAGGTAATGGAACATCGACCTTATGTGATGAGACAGAGCGACGCTGGCGCTCTCTATGAACAAACAGGAGAAACAAAGTCGACGGTATCCATGATGGTGGCCTCCAGTGGAACAGAAAAAAAAGAGTGACACTGGCGCTCTCTAGGAACAAACAACAGAAACTAAGTCGACGTCATCCAAGATGGCGGCCTCCAGTGGAACAGAAAAAAACAATATGGCGGTCATGACGAAAATTTTATCAAATGAGTGGGGCGCTCGAATTCAATATGGTGAATCCAAGATGGTGGATCCAAGATGGCGGATACAATATGGCCACCGGGGTCAAGGTCAAAGGTCATGGTCACTCTCATCGAAGATGGCCGCCGTGTCATCACAATCAATATGGCGGTCGACACCACACACCGCAACCACACTCCGACTCTAGGTGCCGGAGCCCCATTCATATAGCTACTACTGGTGTGTTCCCGAAATATGTATTTTTCATATAAACTTAAAATCAGTTTGTTTCATTATTTAATTTATCTTTTTTTTTGCTTTTGTACATCGGTTGTGAGAGTCAAGGGTATATAGCCCAATTCATTGGCATGATCCAGTTTTTCGAAAAAATTATACACAATCTGGCTGAAAAGAAAGCCCACCTTAATTACTTGCGTAAAAAAAGTGTGAAATTTGAATGGGGAGAAGAACAACAATAGGCCTTCGAAACTTTGAAACAGGATGTTATTAGTCCCCCAGTCCTCCAAATGGCTGATTTCTCAAAACCCTTTGTTCTACAAACCGATGCTTCTAGTTCAGTCATAGGACCAGTTTTGGCACAAGTGTTCAATGGTGTTACCCAACCTATTGCCTTAGCATCCAGGACACTCACCCAACAGGAAAAAAAAAAAAAAAAAGAATTATACTGTTTGACTGTTATTTTGGGTATTATCGATAAATTCAGATTTTATCTAGAGTATGCAGAATTTTTGTAGGAAACCGATAATTAAGTTTTATCTTCGGTTTTGGCTCATCCATGTCAGATAGGCATAATTGGTCGGTGGGTCATGAGAATTTCTTGGTTAAAGTTTAAACTTCAGTACATCCGTGGGACACAGCATGTGTTTACGGATACTCTTTCATGTATGTTCGATAATACCCAGACTAATATAACACAAGATGAACTTTTTTGTAATGCACTTGTAACTGACTTCCCTTTGACATTCAAAAATATTCAGACTCACCAGGAAAATGATGAAGACCTTCAAAAAATTGTAAAAGAGATACAATCTGGCCTTCTACAGAGTTCATATTTCTTTATCAAACGGTATCTTGTTTTTCAGAATTCGAAACTCTCTGAAACATATAGTGCTACGAAAAATCCTGAAACCAGTTGTATTTGAGTATTTTCATTCCTCACCTATTGGTGGACATCTGGGAGTTAAAAAAAAACAACAACATAGAAGCCATTAGGAGAAATTTTGTGTGGAAGGGTATGCACACTGATATCGCTGAGAGTGTCAGGCAATGTCATCTTTGTGCACTCAGCAAACCTGCTCAAAACACTCATTTGGGTTTGTTGGCATCAGAAGTCTCTGAAAGGCAAATGCATACATTATTTATTGTGGGTTCTTTTCCAAGGAGTAAGTATGGGCACAATATGTTGTTGGTTTATGTTGATGCCTTCTCCAAATTTGTTTGGTTACTTCCTTTGAGAAAAGTCGATACACCTTCCACCTTCCACCAACAAACATTTTTTAACATTTCGGAATTCCGTCTAAAACTGTTTCATATTGTCGCGGTCTGGAAATTTCATTACTTTTTTTTCTTAAATTTAGTTTACTTTTGTTAACGTGTTGGTGTACGTGCGCGTTTCCAGGCTCGGCCGGTTGATTTCGACACGCGGGTATGGGAATATAGGTTACTGCGATAGAAGTTTGCAAGCGCCGCGGGCTTTTGCGAGGCTGCGAGGGTTGCTAATTCTCGTGGGTCGCTGGCCAGGGCCTGCTGAGAGGTTGCAACACGCCGTTCCAGAAAAACCCGCTGCGCTACGCTAGTCTCTTGTTTGTCGTTCTGTGTGTTCTGCCACGCGAGGCTTTTTGTGTACTCGTTTCGAGGACTCTGTCCTGATTAGTGATGCCATCTTGCGTCCGAGTTTGGAAACGTAGACGGAAAATTAACAATCGAGCAGCGCAAGAGGGAGAGGGGGAAACTCGCTCGCGCCTGCGCAGAAGGAATAGCTGACTTCATTTGTTTTTCAATTTTTCCTTGTGGGAAGGGAGGGGACCGCGAGTTGCCTTGTGGATAAGTTTTCCCGGTGTTCGTGTTTTTTTTTGTTTTTCCGGCATGGCCTAGTTTTGTAGTTAAAACCTCCTTCCAGGGAGGGGCCGAGGCTTTTTGCCTGGGGACCTCTCTGGGAGCCGGGTCCACGTCGGTTTGAAACAACTTTGCTTCGCCTCAAGTCAGAGGGTAAGTGGTTGGCCATGGCTCGTTCGCCACGACCATTTCTTGGACGATCTTCGTCTTAATCTTTTAAGTAATAATGTAGTATTATTCCATTCCTATTATTTATTATTTGGTTTTTGGGAAAAAGCGACGGCTGGTTATAAGCATGCAGGTAGTGGTAACTGGGAAGTATACTATTCTTCCGCGGAGCTGCGACGACGAGAGAACCGCCATGTTGTAGTGATAATTGTTTGCCGGCGGACGTCACTTTAATATGTATTTAAGGTATTTATTTATTCGTGAATCTACGTGATACCTTATTATTTATAAATTCTTCTGTTAAACTTTTTTTTTTTGTTTTATTTCTCAGAGTTTGTTTATTGTGCTTCTCATATTTGGATTAGTAAATAAAATCTGTGCTTGAATGAACTAATCATGTCTCTTTTCAGTGCATAAATTATACCCTACACTTCCTGTATAGGGAGAAGACTTGGTCTCGAGTACCATGCCTACCAGTGAGCTACATAACTACCCCCCCCCCCCCCCAATGTTATAGGTTATTTATTGTTTTGTGTATAGGTGTATGCGGGACGTCTGACGGAGGCACGTCACAAGTGGTGGAGGCGCCGGGTAATAGTCTCTTGTAGGGTGTTTGTGCTTTATTTAATTTTTTTTTCTCTTCTCTTTTTCTTTCAAATTTAATAATGTTTTATCCCAGAGCAGTGGAAGCAGGGTCGTGTGGGAGCACGCGGCGGACGTGTTGCATTGTGCTTCACGTATTTTTATTAGTAATGTTACTGTTGTTTTGTTTAAAGTTTATGAATAAAAAGTTTTTGGTTTAGTTAAGTTAGTCACTCAGTCAGTTAGTCAGTCATGAGTTTTTTTTTTTTTTTTGATCAGGTCACCTATCAAGGTTTATTAATTTTAATTACGTAAATTCTAATGCCGGTTTAATGATTATTTAATTAATTTTGAAAATTATCATAATTAAATTTTAGTTATGAACCTAAGAGTTTGTGTGGAGTTTTGGTTTAGGAACGATGTTAAAACTTGTGTTAAGTAATGTTGTAGACAGTGCTTGTTGCGGGCGAGTAAAGTCATGTGTCGTGGAGCGGTGACGAACGCGACACGCAGCTGTTCGCTGACCTTGAGCGGCGGCCGGTCCGGCGCCGTCCGGCTCGGCACGGCGCGGCAATGCTTGTTCCGGCCCGGTGTTTACCGGCCGGCTGGTCTTCCAAGGATACAGATAAGAGTTTCACAGTTATTTTTTTTTTAATGATTAATTTTATGTGCGTCATTGAATACACAGTTTTTTTTTATGAGTTAATTTAATGTTGAGAGTAATAATTCTAAAGTATTTATTTATTTGTCATTATAATTATTGTTGTTTTAATAATAATTAATTTTTTTTAACTTTCCGTTTTAAATTATAGGAGGTACACAGTAGAAGGGATTAGCTCTGAGAATAGTGTGAGGTTTGTTTATTTGTGTAGGTTAAGGGAATGAACTCCAGGGGAACAGTCTTTGAGATGAGAGAGTTGTTGTTATTGTCCAGCCAGTGGAGCTGAGCTGGGACAATTTGAGGTGTCCCTGGGAGAGTAGGGACGGTAGTCGCAGACCCATAAGAGATGGGCTGGCTACTGGTTAAGGGTCGGGAGAACCCTGTGTTGTTAGTAGTTGGGGCAGGAGTTCCCCATGTAGTACCGAAGTGGCTATCCCGTATGGGATAAGGGTACCACTTCAATTAATTTGGTTGGTGGGGTTAGAGTCCCCTGTTGTGTAGTGGGCCTATAGGAGATAGGCACTACAGCGAAATTTTTGGTTGCTCTGGAGGTAAATTCCCTGGGTTAAGTTAAGGAATTTTTCTTAAAGTTAGGAAGTAGGGAAATGTGAATCATTGTTGGAGAGTGAGTTAGTGTACCTGCCTACGTATTAAATTAAATTTTATTGAATTAATTTATGAGAAAGTTTATTGTGTTAAGGATAATGAAAGTGAGTTAATTTTTTTTTAAAAATTGTTTTTGAGTAAAGTATTTTAAGTAATAAAGTTAAATAATAGAGTGAGTGGGGACAGTTATGATTGAGTATTTTTGAATTTATTTTGTTTTTTTTTTCTACTTGGAATGTAATGTTTTGATTTGTTCTCTCAACATAATTAAAATTGAAATAATTTTTTTTAATACAGTGCCCCTTATACATTTGTTGACACAAGTAATAAAGCATTTTTATTTATTTACAATTTTATTTTAATTACACAAAAATTTGTATTTAGCTTGTGATACAGAGAAAATTTTTTTTTTTTAATGAGTTGTTTTGTTTGTGATTGATTCTTATCGGTTTTGTGAAAGTAGTGTTACAGTACTCAGTTCAGTGGTGACCTGTGACTGACTTCATGACTGAGAAGACTGAACATGGTGTTGCTGGTTGCACATCAGAGTGGATCTGATGGCACCACCAGTAGCTGTTGTTTCGAGGTGTTGCTGTTTTCACCCGACGAGACCAACCTGCTGATTGCTGCCTACAGCATAGCAGATGTTAAGGTGAAAGTATTTTTATTTTTCTTATCATGTTCACTAATTCTTTTTTTTAATTTTTGTCTAGGATGTTTAATGCAATTTTTATTTCAGCTTTCATGGTTTATTAATAACAGGCAGATGTAAAGCGAATAAAGTAAAGTACTTAATTTTTTTTGAGCAGTTTAATTTTATGATTGTCGATTCTGGAGTTTATTTTTTTTTCTAAGAGACTAAGTTAAATAGTAAATAATGTTTAAAAGTAACTTACATAATTTTTGTTGATTTTGGCTATGGCCCTGGTTCGATTGGGTGGTTCTTGGGTTAATAAAATTTATTTGATGATGATGGCATTTTGGGAAGTTAATGGAGTAAAGTAGTACAGACCCTGGAGGAATGGGCTGTAGTGTAAGAGGCACGGGAGGTGTAGAAGTGGTGGGCCAGGACTTGGCACCACAGGGATGATTGGTCGAGCCAATCCTCCCGCTGGGAACTCTTTTTTTTTTGTTGTTGTTGTTGTTGTTGTTGGGTTAGAGTCCCACAATGTGTGTCCACAGGAGGTGGATGTTAGGCATCTATTGGCTTTTGTTGTTTTGAAAAAGTTAGAAGCATGTTGATAGTCATCGATTTTGGGTTGGAGTCATTCGTGAACCAGGTGCCAGAGGTCAGATAGTCAGAATAATTTCAATTTTGATTGATGAGATTATTTGTAAATTTATTTAGTTTTGGTATTGAGGTTTGTACCTGTGGGTATGTTTAATAATTTTTTTTTTAAAGACTTTTCAAATAGTTAACCTATACCCATCTTTGTTTAGAATCGTTTAACTATTAGTGTTGCCCAAGTACAAAAGTATTTTCATTTGCCTATTTGTCGCTGTCACATTTATCAGGAGAACTTGTATGTCAAACTTAAGATACCTATTGTTCATGTTAATTCCAATTGGAAATTATTTCAGTTTGTTGCGGTACCTTTCCGCTGGAAAAATAACACTTGCCACTTGGAGCACGAGCCAAACTTTTTAGCCGTAAATAATGAGCAACTGGTGACCATTCAGGGTAGAAATTTGTTGGATTGTCGTCCCTTCGAAGACAGTTTATGTTTTGTTCCCAGATTTTCAGGTGATGCCATGGGAAGTTCTCTATGTCCTAAAGCTTTATTTCAGGGAGTGACTGCAGAGAAACTTGGTGAACTGTGTGCTTACAGATGCCATTCGGGAACCCACCTCATGATTACGCAGGCTGGTCCTGAACGGTATTTTCTAACTAACCCTGTTGGTAAACTAGAAGTACAATGTTTAGTGAATAAGAACCAAACCTTGTTTTTAGCTGCTGCGGATCGACCTGGCGCTGTGGACATTGAGGTCCCTTGCGATTGTCGCTTGTACATGAATGATGAGCTTAAAATTAATGAACTTTATCCGTGTGATTTTCTTTCTAAAGCCAAATTCCAAATGATTCATGTGATTCCAGCTGCTTGGTCAAAATTAAAAAAATTAAAGATTTTACCTTTAACAGCATCTTCACACACAGTTTTTCCTTCATTAGAAGATTGTTTAGACGAGGATTGGCCTTCTGTTATTCCTCACTTGAATTTGGTCGTTTCACGTTCCTTTACGAGGCCCGACGAATTACAGCTGCGAGACCCGGTGGAAGTTGTAAGCTTTTTGTTAAAACATTTACAAAGTATTTCTTTATTTGTGATTGGTGGTACTTTATTACTAATTGTTGTAAGAAACCCTTATCTAGTGGGGATTGGTACCTTCCCCTGCGTATCAGCTTTTAGTGAAAATGTCATGTTAACAATGGAGATAAGCATAACTCTATTTATACTTGGTGTCATAATGTGTATGATTCTTTTTCTGCTATGGAAATGGTTGTCACTCAAGTGGAAATTACGGAAAACTGAGGAAATCTCACCTACTGTACAGACTGATGTTGCAACTAACTACAAGTGAAACCTTTAACTTACGTGATCAATTTTCTGAGAATTGTCGATTAAAATCTAAGTTCGTTAGTGAGTCAGGTGAAGAATTTCATGTTTACCCCACCCTGTGTGATTAATTTTACAGAACTGTTGGTTATGTTTGATTTGTTCACCTCATGGAGGGCACATAGTTATTAAACACTTTTGTGGTTAGGATTTATAATGTTTTTTTTTTTTTTGTAATTAACTGTTCTGTTCAGAGGTTTTACTTTTTGTTTAAAGAATAAAAAAAAAGAGACAACAATCGAGGATGAATCTAGGGGTCCCAGCAATTATTAATCTAGGGTTAATTTTTTTTCTAATTATTTGTTTACGCTCGACTTTGATTTAACCTGGGTAGGGATACCTTGTTCCTGGCCTATCCCCTCCCCTGTCCAAACCTGTGTGCACTCGTGCCTCTGAAGACAGTGTAATTCCTTTTTCCACAGACTCAAGTGAGGCAGAGTTGTTAGCAACAAGTGTTTACGTTTTCTTTTTCTTTCTTGAAGAAGAGACAGTGCATCGATGTACCACATCCAGAGACTCCGACAGTTACGTAAGCTATGTGAAGAACTTTCCTTCGCCATGTATGTCCTCCTGACTGAGGACCATGTGTTGTGCAGCCATTGAACTTGTGTGGGAGATGGACTACTGTTTCCTCCCCTGTTGTGTGGTGGGCTGCTTATAACTCATGAGGAGTTATACGGTGGAAGCCCCTTCCCAAATTGGTTGCTGTGTGTATGCGAACTTTCTGTCTTAAAAGAATGAAGAAACGGATCAGCATGGGGCTCGTTTTCGTCGACTTGTGCCGAACGAAGAAATCAGTTACTCTCGGCCAACCAGTGACAATGCTATTTTTTTTTGTTCTGTAGCTAGTAGCTGCAGAGGCGTGTTATGAAGATCTTGGACTTCACCTAATCCTATGGACATTTCAGGTTCCTTTCCTGATGTTTATCCTTTGTTTTCCTGACTTGTATAGTCCATTCCTTTGTTTTTCTTGGAGGCCAAGCTCCCATTTTACTTTAGCTGTGTTTGTTTCATTTTATTGACATATTTATGATCATCTTTGTTGTTGTTGTTGGAGAATAACATGCCCCTGGACTCATCCTTGGTTAGTTATGCTGTTTATGGAACTGATAAAGATTAAATGTAGGGTGGATCTTTTTGTAAAATATTTGACAGCATTGTTTGATAATTATTCAATAGGGTTACTTCACAGTTTTACTTAATGGAATAATTTGAATTTCTTGCTTTTAATTGTTTAACATAATGTTTTGATATGACGTTAAAAACAAACCTTCCCCCCTAATTAACTTGTTGAAATAGGCTTGACAGTGTAGTGTATGTTCTTTGGTGAGATTTTGATACTGGTGTTGAAATGTTTGTTCAGTTTCACTGGGGAGACATCCCCGATGACATGCTGCGAGGAAGGCAGGCTGAGGGCAGAACTGCTCTGAAGGCTGGATCCTGGGTGTGAGCTGCAGATCACACTTCAAGGACTCTTCTCTCCAGCTTCAACTAGGGCTGATCTGTCCACGGTTCATGCCTCTCCTAGTTGTATGTCGTACGAGTAGTTTTACGATGTGCCAGCCACCATCGATTCTTACAGGAAAGAATTGTTTCCTGGGCTATTTTGTATTTTGTATTGGTTTAACTTTTTCAGTTTAGACTTTGGAATTAATTGTTGTGGTAAAACCTAACCTTCGTGCGCTGTCTTGTTCTAGTAGGCATTTAACTTGTAATTCTTTGCCCCTTGTTTTTTTCATTGTTAGGAATTTTTTTTTTATGGCTTGTGGGGCACAAGCCCTTACAGACCGGGGTAATGTCGCGGTCTGGAAATTTCATTACTTTTTTTTCTTAAATTTAGTTTACTTTTGTTAACGTGTTGGTGTACGTGCGCGTTTCCAGGCTCGGCCGGTTGATTTCGACACGCGGGTATGGGAATATAGGTTACTGCGATAGAAGTTTGCAAGCGCCGCGGGCTTTTGCGAGGCTGCGTGGGTTGCTAATTCTCGTGGGTCGCTGGCCAGGGCCTGCTGAGAGGTTGCAACACGCCGTTCCAGAAAAACCCGCTGCGCTACGCTAGTCTCTTGTTTGTCGTTCTGTGTGTTCTGCCACGCGAGGCTTTTTGTGTACTCGTTTCGAGGACTCTGTCCTGATTAGTGATGCCATCTTGCGTCCGAGTTTGGAAACGTAGACGGAAAATTAACAATCGAGCAGCGCAAGAGGGAGAGGGGGAAACTCGCTCGCGCCTGCGCAGAAGGAATAGCTGACTTCATTTGTTTTTCAATTTTTCCTTGTGGGAAGGGAGGGGACCGCGAGTTGCCTTGTGGATAAGTTTTCCCGGTGTTCGTGTTTTTTTTTGTTTTTCCGGCATGGCCTAGTTTTGTAGTTAAAACCTCCTTCCAGGGAGGGGCCGAGGCTTTTTGCCTGGGGACCTCTCTGGGAGCCGAGTCCACGTCGGTTTGAAACAACTTTGCTTCGCCTCAAGTCAGAGGGTAAGTGGTTGGCCATGGCTCGTTCGCCACGACCATTTCTTGGACGATCTTCGTCTTAATCTTTTAAGTAATAATGTAGTATTATTCCATTCCTATTATTTATTATTTGGTTTTTGGGAAAAAGCGACGGCTGGTTATAAGCATGCAGGTAGTGGTAACTGGGAAGTATACTATTCTTCCGCGGAGCTGCGACGACGAGAGAACCGCCATGTTGTAGTGATAATTGTTTGCCGGCGGACGTCACTTTAATATGTATTTAAGGTATTTATTTATTCGTGAATCTACGTGATACCTTATTATTTATAAATTCTTCTGTTAACCTTTTTTTTTTTGTTTTATTTCTCAGAGTTTGTTTATTGTGCTTCTCATATTTGGATTAGTAAATAAAATCTGTGCTTGAATGAACTAATCATGTCTCTTTTCAGTGCATAAATTATACCCTACACTTCCTGTATAGGGAGAAGACTTGGTCTCGAGTACCATGCCTACCAGTGAGCTACATAACTACCCCCCCCCCCCCCCAATGTTATAGGTTATTTATTGTTTTGTGTATAGGTGTATGCGGGACGTCTGACGGAGGCACGTCACAATATTATCAAGATTTGTGTTTCACTCATGGAATACGCCACATTACCTTGTCGCCATACTATCCTCCGCCTTCGCATGCAGAAAGATTCAACCATAACCTCCGTTCAGCATTAATCGCTTTCCATGCCAAGGACCAGTCTAGTTGGGACAAGAACTTAGTTTGCTTCAAATGGCATTAAATTATTCCACCATGAATCCCATAAATTATACCTTACGATTTAATGTTTACCTTTGCTCCGAATAACCCATTGTCTATCCTGTGGTGTTTGAATGATTTGTTAACACAGGATACAAAAAATGTTAAGGAAGTTTGGGCAGCTGCCCTCAAGAATCTGAAGCAGTCTCATGATAAGAGTCGCACTAAATATAACCAGAATCGTATTGTAAACCCCTTTCGGTCAGGTGATCTTGTTGTGTGTAAAGCACATCCTACCAGCAAAAGATAGACAAGAGAATGGCTAAATTGTCTTTTTATTGGTCAGGTACCTACCATATACAGCATTTATCACTCCTGTCACAGCTTGTCTAGTTAATCCTGACACTGGAGTTTATGTGACTAGAGCTCACATATCACACTTGAAGATATATTATGCCCAGAATTGAGTTTAATACCCATGGTTTAGGAGCTGCAGATCCTAACCTTGTGTCCTCTTGTTTTTGTTCTTTTAGGTATTTGACTTAGTTGATCGTGGACTGATCACCCACTGGTCCCAGTCTTGGAGTCCTTTGAAACTAATGTTTTGGTTGTTGAGTTATAAGTATATGAAATATCGAACATAAGTAAAAAAAAACCTTGGAACTAGTGTTTAAGTTTTGTTGCAACAAATTATGTTCTATATTTTTGTCTGGGGTATAACCTAATATTGCATGGTTATAATTTTTTTGGAAATTAGGATAATTAACTTAGTTAAAGTTTTGGGTATTTTTGGGTGATGTTTTATAGGTTTTTTTTTGTCTGGCCATTGACAGTCGGGTTGTTGTCTGATTTTATGTTTTAGTGCACATATATCCCCTTTTCGCTCTGCTCCGAGTGTTTGCGGCCCTACGACATGTTCGGGACATGGTGTCTTGTTTTGTATACCTACACTGTGGTTCGCGGCAATATCACGGCAAACCCTCTCAACACTGGTGAACTATTTGTAGAAGAAGGTTCTTTGTTATTATCAGGCAACTTTATTGTTCTAAATTGTGACTTGCTACAACTAGATAAACAAAGAAGAAGCTTTGGATCATATCATTACAGTAAACAATGTGAATCATAAAGAAAATGATTGTGGGTGTGAAAACTTTGCTTTTGGTATTCATCAACTCAAATATAATTTTGTCGCATATAAATCAGAGACTATGGCATGAACTTCCTTGTTGCCTCAGAGATCGTTCCCGAAAAAACATAGTTTTATTGACTTTGGTGGGAAGATCTTGCAAACTGTGTTTGGAATGCTTGATAATGATGATCTTGTCAATTGGGAACAAGATCTACAAGAAGTATCGAGTAATCAAGATAAAATGTCAGCCAGTGTGTTGAATCATATGATCTTTCTGAATGAGCTAGAAGAAAGAGTAGTTAACAACTCTAAACTTTTGAAGAATTTATCTAAACTTTATTTAGACAACTACAACACCATTTATAAGCTTATAAACAGTTATATTCATGACATTTGGGATAAAATGATGTTGATAAATTGGAAAATTGACTTGAACACACTTTTATTTCGGATCAGTGAAGCTCTGTCTAGTGCACATGTCGAACTTTCAGACATGAGCCAATAGTCCCAGCTGTAGTTTTGAATTGTTCATTGAATGTTATCATCAATGTGCCTCTAGCTAAAAAGGATAACCCGTTTGAGTCATACCATATCTTTGTCTTTCTGTTTTTCTTCCACAGACTTAATCATTATCTGGTACTAGAAGTTAATGATACTCTGTTAGTTAGTGCTGACAGAAATCTGTTTGCTCCAATTAATTCGAACCTACTAATTGGCTGTAGAAAACACGTACTTACTTTGTGTTCCTCTGTTTTCTCCATTTTTTTGATTCTCATGTTAATAATTGTGAATTTAATCTTTCTATTGGCAAACCCTATTTTTAATTCTGTGATAAATCTATAGTTTATTTACAACTTCCATTCTTTCTGAAATATCATTCTTTTTGGATTTTTGCAAGTAACACTTCTATTGATGTTACCTTTTTTATGTCGAACGACGACTGAGTCTTTTTCACCTTACACCATACCTATAATTGTTAGTGGATACATCAGCAATGCATCTCAATATGACATTGTAAGTCCGTTTTTTTAAGATGTTTGGTTCTGTTAGTTCATCCTTAGTTTTCAATGTGTCTTAACCTACCATTCATATTGTGCCGTGGATGAGATATTAAGGCACGTTTTATTTAAATTTTTGTTATCATAAATATTTTTGGAAATTTATTTTTTTACTCATCTTATATCTTTACTACCAGGCCCTCAGCCTCGGTTCTCAGAGACGATTTGATTTTTCTCCCAGCCTAATGCTTGGTTAGCAGTCTGGCTAATATTCCTCCCGCCTATATGCACGTCGGAGGCCCGTAACTTAATTTCTCTGCATGACTAAATTTGCATACAGCAGCTTTGTGGAGCAGTGCTGAGCCCTGCTAACTCTGTCACGAATCGGTATAAGGTTCACTAGCAGCAAGACACGACAGGAGGATCCCGTGGGCCTTGCGTCCCACAGACAATGCGTTTTTTGAAGTCTTCCCCCCCCCCCTGCTCCACCACCCATTCTTCTCAGAATTGAAACCAGGAGCGATGACTGCTTGTGAACTCCTGGGGACGGTAACCGAATTCAAGGCCATCTCAGGCTCGACAGCCGCAGATACGATTCTGGTCTTTAACGACATCTAGCGACGGCTATAGTTACTAACGCCACTTGTGGGCGTCGGCAGCGCCGACACTAGCGCATTCGCGCGGAGGTAACGACAACCTTTCTCCCCCTTATATCTCGGGCCGCTAGGTGGCAACACTGGTTGCTCCATAAGCCCCTCGCAGTGACACACTCGTTGGCCACAAATCGATTTCTTAGTACTTCTTCTCGCCACCAAAAGATAGCGCCTCAGTCGCGCAGTCACTCCAGTAAGATCTAATATATTTTATGCCGGACACCTTCGGGTGGGCTCGGTAATTTTCGGCACAGAGCCTAACCCCCTCCCATTCTCTAGAGATCCCGCGCTTATGATATACTAACGATAACCCGCGCTGAAGGGACTTCGGTGCGTGCCTTCTGGCTGACTGGTACCTCTTGTAGCTGCGGTCTTCGGCGAATTATCGGCATCGCATCTTGTATTATGTAGTCGTCTCAGACTTTACGGATGAAGTCCCTATCTGAAAATTTAGATTAACAAGTTAGTAGATTAGTAAAAAGTAGAGAACCTTAGTATTTTTTATATATATTTTTTCTTAAATTATTGAGACTTCCGCGTCTACCGTGGATAGTGGTTCGGGTTTTCCGAAACGAGACACCCTCTCCTGAGCGCCAGGACCAACACCCTGTTCTGGTAAGTCTTGACGTCATTCCCCCTTTAATTTCCCTCTATTGCCATTTAAGTATGTATACTGTCTGGAATTAGTTCTGATTCTTTGGAATTTGGACTTCTGTTTCAGACAGGGTTCCAAGTTTGGGGCAACCAAAATCCTCTGCCAGAACCTCTAGAGTCGGATCCTGAACAGAATCCACCATATTTAGGCCTACTACCTCGATCACCATCAACCTACAGCCCCGGGTGATAACCATGTCATTCAATCATTTTCTTTATGAACTTAAAAATAGTCTAACCCAGTTAAGACAGCGGACAGTTAAAGCAGTTCGAGAAGAGGAAATTCATATGATGTTTTGCAACGACTATATGTACAACCTTTAAAGTTAGCGATGTTAATTTCATTCATTTCTTTAAATATTGTAATTTTTGTTAAACATTTAGGGCCGGCCCTCTTGTAAATAAAGTTAAAGAATATAATATAAAAAGTGTAATTGTGAGGAATTTATATAAGATCACTTATCAATGAAAAACAGATGTTACAAAGGAAAATATAATCTATAAAAAAGAAAGTAGTGTAACGCACCCCGTATCCTAAAATTATATTATTTTAAATTAATTAAAAACACATTGGAAACTGCTGGGCAAAATATTAAGAAAATTACAGTTAATTACCAGAGGGGGCACGAGGTGATGAACAAGACAAAATTTACACTCCCTGTACACTAGTAACTTGGGAGTTCGTGGACCATTATGTAGAAGAAGGTATATGATAAATAAATACACTATATAAATAATTTGGTCTATAGATTTTCCTGGTTTATTATTAAGAGGTTTTGTTTTCGCATTATTTCGACATGACAATAAAAATCTTTGTAAGTAACAAAATTAAGGGGGGCACCCCTACATTATTTAAAACAATACATATTACACCTTAACAAAAAAAATGATTACATAGATTATTACTTTCCTTGATTCTACATGTTCTTGAGGATTAAGTTCTTAAGGCATTGCTCGCAGGTATATTTTTAATGAATTTAGTTCATACTATGCAAGTGGAAAATATATTGCTCCTATCACTCGGGTCTTCCCAGGATGACGTCGGACCGGGAGCCAAACTCTTCTTAAGGGGAACATCAGCTGGAGTCCCGAAGATCATGCAGGGAGCAATTTGTCTCCCCAGAAACTTGGACCCTGTCTGAAACACAAGTCAAATTCAAAACGAATTAGACCTGCATCCAGACAGTTATACACAGTCGGCGCGAAAGGCCAACAAATGGAAATTTGGGGAGGAGAAAAAAAATTCTGGATTACTCACCAAACAGGGTGTGGAATCAGGGCTCGCGAGGTGTCTCGCGCCGACATCAGGATGGCGCGCACCGAGATACCGCGGATGACACGGAAGAAACCAAATTTAACTAAACATGACATTTTCTAAATACTACATCTGACTGGCTACTGTACGAATGGGATCACATCCCTTAAAGCAACTGACTACATCTCTTATGCACACTAATATGCAGTATCCGCGAAAAGCCTCTTAGCGCAGAGGATGCCGAGAAGACGTGGTAAGTAGCTGAGGTCAGAGAACTAAGTGGCGGCGATGGTGGACACAGCTCCTAATTAAATCGGGTGGTCGGCTCTAGGAAAAAGGAGGGGGAAGGTTCGGCCCAGGGCCAAAAACATGCGGAGGTGTCCGAGGCGGACGTGACAAGAACACGACATGCGCGCTCTCTACCGGCCAGAACAGAAGGCAACAAACAATCGACTTCTACAGGCCGCGAGAAGAAAGCATAGTGCCTTACGGCGCTGCGGCGCTGCTTTCTAGCGGAGTAAAGGGGAACTAACTGAGGCTGTGAGCTGACTTGCCACCAGGTGTCACGAGGGTGTGCTCTACATGCTGGCGACCAGGCCCGCGGTTACTTTTTCTGTCGCTAGATGTCGTGGACATCTCTATAGGACCAGGGAGAAAGTCCTTGAAGCCGGCCATCGTCTTGGCTAAGTTCATGTCAGGTCACTGCTCCTGGCTTGATTTCTCAGAATAAGAGGAAGGGGGGAGAGGGGGGGGGGGGTTGGACAGAAGAAGCCACTAAGCTGGGAACAGGGGTTCACTGGATACCCGTTCGTGATGAGACTCGCTATTCTCAGCAGGCCTGTAAGAAGTAGCAGCTTGCAGCCCATAAGCTGCTCTATGCAATTTTGGTCATGCAGTGAATTAAAATTACAAACCCGGGACGTGACTGCAGGCGAGAGAAAATTCAACTGGGCTGCCCACGTCCACATTAGACTAGCAAAATATCAGATAGGCCCCTGAGAAAGGGGTTTCGGTCCACTGGCACAAAGTTTAAACACGTGGCGTACACCGGCCTAACAAAGAGTAAATCCCCCTTTAGCAACCAGATGAAAAGAAAAATAAAATTTCCAAAATTAATTTAAAATTATAATAAAAATTAAAAAAAAAACGTGTCGAAATGCCTAATTTCCAGCATAGTACAATGATTAATAAAATAAGGAAGTCTATAGACGTAACTGTTGTTTTTATTTAGTTAATCTATAATAATGATCCTTTTTCTCCCAAGTGTTCGTAGGGAGTCAATAATTTTCTTTTTATTTTCTCCTAGTGTCGCCACTGAAGTTGACTTTTGATAGCTATTAATATTGAGGGCCACAGTATTCAGAGTTTCCAAATCTTTTTACCTACTTATTTAATAATTCTTTAGACACTTGGGGTATTACAATATCCATAATTTGACCTCGAATAACTCACTTTTTAAGGATATTAGTAACATTTTATTATCACGACCCAGTGGTGTTCCTTCCCATGATTTTAATCTTTTACGTTCCCACCAACATGTCGAGTCCCGTTCCTACCTAAAATTAGTAGCCATAGCCATATCTTGCCTTGTGTTCCTTGTCATCCTTATTCTCAGCCTTGTTCTATGTTTCAAGTTATGGTCTAAAGTGACCACTATTCCTATTACTTCTTCCTCTATACCTGCAGGTACTATCTTGATTCTCTTAGCTTCATCCTTCACCGAGGGGTAATGGTATCTTGTTTAGTTTCATTGCGGTTTTTTTTATTGGGGCGTTACTCTTATGAGGGGTTATCTTAGTTTTAGTGTGACATATACTCAATGGATTTTTTTTGTTGTCAAACTGGACATCATGTAGGCTCAATTTTGTGAAAATAATTTCTTTATGTTCTAGTAGAAAACCTTGTTATTATTAAGTTTGTTTAAATAGATATCTAATTATATCTCAATGTAAATTTGTTAAGTTTATTACTAACCTAAAGTGAAGTGCCTCAAGATATATAAAATATATAAACATATGGACGATAAACGTTTTGAGAATGAAATTAAAATAATTTAAACTTTTTAAATGACTTCATCTGTATTATTGATCATTTGTGGAACTGAACCTGTGTTAGTATAATTTTGCCTACCAAGTTTGACATCTTGTGTCAATATCTATGACCCTCCCACTTCAAGGAAGGACATTTTTGTCTTGCCCTTCATCTTTTGTGGTCAGCCATCATGTGAACCTCGTAGTAGTTTTTGTTGTATTTAATCCATTTGATTATGGCGTAAATTTGTAACTTTATACCGCCATTTGGGTGAGTTTTCTTGTTTTATTCCGCCAGAATAAATTTAAAGTATTTATTTTTGGCTGATGTCTTATATATATATATATATATATATATATTTGCAAATTTCTTTCAGCGGTCATTGTGTGGCGTGAGACATCCGAGCCCATGCTTGATTAAGTCCTTTAAGTACCGGGATGGGAGTGAGCCTTTCTCCTCTGCTTATGGCCTCAGGATGCTGCCTGCAATTTCAGGAAAGTCACTACTACAATTTTCTTTCAGCTTGAAGCATGTTTGTGCATGGAATTTCTTTGTTTGACTTCTACATATCTATCATCGCATCGAAATTCTAATATATCCAATGAAAGGACTTTTTTTATATTATCACCTGAACCTTATAAAGAATAGTTATAATCATTTATATTAAATGATGTAATTCTTTTGTTTCACTCCTAATTAATTGTAATTGCCACTATGGTGCAACAATTTAATGTTTTATCCTCTTTTTTTTTTTGTCTTGCGGGGCACCCAAGCTTATATATATAAGCTTATGACCCCAAAGTATGTATTCTTTCATATAAACTTAAAATGCTTCCTTTCATTATTTAATTTATCTTTTTTTTTTTGCTTTTGTCTATCGGTTGTAAGAGCCAAGTTATGAGCCAGTCGGTGCATTTTCTCTACAATGATCCTCTATCTACACGTGCAGGACACTATGCCATTGAGCCCAAGGTCTCGGACGCTTCTCTGTTGTATTCTTTACGAAGCTAACCTAGCCAAGTGAGGTAGACATGGCAGAAGTAGTGGTAAAGATCGGTAAGCTCATTCTGGTAGTTGAGGCCCCTAGGTGACAAGTTTGTGGAATTTCAAGCTGTGGTCATTAAATAAAAACGGATTGGGCTCATTTGAGCAGGAAGGCTAAAATAAATGAGACAATAGATCCAAAATTATAAGTTGCAGTCAAGAACATATCTACTAAACTTATAAATAACAATTAAAGTCATAATGTCCTTGAAATTACTTATGCTAGATGAACGTAATCAAAATTTATCATGATAAAATTATTGTTTATTATTTCTAAAGTAAAAGAAAGTCTTAATAAATAACCCTTCCCGACCATGAAACTACTCTTGCAACTTTTTTTATTTTCACATTCTCTTAGGCACGTTTGCCTTCATCGCTGCGCCTCGCTCTTGAAGCATCTTGGCTGGCGTAACGCTGAAACAATCCCAGCCGAGATGCTTGAAGAGGAGCGCAGTGCCTCGCAAGAAGAGGCAGCCGTGCTTTGTCTGTCCCAGAACACTCTGTGTCCTCCTACTAGGCCGGGCGCCGGACCCACTTCTCCGCGCAAACTTGCAGCCGGGGCGTAACTACCGCGGGACCAGCTCTCCCCTCTCCCCTCTCATCGTGCTTCCTTCCCCTCCACCCGAACTTTCCCTGCCGAGAAAATGGAAGTCTAGGAAACTTAGTTTCTGATTGATTCTCTCGCAAATGACAGCAGGAAACTCGAAACTCTAACTCCAGGAATTAACTCAATTCTCGTGCCTTGAGAACTTGATTATTCCACCGTCGGCGGTGGAAGCCCGCGTAGGGAGACAGCGGCGGCAATCTGGCGAGAGGCGCGCTACCCCCTCCACTCACCCCCTCCGAGCGCAGACTTCGTTTCCGCCTCTATTTTGGGATTTGACAAAAACTTTTTCCGACGAGAATAAAATATTTCTCTTTTTTCCTCTCTCTCTCTTTCGCCATTTCCCAGCATTGCGTTGTGTTCTTATTGGAAAAAAAAAAGACAAAGTAGGATGACTGTTGGGTTTATTTTTTCTCCGTCTCTATCTTTAAGTTGAATGCAGAATTCAATTAATTTTGACGGAACTTATTTCCTGCGGAACCAGATTAAATGCTCGGGCGGTGGCTGAGGGTGGCTGAGGGTGGCTGGGGGCGGCTGGGGGCGGCGGGAGGCGGCTGGGGGCGGCTCACTACCGCACGTCACTGTTCTCAGTCCCAGCAGCCACCTAGCCTCGCAGACGCGTCTGTGCTCGCGTGTTCTTGCTTAGTTTCTACCTCTACCCGGTATCTCTTATCAGGGCAAGCATGTTCAACACTATATCCCTACATTCATTACACTGCAGTTACAAACTAAGGTATCAGGGAAAGAAGAAAAAATTTTTTTTTCCGGTTGTAAATACTGATTCTACTCCTACATACTTTTAAAATATTATTTTCTTTACAGGAACACAATAAAGGGTTAGACTTATTAAAAGTTATATTTGCCTTTACTATGAGTAAGAACGGTGGCAACAAATGTTGATTAAATTTTAATATGTTGACTTTTAAACTTAGTAAAAATCTCATTAAAATATTTAATGGAAATAAATATTAAATATCAAATTTAAAGCCAGTTTAACACAGGAGCCACATTACCTGCTTCAAAATGGCCAGTGAGTGGCACAAGGGTTGGTCTAGGGCTTATAACAAACAACTTAATCATTCTGTTAAATGGTTTGAAACTCAGTGGTGACATTAAACATTTTGTTAAATTTTTAACTGTTAATTGAATTATTTATTTCACAGAAACTTTCCCAACTAATTTGTAATATATGAACAAAATAGAAAGTTTCGCAAAACCAATATTTTAATAAAACAATCGTGGGCGAGTCTCCCAATGCTCGCCAGCCAGGAGTCAACATGTGACCTCGGCAACCAGCAGCAAGAGTGTGTCAACATCTGACCTCGGCAACCAGCAGCAAGAGTGTGTCAACATCTGACCTCGGCAACCAGCAGCAAGAGTGTGTCAACATCTGACCTCGGCAACCAGAAGCTAAAGTGTGTCAACATCTGACCTCGGCAACCAGCAGCAAGAGTGTGTCAACATCTGACCTCGGCAACCAGCAGCAAGAGTGTGTCAACATCTGACCTGGGCAACCAGCAGCAAGAGTGTGTCAACATCTGACCTGGGCAACCAGCAGCAAGAGTGTGTCAACATCTGACCTCGGCAACCAGCAGCAAGAGTGTGTCAACATCTGACCTCGGCAACCAGCAGAACGAGTGTGTCAACATCTGACCTCGGCAACCAGCAGCAAGAGTGTGTCAACATCTGACCTGGGCAACAAGCAGCAAGAGTGTGTCAACATCTGACCTCGGCAACCAGCAGCAAGAGTGTGTCAACATCTGACCTCGGCAACCAGCAGCAAGAGTGTGTCAACATCTGACCTCGGCAACCAGCAGCAAGAGTGTGTCAACATCTGACCTCGGCAACCAGCAGCAAGAGTGTGTCAACATCTGACCTCGGCAACCAGCAGCAAGAGTGTGTCAACATCTGACCTCGGCAACCAGCAGCAAGAGTGTGTCAACATGTGACCTCGGCAACCAGCAGCAAGAGTGTGTCAACATGTGACCTCGGCAACCAGCAGCAAGAGTGTGTCAACATCTGACCTCGGCAACCAGCAGCAAGAGTGTGTCATCATCTGACCTCGGCAACCAGCAGCAAGAGTGTGTCAACATCTGACCTCGGCAACCAGCAGCAAGAGTGTGTCAACATCTGACCTCGGCAACCAGCAGCAAGAGTGTGTCAACATCTGACCTCGGCAACCAGCAGCAAAAGTGTGTCAACATCTGACCTCGGCAACCAGCAGCAAGAGTGTGTCAACATCTGACCTCGGCAACCAGCAGCAAGAGTGTGTCAACATCTGACCTCGGCAACCAGCAGCAAGAGTGTGTCAACATCTGACCTCGGCAACCAGCAGCAAGAGTGTGTCAACATCTGACCTCGGCAACCAGCAGCAAGAGTGTGTCAACATCTGACCTCGGCAACCAGCAGTAAGAGTGTGTCAACATCTGACCTGGGCTACCAGCAGTAAGAGTGTGTCAACATCTGACCTGGGCAACCAGCAGTAAGAGTGTGTCAACATGTGACCTCGGCAACCAGCAGTAAGAGTGTGTCAACATCTGACCTCGGCAACCAGCAGCAAGAGTGTGTCAACATCTGACCTCGGCAACCAGCAGCAAGAGTGTGTCAACATGTGACCTCGGCAACCAGCAGTAAGAGTGAGTCAACATCTGACCTCGGCAACCAGCAGTAAGAGTGTGTCAACATGTGACCTCGGCAACCAGCAGTAAGAGTGAGTCAACATCTGACCTCGGCAACCAGCAGTAAGAGTGAGTCAACATCTGACCTCGGCAACCAGCAGTAAGAGTGTGTCAACATCTGACCTCGGCAACCAGCAGCAAGAGTGTGTCAACATCTGACCTCGGCAACCAGCAGCAAGAGTGTGTCAACATGTGACCTCGGCATTCAGCAGCAAGAGTGTGTCAACATCTGACCTCGGCAACCAGCAGCAAGAGTGTGTCAACATCTGACCTCGGCAACCAGCAGCAAGAGTGTGTCAACATGTGACCTCGGCAACCAGCAGTAAGAGTGAGTCAACATGTGACCTCGGCAACCAGCAGCAAGAGTGTGTCAACATGTGACCTCGGCAACCAGCAGCAAGAGTGTGTCAACATGTGACCTCGGCAACCAGCAGTAAGAGTGTGTCAACATGTGACCTCGGCAACCAGCAGCAAGAGTGTGTCAACATGTGACCTCGGCAACCAGCAGTAAGAGTGAGTCAACATCTGACCTCGGCAACCAGCAGCAAGAGTGTGTCAAAATGTGTCCTCGGCAACCAGCAGTAAGAGTGTGTCAACATGTGACCTCGGCAACCAGCAGTAAGAGTGTGTCAACATCTGACCTCGGCAACCAGCAGCAAGAGTGTGTCAACATGTGACCTCGGCAACCAGCAGTAAGAGTGAGTCAACATGTGACCTTGGCAACCAGCAGCTAGAGTGTGTCAACATGTGACCTCGGCAACCAGCAGCAAGAGTGTGTCAACATCTGACCTCGGCAACCAGCAGTAAGAGTGTGTCAACATGTGACCTCGGCAACCAGCAGCAAGAGTGTGTCAACATGTGACCTCGGCAACCAGCAGTAAGAGTGAGTCAACATCTGACCTCGGCAACCAGCAGCAAGAGTGTGTCAACATGTGACCTCGGCAACCAGCAGCAAGAGTGTGTCAACATGTGACCTCGGCAACCAGCAGTAAGAGTGTGTCAACATCTGACCTCGGCAACCAGCAGCAAGAGTGTGTCAACATGTGACCTCGGCAACCAGCAGTATGAGTGAGTCAACATCTGACCTCGGCAACCAGCAGTAAGAGTGTGTCAACATGTGACCTCGGCAACCAGCAGCAAGTGTGTGTCAACATGTGACCTCGGCAACCAGCAGTAAGAGTGAGTCAACATCTGACCTCGGCAACCAGCAGCAAGAGTGTGTCAACATCTGACCTCGGCAACCAGCAGCAAGAGTGTGTCAACATCTGACCTCGGCAACCAGCAGCAAGAGTGTGTCAACATCTGACCTCGGCAACCAGCAGCAAGAGTGTGTCAACATGTGACCTCGGCAACCAGCAGCAAGAGTGTGTCAACATGTGACCTCGGCAACCAGCAGTAAGAGTGAGTCAACATGTGACCTCGGCAACCAGCAGCAAGAGTGTGTCAACATGTGACCTCGGCAACCAGCAGCAAGAGTGTGTCAACATCTGACCTCGGCAACCAGCAGTAAGAGTGAGTCAACATCTGACCTCGGCAACCAGCAGCAAGAGTGTGTCAACATGTGACCTCGGCAACCAGCAGTAAGAGTGTGTCAACATCTGACCTCGGCAACCAGCAGCAAGAGTGTGTCAACATCTGAACTCGGCAACCAGCAGCAAGAGTGTGTCAACATCTGACCTCGGCAACCAGCAGCAAGAGTGTGTCAACATGTGACCTCGGCAACCAGCAGCAAGAGTGTGTCAACATGTGACCTCGGCAACCAGCAGCAAGAGTGTGTCAACATCTGACCTCGGCAACCAGCAGCAAGAGTGTGTCAACATCTGACCTCGGCAACCAGCAGCAAGAGTGTGTCAACATCTGACCTCGGCAACCAGCAGCAAGAGTGTGTCAACATCTGACCTGGGCAACCAGCAGCAAGAGTGTGTCAACATCTGTCCTGGGCAACCAGCAGCAAGAGTGTGTCAACATCTGACCTCGGCAACCAGCAGCAAGAGTGTGTCAACATCTGACCTCGGCAACCAGCAGCAAGAGTGTGTCAACATCTGACCTCGGCAACCAGCAGCAAGAGTGTGTCAACATCTGACCTCGGCAACCAGCAGAACGAGTGAGAACATCTGACCTCGGCAACCAGCAGCAAGAGTGTGTCAACATCTGACCTGAGCAAACCAGCAGAAAGAGTGTGTCAACATCTGACCTCGGCAACCAGCAGCAAGAGTGTGTCAACATCTGACCTCGGCAACCAGCAGCAAGAGTGTGTCAACATCTGACCTCGGCAACCAGCAGCAAGAGTGTGTCAACATCTGACCTCGGCAACCAGCAGCAAGAGTGTGTCAACATGTGACCTCGGCAACCAGCAGCAAGAGTGTGTCAACATGTGACCTCGGCAACCAGCAGCAAGAGTGTGTCAACATCTGACCTCGGCAACCAGCAGCAAGAGTGTGTCATCATCTGACCTCGGCAACCAGCAGCAAGAGTGTGTCAACATCTGACCTCGGCAACCAGCAGCAAGAGTGTGTCAACATCTGACCTCGGCAACCAGCAGCAAAAGTGTGTCAACATCTGACCTCGGCAACCAGCAGCAAGAGTGTGTCAACATCTGACCTCGGCAACCAGCAGCAAGAGTGTGTCAACATCTGACCTCGGCAACCAGCAGCAAGAGTGTGTCAACATCTGACCTGGGCAACCAGCAGCAAGAGTGTGTCAACATCTGACCTCGGCAACCAGCAGCAAGAGTGTGTCAACATCTGACCTCGGCAACCAGCAGTAAGAGTGTGTCAACATCTGACCTGGGCAACCAGCAGTAAGAGTGTGTCAACAGCTGACCTGGGCAACCAGCAGTAAGAGTGTGTCAACATCTGACCTCGGCAACCAGCAGTAAGAGTGTGTCAACATCTGACCTCGGCAACCAGCAGCAAGAGTGTGTCAACATCTGACCTCGGCAACCAGCAGCAAGAGTGTGTCAACATGTGACCTCGGCAACCAGCAGTAAGAATGTGTCAACATCTGACCTCGGCAACCAGCAGCAAGAGTGTGTCAACATCTGACCTCGGCAACCAGCAGCAAGAGTGTGTCAACATGTGACCTCGGCAACCAGCAGTAAGAGTGAGTCAACATGTGACCTCGGCAACCAGCAGCAAGAGTGTGTCAACATGTGACCTCGGCAACCAGCAGCAAGAGTGTGTCAACATGTGACCTCGGTAACCAGCAGTAAGAGTGTGTCAACATGTGACCTCGGCAACCAGCAGCAAGAGTGTGTCAACATGTGACCTCGGCAACCAGCAGTAAGAGTGAGTCAACATCTGACCTCGGCAACCAGCAGCAAGAGTGTGTCAAAATGTGACCTCGGCAACCAGCAGTAAGAGTGTGTCAACATGTGACCTCGGCAACCAGCAGTAAGAGTGTGTCAACATGTGACCTCGGCAACCAGCAGCAAGAGTGTGTCAACATGTGACCTCGGCAACCAGCAGTAAGAGTGAGTCAACATGTGACCTTGGCAACCAGCAGCTAGAGTGTGTCAACATGTGACCTCGGCAACCAGCAGCAAGAGTGTGTCAACATCTGACCTCGGCAACCAGCAGTAAGAGTGTGTCAACATGTGACCTCGGCAACCAGCAGCAAGAGTGTGTCAACATGTGACCTCGGCAACCAGCAGTAAGAGTGAGTCAACATCTGACCTCGGCAACCAGCAGCAAGAGTGTGTCAACATCTGACCTCGGCAACCAGCAGCAAGAGTGTGTCAACATCTGACCTGGGCAACCAGCAGCAAGAGTGTGTCAACATCTGACCTCGGCAACCAGCAGCAAGAGTGTGTCAACATCTGACCTCGGCAACCAGCAGTAAGAGTGTGTCAACATCTGACCTGGGCAACCAGCAGTAAGAGTGTGTCAACAGCTGACCTGGGCAACCAGCAGTAAGAGTGAGTCAACATCTGACCTCGGCAACCAGCAGTAAGAGTGTGTCAACATCTGACCTCGGCAACCAGCAGCAAGAGTGTGTCAACATCTGACCTCGGCAACCAGCAGCAAGAGTGTGTCAACATGTGACCTCGGCAACCAGCAGTAAGAGTGTGTCAACATCTGACCTCGGCAACCAGCAGCAAGAGTGTGTCAACATCTGACCTCGGCAACCAGCAGCAAGAGTGTGTCAACATGTGACTTCGGCAACCAGCAGTAAGAGTGAGTCAACATGTGACCTCGGCAACCAGCAGCAGAGTGTGTCAACATGTGACCTCGGCAACCAGCAGCAAGAGTGTGTCAACATGTGACCTCGGTAACCAGCAGTAAGAGTGTGTCAACATGTGACCTCGGCAACCAGCAGCAAGAGTGTGTCAACATGTGACCTCGGCAACCAGCAGTAAGAGTGAGTCAACATCTGACCTCGGCAACCAGCAGCAAGAGTGTGTCAAAATGTGACCTCGGCAACCAGCAGTAAGAGTGTGTCAACATGTGACCTCGGCAACCAGCAGTAAGAGTGTGTCAACATGTGACCTCGGCAACCAGCAGCAAGAGTGTGTCAACATGTGACCTCGGCAACCAGCAGCAAGAGTGAGTCAACATGTGACCTTGGCAACCAGCAGCTAGAGTGTGTCAACATGTGACCTCGGCAACCAGCAGCAAGAGTGTGTCAACATCTGACCTCGGCAACCAGCAGTAAGAGTGTGTCAACATGTGACCTCGGCAACCAGCTGCAAGAGTGTGTCAACATGTGACCTCGGCAACCAGCAGTAAGAGTGAGTCAACATCTGACCTCGGCAACCAGCAGCAAGAGTGTGTCAACATGTGACCTCGGCAACCAGCAGCAAGAGTGTGTCAACATGTGACCTCGGCAACCAGCAGTAAGAGTGTGTCAACATCTGACCTCGGCAACCAGCAGCAAGAGTGTGTCAACATGTGACCTCGGCAACCAGCAGTATGAGTGAGTCAACATCTGACCTCGGCAACCAGCAGTAAGAGTGTGTCAACATGTGACCTCGGCAACCAGCAGCAAGTGTGTGTCAACATGTGACCTCGGCAACCAGCAGTAAGAGTGAGTCAACATCTGACCTCGGCAACCAGCAGCAAGAGTGTGTCAACATCTGACCTCGGCAACCAGCAGCAAGAGTGTGTCAACATCTGACCTCGGCAACCAGCAGCAAGAGTGTGTCAACATCTGACCTCGGCAACCAGCAGCAAGAGTGTGTCAACATGTGACCTCGGCAACCAGCAGCAAGAGTGTGTCAACATGTGACCTCGGCAACCAGCAGTAAGAGTGAGTCAACATGTGACCTCGGCAACCAGCAGCAAGAGTGTGTCAACATGTGACCTTGGCAACCAGCAGCAAGAGTGTGTCAACATCTGACCTCGGCAACCAGCAGTAAGAGTGAGTCAACATCTGACCTCGGCAACCAGCAGCAAGAGTGTGTCAACATGTGACCTCGGCAACCAGCAGTAAGAGTGAGTCAACATGTGACCTGGGCAACCAGCAGAAAGAGTGTGTCAACATCTGACCTCGGCAACCAGCAGTAAGAGTGAGTCAACATCTGACCTCGGCAACCAGCAGCAAGAGTGTGTCAACATGTGACCTCGGCAACCAGCAGAAAGAGTGTGTCAACATGTGACCTCGGCAACCAGCAGCAAGAGTGTGTCAACATGTGACCTCGGCAACCAGCAGCAAGAGTGTGTCAACATGTGACCTCGGCAACCAGCAACAAGTATGTCAACATGTGACCTCGGCAACCAGCAGCAAGAGTGTGTCAACATGTGACCTCGGCAACCAGCAGCAAGAGTGTGTCAACATGTGACCTCGGCAACCAGTAGCAAGAGTGTGTCAACATCTGACCTCGGCAACCAGCAGCAAGAGTTTGTTCCTACAATACATGCTGCAGTAAACTTGTAATACGAAACTCGGACATTGAATTTAAAGTAGAATTCTTAAAAATAATGCCACACTTTCTCTCTGACCCGCCTCGTCGCTAGAATTAGTTGCCTGAATCGTAAACGTTGCTTGCAACCACCCTGTACAGACAGCAGCGCGGCTTCGAGCAACGACTTGGAAAAACACTCTACCCCTGCTTTGGACCAGATTTTTGTCATGGAATTTAATTAAAATATTGCCCATCTTTTTAAAATTCACTAAACAATTAATACTATTGAGGTCCTGCACACGTAGGAAGTTAAACTTATATTGCATTACTAATAAAATAACATGATAAATTTTAAAACACTATTTATAACACTAAGTATATGTTTGTATATTGGTTTTGCCTAAATGAATAAATTCAGTCTGTAAATACTGCCTGCAAAAAATTGTAACATTATTGAGCTGATTCAACATCATCATTTTATAATAATATGTAGAGAAAGTGAGTTTTTTGGAGTAAAGATTACTATTATTATTAGTATATAGTATTTCTAGAACTACGCTTTCTGTAGACATATGAATACAGGCATTTCGGACTATGGTGTTGGTACTTGATCCACCACTGACTTCTTTTCGAGTGGTTTCAGTAACTTCTGTGGAGTTGTGATTTATCCAGATACCATATCAACACATATACAATAAACAAATGTGAATATCCGCAATACTGTTCTTTACAGTACAACCCTGGTCACGCAATTTTATATATACACAGAGTAATCACTTTGTCTCTTTGTACTACTACACATGTATGCTGTACACATACAAATATCTGGTGTTTGTTGTTACCTTATTTGGTGTATGGTATACAATAATACGTACAAAATTTAGCGTGAATGGCAGTAATGAAATGTACCATTTCAAAATTAATCAGAGCAAAATTATAACACATATACTTAACATACACTTCACCTTAATTGACATAAATAAGAAACAAAAGAACGCAATATCCACATAAATACTCGAATATAACACTAGACCTAGAAATTAATATCATTCAACAACATATTCTAGAGCCACTTCCAATAGTATAGATTTAACAAAATAAATTGTTATCTAATCACTAGAATGGGCACTCTAGTATCAAATGTACTTGAATTAGTTAATTATTCAGGCAATTTAAAGTAATTTCTATTATTCAGTATCTCAATGATGTATTTTAAGAATTAAGTAATAGAAAAATCGCTAACTAGCTCTTGGTTCACTTGTAGACTCATTCTCTCTCACCTCTGAGCTGACAGACAATTTTTCAAAACTAACAAAAATATATCACTCATTTGTGTCTAGAAACTATTTATTTCAGTAATAAAATCCATTTCAATAGATACCTTAATCTTTTATCCATCTAATACTATGCTAATTCTCAAAATAATCATCCAGGAAGTTCATAAACTTTAAATGACTTGTCTATAAAAATAGACAGGCTCACCAGATATTTAATATGGTTTGCTGGATACACAAACCTCATTCACACACAACATTTTTTAACTTGTAATTATATTTGATCAGCAATAGTATTTATGCATTTAATTCTTGGATCTGAGAGGAACACCAAATATCCATGCTAGACTCTCTGTATAAGTTTTACAGATATTAATCTTCAGTAGCACTAAACACATCTATCTGATCTGCTAAAAGGCTCCCATTAGCGTTTTTTTCCCTTCTTTCAGACCATCCAGTATTTGCATATAATTTAAACATTACAACTGGTTTCTAGCAATGAATTCGACACCTATCAAACATTTGAACATGGGTGGCAACAACTAATTATTTCTGCACTGGGTACAGAAATATATGTATCCTAATATGAGAAACATTAGAGGGAATTACATAACTTAAAAAAAAAAATACACCCAAAACTTTTTAAAAGGACACATGAATGAACACACAGTACACACAGTAAATGTAATGAACACACATTATATACACTAACCATGAATGAACACACAGTACACACATGGACCCACACACACAGGACATGCAATGGTAATGTAATGCAGACATTCAACACACAGTAGCGTGAACACAGGCATAGAACTTATGATTCGTGAAATAACAACAATCTCTTTTAAAATCTTCAATATAATTTATTATTTTAATTTATACAAATGCAGGTAAAATGAGTCATTATAGTATGCAGCCAGCTTGTTTCAGTTCTTTGAGTATTAGGGCTACTTCTTTGATGTGCGAATAGTTTCCTGCACAAGCGAAGCATGTACAAGTCTTAACCTGCCAACCAATATGTTAGGATATTCCCATGATGCATAATTAATGTCTTCTACTGCTATCTTCCTTACATGTTTATTATAAATACTTTAAATATCACTTTTGTCCCAGTGATCATCGTAAGAATTATCAGAATAATTTATTTTATTACAATGTTTCCATCGTTTTGGTCTCAATGCTTCATCAGTCTTCGATCTCGCCTGCTTTAGGTGCTTCAGCATAGTCTTCGATCGCATCACTAGCTTCAGAGTCACTGTCGCCATTTCCATAGAAGTCAGCATATTCACCTGAATTACTGTAAGAACTCGAAATCGTCGATGTTGGAGCTTCTTTATGGTCTAAAATCATGATTTTTAAGTGTCCATTATTCTTCCAAAGTATTGAGGATCTACTGAATATGGGCTTGAATGTATTCTCACTTTTCAATGTGATGGTACTTCCATTAGTTTCTGTCTTCCTTAAACCATCATCATCCTTCAATTTATGTTCTTCGTCGCGATCGGGAGAGCTAATAACACCACTCTTCCTTAGTGTAGTGTCTTTATCAATGTTCTCTATCTCGTAAGTGGGCTTGGCTTTACATGTTATACCGTGTCTATTTAAGCTGTCAATTCGTGTTAACAACCTGCTACACCGATTATAGCTCAACATTTTGTGTAGTGGGTTTTTAACACAATCATTCTTCTCGTGACGTCTAGCATTCCTTCTCAGGTCCAAATCCTTGCTGCAGTATCTACAGCGGCGTCCTTCCGATTCAGCCGCAGACAACAAACCAGGTACCCTGGTAGCTTCTGTGACAAATGTTAAATGAAAATTGAGAGTTTTCAATTGGTACAATAACTTAAATAGAATTTAGGTTAGTTTTTCATCAGCGAGAGTTATTTATCTCATACAAGAAACTTGTCGTAAGTAGTTCTGCTTTCAACAGATGGCGCCAAGTGTTGCGTAGTGGCAAATGTTATTCATTTTTATGTGGGATGCGGGATGCTCTCACGATCGCCAGAGAAGGAGGGCTTCACTGGACATCAAGGAGAAGGAAGCTCGTCTTGCATTATAGTGTTTATTAACCGTCTTATCACATATTATTGGACTGTGTAATGATATCTTTGTTTGAATTCCACCTGATAAAAATATTGTAATTGCTGATTTAGTAGCAGTAATTCACTAATTAAAAGTAACTTTGAATAAAATTTGTATAAATCATTAAGTAAAAAATAAATAATGCAGAAATAGATTTCTCACAAACAACTAGAAGCACTCGGAGATCATCAACAGAAATCTAGCCAGAAATAATGAGGAGCACTCGGAGAAAACCAATAATGTATTGGCAGAAATAATCAGGCGCACATGGAGAAAACTAACGAAAGTTTTACTTAGTATCAGAAATGTCACAGAAAGAACTAAAAAAAAAAAAACTAAATTAAAAGTTACAAAATAATTATAAAAATAAAAAAAAACAAAAATTAAAAAAAAAATACAAACAATTCTGGCTTGTTCTAGAACTCCTTGCTCAACAAAGGAGAAGTTCACAAGCCGGCAGAATCTGTTTTTGTAATTTTTTCCTTCATGTTTTGTTTTTATAATTTTTATAATTATTTTGTAACTTTTAATTTAGTTATTTTATTCTGTAATGTTTCTGATATTAAGCAAAACTTGCGTTAGTTTTCTCCGAGTGCTCCTGATTATTTCTGCCAATCAATTTGTTTTCTCCGAGTGCTCATGATTATTCCTGGGTAGGCATCTGTAGATGATCTCCGAGTGCTTCTGGTTGTTTGTGAGAAATCTATTTCTGCATTAAATATTTTTTACTTAATGATTCATACAATTTTATTCAAAGTTACATTTAATTAGTGAATTACTGCTACTGTCAACATTTAAATACATCACCAACGTTTTCACACGTTTGTAACAAACGTGTAGTAGAGACGAATAAATTTCGTGTAATTTACGATAGTTTGTCATTCATACTTAATAAGGTATTATTCTAGTAGTTTTTCAACTTTTTTCAAAAACAAATTAAAACAAATTCTGTAATATATGTAAATCCGTAACATATATTTTAAAACCATCTGAACTTGATAATACATAAATGATTGTAAACCCCGCCTGGCGATGCGAGACGCTCGGACACGCGAGGAGTTGCTGGCAGAGCAGGGCAGTTACTGCACAGTGGCGGAGTTGCTGGCAGAGCAGGGCAGTTACTGCACAGTGGCGGAGTTGCTGGCAGAGCAGGGCAGTTACTGCACAGTGGCGGAGTTGCTGGCAGAGCAGGGCAGTTACTGCACAGTGGCGGAGTTGCTGGCAGAGCAGGGCAGTTACTGCACAGTGGCGGAGTTGCTGGCAGAGCAGGGCAGTTACTGCACAGTGGCGGAGTTGCTGGCAGAGCAGGGCAGTTACTGCAGAGTGGCGGCGCCGGGAACATGCCAAGTGGCTCGCGTCTCCTCGGAGTGCAGTTGACAGCTCCCGCGCCCTCCCCATGAATACTGAGAGGCAGGGCTGGTCGATAGTGCGTGCCGCTGGTGGTCCCACTCAGCACTGCATACCTCCACCAAGTATAGCCAGTTCGGTTAAAAAAAAAACTATAGGCCTAGTCATTTTTTATGATCGCAAATTGCTACACGATAACAGCAGTTAAGTTGTGAGAGCTGCAGACAGGCAGGGGCTGGCAGCTGCTCGCGAGTTGACGCGCGGGCTCCAAGAGTCTCTACAAGCCCGCTGTGTGCACCAAGCGGCGGTATTTGCTCATACGGAATCACGCCTCTCATCCGTGTTTCATATGCCTAGATCACATAAGTAGTCCTGCGCTCACTTTCCAGTCTGATATCATTAAAAACAATTCTTTCTTTATAAGGAAGCTTACCAATACATATGTATATATATATGTTTGTTTGTTCCATATGCGTTTCTAGACCATTCATCCGATTGCGATGGAACTTTGATGAGTTGTTATGCGCACGCCCGCCGAAGGTTTCTGAATTACTTTTACCATTTTACAATAGGTGGTGCGCGAATCGTTTCAACATATGTGCTAAGATCGAGTGCCTGTACAACATGTCGAACGAAGAGATTCATTACTTAACCGATTACTTTGACAGGAAACAGCCTAGGAAACCTGACATTATATCAATTAACTCCGTAGCCTAGTATCGTTTTAGTCTTAGAGTCCTGTAGCCTCGTATTCTCAGCTTTGTAGCCTCGTAGCTAGTTGGAGCCTCGTAGACTTGTAGTCTCATAGTCCTGTTGCCACGTAGTCTTGTAGCCCTGTGGTCTCGTAGACTAGTGGCCTCGTAGTCTTGTAGTATTATAGCCTTTTAGTCTCGTAGTCTTGTTGCGTTGTAGCCTCGTAGACTCGTAGCATCGTAGACTTATAGCCTCGTAGTCTCGTGGCCATTGTTGCCATGTTGCCTCGTAGCCTTGCAGCCTTATCTATACTAATATTATAAAGCTAAAGAGTTTGTTTGTTTGCTTGGACGCGCTAATCTCAGAAACCACTTGTCCGATTTAAAAATTTATTTCAGTGTTGGATAGTACATTTATCGAGGAAGGCTATAGGCTATATTATATTATAAATAAAATTAGGGATCCTTACTAAAAGTCCAATTTAGAATCAAATGCGTTGGAGGGGGTTAGATACAACATGCAGTACACGTACGAAGTGTGTGTTGACAATGCCGCAGGCGCTAGAAGTTTATTTCCTATTGCCTATTAACATTGTTGCCACGCACTAGATGTCTTATCATTCTTAATTTTCCCATACAAGTAAAAAACATCCGTGTGATATTAACAACGTAGCAATCAGTACCCTCATAAGAGCTCAATTAGTATTTAAATACTTTTTATCACTTTAAATCGCAAACCTAAACTATTGTTTTTTTTTCCTCTCTCTGTGTTTAATTTGTTTTTTTTCTTTTACTATAATTATTTTTATTATTTTTAATTAATTTTCATTTTTTGGACCATTAAAAATTTTCCTTTCCCATTAAAATTCTGACAAGGAATTGTGTGTGTGTGTGTGTGTGTATATACCACTCACTGACTCACTCATCTCGAGATCTCTAAAACTATACACCCGTTTGACTTGAAATTTAGCATAGTTACTCATTTTGTGATGTAGACGCTCACTAAGAACGGATTCTGCGGAAATCCGTTCCCAAGGGGAGTTTCGGGGGCGTAATATATCAAAATTTCCAGTTTTTGGTAGGAAATCACCATGGCAACGGCTGTTGCTTTGTTGATGCTTCATTCGTCTCTATGGCAGCGACTATTTCATTGTTAGTGCAGTCCTCATCACCGTTAAAATTTTGCGGGTACTTTAAATATAAAAAATTGCCCTTTATTTCAAGTATATATATTTTACAGACTTGAAACTTCACAGTAATGTTCCTTATGTTACGCAGGATGACATTTTCCAAAAATTAGATCCCATGGGTGGTTAAAACCAGGCAGCAGTGGGTACGTTGTCTGCATGAGAACAGGATTTTGCATTGTTCATGCCTTCTGCGTCTCCATGGCAACGGGCATCGCGCGGCAGTGGCGTATCCACAAGGAGGGGCACGTATAATGAGCGGCGCAAGAGTGATCTGCCTGTAGACTGCCGTAGCGAAGTACGGGTACATTAGTTGTACGTTGCGTGCACGAGTCGGGAAACCATCGGTGCTATTCATTTTCTCTCCGGTACATTATACAGCATTGTAATAAATTTTCACTGAATTTTTTTTATTTACCATTACTGTAAATGGGAGATGTGGCTTAATTTTTTTTCCATTAGTATAGCCGTGCGAAGCCGGGTCGGGCAGCTAGTAGAGTCATAAAATTGTAGCTTCTTATCCAAGAAGCTTGTAGCCTTGCAGTCTCGTAGCATCGTAGTTTTGGAGACATCGGGCCTCGTAGTCTTTTAGTCCTGTAGCCACGTAGTCTCGTAGCCTCATAGTATTGTAGTCTTATAACTTCAGAGCCAAATCGCCTTGTAGCCAAATGTTATTGGAGCAGTTAGGCCTAAGACAGCTGGAGCCGATGAATTTTGGAATCAATGACTTTGGGAGCTAAAGGCTCTTGGAGAAAATGACTTTAGGAGACAAAGACTGTTGAAGCCAAAGACTTTTGGAGCCAATGATGTTTGGAGCCAAAGATTGCTGGAGCCAATGACTTTTGGAGCAAAAGACTGTTGGAGCCAAAACAGTTGGAGACAAAGACATTTGGAGTCAAAGAAAGTTGGAGTTATTGTAGCCAACCGTAAATTATAGATCGCATAATACTGAGTTGAATGTTTGTGTAAATGTACATCCGTTTCGTTAAATGTATGTGTTTAAGCCTGTATTATCGTATCCTACTGTTGATATCGTATATCTGTGGTGAGATTGTATCTCTGTGACGAGATCGTATCCATTCAATGAGATAGTATTCGTGTGACGATATCGTATCCCGGAGGTGAGATCATAATATACCTGTGCCGTATCGCTGTAAGAGATCGTCTTCTGCAAAGTTGAATTTTCGTACAAATGTGTGTCCTTTTCGTTAAAAGTGCTTCCTTTTTTTGAATGTGCTACCAAATGTGCTTATGTTTTATGACAAATGTGATTCCTTTCTTGAATGTGCTTTCGATTGTGCTTCTTTTTTTGATTATGCTTCCAAATGTGCTTATTTAGTTGATTGTACTTCCTATTTTGCTTCCTTTTCGCTGATTGTGCTTCCGATTAAGCTTCCTTCTCGTTGATTGACCTTCCGATTGGGCTTCCTTTTTGACTGTGTTATCAATTATGCTTCCTTTTTGTTGTTTGTACTTCTTTTTTTATTGTGCTTCCACTTTGTCGAACGTGCTTCCTTTATTGATTGTGCTTAGGATTGTGTTTCCTATTTTGATTGTGCTTCCAAATGCGCTTACTTTTCATTGATTGTGGATCGTTAAGTCTGTACTCAGGACATATTGGACTCGTGGTTTGGAGATATGCCTGGTCTAACTGTCTGACATAGACATGGACTATTTAAAATGTTCGTCGAGTATCATAAAAAAGCTATTTGTTCGGAGACTCTGGAGCTATAGCCTAACATTTAACAAGACCTGGTTGATACTTAGTCCAGGTTGTGAAAACTTAGACTTCCATGGTAGACACAGCGCCAATTTTTATTTATTTCGTATGACAGGTATCTTGTACAGAGTCGTTTTTCGTAGAACGATCGATTAATAAACTCTACAAAAGATGGGAAACAGAATTTAAAATTTATTTTAAGCTTTAGTACTTGTGCCGCCAACTAGTATTTTTGGCAAAATTTTAAATTTAAATATTTTAAAAAAATTTAATAATGTCACCGGTCATTCCTTTGCTGCAAGAACTTAAACTTGTTCCTCCTCCTGTTTACTCCCATTTAACATTTATCAGACTTGTCTCCCCAAGTTTTCCCAGCCAAAGATCCGATTTTTGCCGAGTCGTTTGACAGTCAGACTCAGTATAGCTTGATCTCCTCCTTGGCGCACGAATGTCGCCTGTAATCCGCCTCCGATCCGTGACGAGAACTGCTAGGTCCTGCAAGCTCTCAGGGCAGACTACTTCCAAGACCTCGCCTGAAGCGAGCACTTCTTGACATGATCGCGAATCATCTTCGCCAACTTTCAGTCACGCCTCCGGGTCCTGTAGACCGCCTTTAACCACTGTCATCAGCAGACACCTCGCCCCCCCCCCTCAAAGTTTTCCTGGGAACTCTGCCCTGGGGCTTTGACCGGCCACTAACCCGGCCAGGGTCGGCCTGTCCCCAAGGCCACGACACTAGTCCCAAATGTACATGCTTATGCCACCTGGTGGTAGTTTTGCGAATTACTTCCCCTGGGAGTTTGAACGCCCGCGGAACTCCTGCCCTCTGGCGTCTCCCGCAGTAACCAGTACCCAGTAGTTCCTTCCCAGGCCACCAGAGCGCTGTCCTAGTCCGCCCCATAAGCCCCATGCTGCTAGCAGTGGCCTCATTCGAGTCGACCTCTACTCGGTTCAGCCACACTTCAGTAGGTCGCGCTGACATCGGGCAGTATCGCCAACTTCGAGATATCGAAGTCTGCCTTTCTCGACAAGCACCTCGGTAATCTTTGGGACCTTTCGGTTCGAAAGCCGAAGCCTTCCCTCTTTCTTTCGTTAATGTCGCCTTTTAATTAGGAGTCTCGGCCGCCCCTAACTTGCTGCGCGCCGCGATTCGGGACTGACTGCTTCGTATCTACATCATCAGGACGACTCTCCGTTTTTCTTTAAGATGCGATCAGACTAGACAAGGGATGGTTCCTACAACGGTAGTGTTTAGGCGTTAGTCAGTCCGTATAGATCTAGCTCGTAAAAGTAGTCATTAATAAGTCATCGATAACAATTAATTTTCTTTAATATCATGGAAACGTCCGCGACAACCGCGAGATCGCGAACTCAGAACAACCGGGCAGATCCTGGAAGACATCACCCGGTTTGGTGAGTTTTTACTACCACCACTACCCGACCATCTTCGTGACTAGAAGGCATTTTCTGCCTATTTCACCAACTGTCTGCGAGTCAGTTCTGAACCTATGTGTTTCGGATCTGTTCACAGACAGGGTCCAAACGCCGGACCAGGGACCAATCTTCAGTTACAAGCACCGGGCACTTTCCAAGGACCAGATCAGTCTCCACGGGCCGGATGACTAAGGCCCCCTGACATCCCGTCAGCTGTTCCACTTCGCCCAGCATCCTTCAAAGCGCCAGCCTTTCAGTTTTAAAACCTTTCCGGACTAGCATCCAACCACGACGTTTCTCAGAACAGAAATCCAGAAGCTTCATAAGACTCTTTAAAATTTTTATTGTCACGAAGTTTATTTAAACTGTGTGAATTGTCTGTGTGCCCATCATTTCATTAATGCGATCTTAAATCCATGTTGTATATGTTTTCTGTTAATCAATTAATATTATGTACTTATATTATAAAACGAAAATAACCAAAATTAAAATAAAAACAGAGGAACTGATGTCTGGACGAAATAATTATCTTACCTTCTGAAACCAAAAATCCACGAGTTACCCCCAGTCATCAGGAGAGACAAACGAGGCGTAACATACTTTTATCACTGGCTGGGAATGTTCAAATTAATTTACAAGGCCACTTATCCTGCTCCTTTGTTACTTACTTCTTAAAAATCTGTATATTTCTACCAAAAATGTCTAATAATTTATCATTTATAAATAATGTATTAAAATTTTTAATCAAATAAATAATATAGGTTTTCAGTTTGTTCTCTGGTCAGTGCAATACAGTATATAACTTTCTAGGAATACCAATTTAAAATGTATTCTTTTTAATTATTGGCTCACTCGAGATTCTGCTTTCAACTATAACAGAATTCACTAACGAAAAACTGTTCGTATATCTTTCCAAGTCCACATTGTAACCCTAGCTGTGGCCGTCGTTGTTATACTAAGTTTCAAAGAGTTAACTTTTGAAGGAACATAAGTTCCCTTTTCTTTAATTTTTAACTAAAGAATTTTCTTAATAATGTTTTTATTATTTAACTTTTTTGAATTGATTAGTTTTAATACTTTTGTTTGAAACAAGTAGGTAGGGCCTACTCCAAAGTCGACAATGTAAGCACATTTTTATTAATTTTGTAAAATTTTATCAATTTATTTTAAGTATAAAAATTCAAGATGACATCCAAATAAAAATGGTAGAATTAAAAAAAAAGTGGGTCCCTAGAGAAACGTCTTAGTTGTGTTTGTGAATTCAGAGTAACGTTGATTATATCTTATGTGACTATTTAATTCTTAAAACCTCCTGTAATTTATTTATACCATGTACAATATTTTGTATTCTTATTTTCTATTTTTTAAATAGAATTTCTTGCTGAAATAATAATAAAAAATTACTACTTAAATATAAAATTTATAAGCCACAAAGAATGGAGGTATGTGTAATTAATTATGAATGATTTTAATATCAGTTCTTTCAACATTAGTACCTATCACAAGGGCTGAAACACCTTTGACGGACCGTCTTACTATTGTTTGGGAATTACTATATTTGGAGGGAACTTCAATTAAAATAGATATTCCCTGGAAGATAGTTTTATTTACTCTTCAAAAATGGTTTCAATAATTTCAATATTTCAAAAATAAGCAATAAAACTTATAAATATTTCTTGGATTAATTTTACGATATTAACTTTCGATCAAAATTTATGCACTTCTTTACATATATTTAAATAAACATATACTTTTTAAGAAGAGAGGCCCCTTAACAATAATTGTTATACTTGGAAAACCAATATCTAATAAAGCCATTTAGAATTATCTGTCTTTCAGATGTTTTATCATAATAACAAGATGCCACTCCTTATCTGTGGACTGTGGGTGTAAACACTGCAGGCAGTAGTTGACTTGAGCTGGACATGTAACAGAAAACTTAAGGAGAGTCGCCCATTGAAACACGATCTGACGATGGATGCAGAAACTGAGAGATAGAAGTGGTACACATTGTTCTAAACGTTGTTTGGGGGGGGGGGGGGCTGGTACCCACTGCACAAAAAAACAAGAAGAGTTAAATACAAAACAACTATATAGCTTTCTCTTACCAATACTGTGAGTAGGTCAGTCGTCTCACCATGACGATGACGGAGATGGCAGTTTTACTGAAAGATGACCCAGGGCTCGAAAAAGAAATTCACTACACTACATATTTAAAAAGTAGCAAAGTCCCGTTCGTCTGACAACTACATCCCGGAGTAGATGTCGACTCGTGCACAGACGAAGTGAAGTGGAGACCGGCCTGCGAACAACTGCCTGCCTCGTGCGGGGACAATAGTTCTTGCCACTAGATGGCATAGGGGGCTCCTCCAACGGGTGGGGTGTTGCTGGCGACAAAATGGCGGATGACACTGATGCCCGGAGAGAGAGGGGAATCATGCCAATGTCGCGGCGAGGAAAGATTAGTTGGGCGGGGGGCGGGGGGAATGCTTCGATGCTGAGAACCGTGCTTACTCAGGCCCGATGCACAGCGCCGTGGTGTCTGGTGCGATGGGAACAGGAGGCCGGATGCAACTGAAGATGCCGCGCCTGGATCGGGCGCTTGTCTAGTGATAACACGGCATGGATTGGTGTGACGCATCTGGCCGCGGTGGCCTGACCAACTGGTCAAACATTAAAGTTTAAATTATAAGGACTACCTGGAGTACATAAATGAATAAATAATTAATGATGTCCTCTTCGTGCTCATCAAAAACCTGAATAAATAAAAAGTGTAAAAGTGTGCCACGGAATCCCTAATTTTCGGCACACTAGAATTTAGAACAATCTAAAACTCTGATTGTAAAATGGCCACCTCTGTAATTCAATTAGAAAGAGGCTGCCAGAGATAAGGTAAGGCAGTACATGAAACAGCAGGAGGTCTGCAGCCGGCGAGGGCTCGTGTTTCTGCGCCGTGACTGTACTCGCTCCCCTCCGCGCCGAACACAACAAATATTGGCGGGCGTATTTTCCGGCCGCTAGGTCCGGTCTCTGGCCGCGCCTACGCACACACTCACACTCACACGCGCTCACGCACGCAGATAGCCGAAACACTAAAAGTGCAATTGTTTGGATTTATACGCGGGCATTGTGCCGGCGCGCGCGACCATCAAGCCAGGCCCCTCCAGGCATTGTGAGCGCGGGGGCAGATTTACAACAGGCGCGGGCCAGCAGTAACTCCCGAGCTCGAGTATGAGCTGATAGCGCGGCGTGAATCAGGCTGCGGCGCCGGTGGCGCTGGTAGCAGCGGCGGGACACGCCACCGTAGCCATAACCCGTGAGTTATAATCTTAGTTTATTTTACTGCTTTGATGAGACTAATTGGCACAGGGCCATTTTTGGTACATTTGTGTATGTGTGTGTTTGTACACATATATACATAAATGAATGTTTGTTTGTTTGTGTTTTCTTAATGCGTTTCTAAACCATTCATCCGAATGCGATGTAACTTTGCACAATTGATCTTTGAAACCCGAGGAAGATCACTGTACACACCGGATTCAATAAAGTTAAGTCTTATAGCAGAATTTAATTTTTTTTGATGATATCTAACCATTTAATTTTTAACGGAAAGTTCATCCCATCTCTAAGAAATTTTGCACACTTCACTTTTGAAACACCAATAAGGTTATTGTCTTGGTGTGATAACGCGCCAGTCGCATCCATGGAGGTAAGTCTATGGAGTGGGTGCTCCTTCTGAAGTTGAAGTCAACTGGTTAGCAATTGGCAGACTGGGGTGGTTGCGGCGTGTCGCGTCACCCCGGGCTGACTCGACGCCCGAAAAGTCCAGAATGGCGGCGTCCATTCACGCCACTCCTCGCGGCGACCTCTGTAAGCCCGGAATCCCCAGGCCGCTAAGCGGGGACAATAACCCGAGGCGGGAGGGTGTGTTGGTTGCGGGGGACAATCAGGGGGGGGGGAAATAGGTAGTGAGGACCCTAGTAGTTCGGCCAGACACGCGGGGCATGCCTCACGTCAGTGGCTGACGCGTGACGTCAGAGGCCGTGCGGGGCCCTGCAGCCAGCTCCGAACCTGGCGTGCGTCGCGGTCGTAACAATAGGATACATAGGTAGATAGAGAGAGAAGTCGGAGATGTAGAGGGAGATATAGATAGATAATTATATAGATATAGCTAAAGAGAGATAGCTAAAGATAGATAGAGAAGTAGATATATAAATAGATTAAGATATAGATATATATATATAGCGGGGTATTGAGGGATATATAGGGATAAATATAGAGAAAGGTATAGGGAATTAGAGAGACTGGTGCTTTATTAATGTGTATCTATTGCAAACAAATTACAAAATAATTGAGTGAAGCATTGAAATTCAAGCGGCCATTAGGACACATAGAGCTTACGTTATAAAGTGAGTAAATTATACCAGTAATAGTAAAGAATAAGTATGTTTGCTAAGAACAACTATTGCCAACATAAATATGTTGATGAGATTATGTGATTAAAATAAATTAAAAATTTGATTAATAACATATATAATTATGTAATTTTTGCAAAAGAAGGGAGTCATTAATATAAAAAATATTATTTCCTAAAGTGTGCACAATAACTGCTCATAAAATAGCTTAAAGAACGCTAAAGTAAAACGAATGTGTTTTTAGATTTCACCCAGCAAAAGAGTATAAGTGAATTGTGTGGGAATAGAGGAAATTAAAACTACAGAAAATCTGAAGGTCAGAGAGAACGTGGAATTTATGTAAATGTAAAGATAGAAGCCCAAAAATCAGTCAATGGACCAATTTTTAATTTAATAAAAGATTAGATTTCGGGGTCTACTTACTACAAGCTATCAGATAAGATGTATACGCTGAGATTTAAGTTTGTCTTCAAGAGAAACAAAAATATATTGAAATAATCCAGTTTTTAGAGACATTAAAAATGTAAGACCAAGTTGAGCCCAGATATTGATTAATCAGGGAATTTTATACATTAGGCCAGCAATGGTCTGAAACCTCTACGCATTTGGTCGGAGATACAGTGGCATTGTTATGCCTACGGGCGAAGTGTGGAGTTTTCTAATGAGTTCCAGGACATGAAGGCAGCAGACTCCTCGCAAGTAGTCACACAAGGCCTGCAGTGTTCGTCCGTGCTATTGTTGCGTTCACCAGAAATCAGTCAAGTTTCATTGCTGGGTTAGTCCATGTGTCATGTGTTTTGATTTTTTTGTCCAGAATATCTGTTTTATTTATGACTGAGTAAGTCCATGCATCAAACACTGTGTTTTCGTTTGAATTTCCGGAATATCTGTTTAGATTCATGACTAGATAAGACTGCGTAACTGAGTTGTCATTGTGTTGCACAGAACATGTTTAGTTTCTTGGCTGGGGGAGGCCGTGCGAGCAGTATATACAAGTATGTTCGGAGCCAATGCATTTATGAAGGGACTAGGGCTTGTGTCTTGCCAGTCGTAAGGATTCCGTCATGTTCGGGTGTGTCGGCCTCTCGCCCCCCCCATGGGCGGGACCCCGGCGGCAATCCGGGTTCACGTCACGTCCGCACGTTTTTTAATCTGTAATTATTGACGTGATAACGTCTTATAAATAGATGAACGCCGGCTGCACGCACGAAAAATTGTCACGTTCCGCCTGAGCCGAGCGTGCAAGGACCGGCCAACCACCCTGAGGGAAAATCTTCTATAATATAAAACAGGTTAAAACGGGCTGTTTAACTAATTGTTCGTGATTATAATTAAACAAAATATTGAAATTAAATTTGCAAAAACTGTAAATAATATTTGAAAATTAAAATGTATGCAATTTTTTTTCAATGTTTTCTTATGACGTTATCACGTAAAATTATCGTCCGTAAACCGACTTTACAGACAACCCCTTTTTTATTAGAAAATATCGGAAAATGATAAATAAATATTCAAACACTCATTTAATAAATTTTTTATAAAAAATGTCAGCTAAATTTGCCGCCATATTAAAACTCTGCAATTCCTAAGCTAGAAATTAAGAAAAAATCCAGTAATAATAAAAAAATTCCTTTTAAGTTACTAATTAATTTTATCGATTACGGTCCCCGGTTCGCTCATTGGTAGAAGCAAAAATTTTATTATAAAAAACTATTAATTAATAAAATATAAAAATACATTAAAGAGGCATAAATACTTCGTCTACTAGCCTCAAGTAGGCTAATGATAATTGGCAGGCATTTTGAAATGCTGTAATTATTAACCTATAAATTAGAAACAAAATAAAAAGTCATAAAAAATTCACCTATATAATTATTGATTAATTATTATATTCCCATTCCTAGTTCAAATTTTGCCCCATGCAAACATTTTATATTACCGAAAAAACACTAATTCAATTAATCATCCTCATTGCTAACAAGGACTCCTGTCAAACTGAATCAATATGTTACTCGGCCAAACTATGCCTACAATGGAAGTCATTTTCGGTTCTTTATATACACTTCAACCATGTAATGTCCAATTCCAGACTTGTGGGCCAAGCGTCTCTGAACCAAGAGGTCGAAAATTTCTATACTGGATATACCTTAGAAACAGTCAATGTCTCATGTGAAGTGTGTAGGTCAATAGAACCCGAACCACGAGGCCAGGTCATGTCTAATGATAGTCGTACAGACCAAAAGTATCCTGTTCACGAGACCTTCGACGATATCTGTTCAATATAAAAAAAATATATGACTTATTTCAAGCAGATAAGACAAGAGTCTTCAAACTGTCGTACAATCAGTATGAAATAAATATATTCCAAGAAAGTATAACAGCAAACTAATTTTCTTTTATACTAATTAAAGAACCAATATATTACAATAATTATTAGATCATGATAAGGTTTTAAGTTAATCTTTAAGCCTTAGTAATTTTAAATACACCATTAAATTTGCTATTTAATATCATAAATGAATATAAGACCATAATAAAGGAGTTACCTTTACTCAAAGTCCTTGAGAAATACTTTAAGAAGTCCAAGAGGTGCTGAACTATTAAGACATCACTCCTTAAAACAGACTTGACGATACACAACAACGGGAAGTATTTAAATTAAAAAAAAAAAAAACTTTCAAAAAAGGAAGCACATTTGTATCCACATTAAATAAAGGAAGCACATTTGGAAGTACATTCAAGAAAATAAAGCACATTTAGCAGGATATTTGAAACAAGGAAGCACATTAAAAAAGCGCATTTCGTAGCACATTCATAAAAATAAGCACTTTTGGATGCACATTCAAAAACAGGAAGCACATTTGGAATAAAATAAAGGAAGCACATTTAGAAGAACATTAAAAAAGGAAGAACATTTGGAAGCACACTCTAAAAAAGGAAGCACATTTGGCAGCACATTAATAAAAGGCACATTGGGAAGCTCATTTGGAAGCGATCTAAACAATTAAACACATTTGGAACTACATTTAAAAGAGTGAATCATATTTGGAAGGACTTCAAAAAGGCAGCACAATAAGAGGCAAATTCACAAAACAAGAACTTTAAAAGAAACCCTAAAAAAGGAAGTTAGTTTGAAAAAAATGATGCACATTTCGAAGAACATAAAAAAAGGAAACAAATTTGAATGCACATTCAAAATAAAGCATATTTGTAAGGACATTTAAAAAAGAAAGCACATTTGGAAGCACTTCAAATGAAGGTAGAAAATTTGTAAGCACATTAAAAAAGAATCAATTTTAGAAGCACATTAAAAAAGAGAGCAAATATAGATCCACTACAAAAAAGGAGGCACATTTAGAAGCACATTCACTGGAATGAAACAAATTTGGAAGCACACAAAAAAAAGTAGGGACATTTTAAAGAAAATTAAGAAAAGAGCATTTGGAAGCACAAGAAAAAATGAAGCACACGTGGAAGCAAATTAATAAAAATTAAGATCTTTTGGAAGAACATTAAATAAAGAAGCACACTCAATAAATGAAGCACATTTGGAAGTACACTCGATTGAGTACACGGGCTACTTCGTTGATATGCGTATAGTTTTCTCCACTAATCGAGGCCAGCAACAGTCTTAGACGATCAACCGAAATGTTAAGATCATCCCATGATGCGTTATAAATCACTTCTGCTGCCATCATCTTCCTGGTATGTTTATAATTAATATTTTAAAATCTCTGAAGTCTTCTGTTTTATATTCAGTCTCAAAGTCACTGTCACCATCATCGTAGCTATCAGTATCATCATCGACAACCAACACATTTTCCTACTCACCTGATTACTGTAAGATTTTGAAATCTTTTACGTGAAGCTTCTTCATCGTCTTCAAGATTACTTTCTAAGTGACCATCTGTTTTCCGAAGGTCGAAGGATTTTTTTAATTTCGGCTTGAATGTATTCTCAGTATGTGCTCATTTTTCGAATTAATGATTGCTGTGTATATTGTCCGGTCATGCTACTGAATCTGGTTCTAGGTGTTAGGTGTGTCGGTGTCTGCCATCTTGGATTGCGATATCATGGCTTCCATCATGGATTATCTGGCCTTTGACCTTGGCCTTGACCCCGCACGACATCTTCAAATCTGCAATTTTTATAAATGTAATCAAAGGTGCCAATTTTTTCCTAGAATATTCTGCCATTTTGAATTCTGTTATATTTAAACCTAGAACCTTTCATCAAATTAGATTCCACCATCTTAGATTCTCAAATTTTATGCCATTTGAATTATGACACCATGTTTATCATCTTAGCGGTTAAAACTTTCCACCATTTATGCCACATTCACCAAAGCTAATATATGTAACTGTTATCAAAAATATCAGAAAATGTTTTATAACATATACAAATTTTAGTAAAATTTTAATACAATTTTATTTTAAAAATGCACTTATGTAATGGACATTTGAGTCCTCAGCTCGAACCCGGTTGTTTAAAATTATCAAGGGGTCCTTCCAACATAGTGGCTGTTGGTAGACTGACCACCAACAACCTAATGCCAAGGAATATGTAATACACTAACCAGTATGACGTAATGGTGGTCATCTTGGATCCACTATCATGCTTTTGTCTGATAGAATTCGCCACTGTCATATTGGTTTTTTTACCTGCAAGAGCACAGTAATGTCAAACACCAGACCACTTTCTGTTGTATCATCCGCAATTTTTTTTGGTAATTTTGCTACCATATTGAAAATCAATAACTAGTAAACTAAAATATCGGGAAAAAATTCAAAAATCATTAAGAAAAAACCTGATAATATATTGACTGATTCAATATATTCCTGTCCTAGGTTCGTTCCTTTGTAAGAGCAGAAACATTTATTTTAAATTTAAAATATTTATTTTAAAAATATTATCTTCATTAATATTTTACCTTAAAAGTCAAAGTCCCAAGTTCAACAAAAAACAAATATTACAAACCATATTTATTTCACAAATCATACTCTACAACAAACAAGCCAACAAGTAAATTCTTTAACATTTCTCGATATCCGCATCTTTTACCCAAGAATTGAAGCCGTGGTATGGGACCCTACCACTTGATGTTGGATCACACATTTCTTCGTTTGAGAATTTTCTCCACCAAATAAACGTGGTCAAAATATTTATGATAGAAGGTCCTAGGCTGCGATTTACGAACGTGGGTAACATGGAAAAATTCGGGGCATAATGTCATTGACGTTTGCTTCATGCTTTCCTGAACTTTTGTTTTACGTGTTGGGAAACACTATTTTAAGCAAGTATTAATCATTAATGTTTTTAAGCTTCATTTTCGCGGCAGAATGTATGTTTCCACAAGATATCAAGTAACTTGTAAGTTTCATTAGCTATTAACTGATGCCATATCTTGGTGCGCCAAGATCTGTTAAACATCTTGATTATAAAGGCTTTGACGTAAATAATTGTTGAGTAGTGTTTGATTCCCAAATTCTTCAACAAGCCTTGAAGAACACATTGTAGAACTCTTTGCTGAGATCCAGTTGCAGGTGAAATGGTCCACGTCCATCGTAGTGGCCTTGGCTACATCAGTCGCCTCTGATGTCACAGGTCGGGCCCAAGTGAACATTCAATACACGTCGATGACCGTCAACGTGTACTAGAAGCTCACGTTCATTCGGGAATATGGTATAATTTCAACAAGCTTCGCCTAGAAAAAATCATCAAGTTCACACACTACAACTTTGTGTCGAAGGTATTGCCATCTTGAAAGAAGCTGAAATTCGCGAGCGATTCTGGTTCTATTCATAGTATATAGCCAACTGCCCTCAGTTCTTGGAATATGGATACTATTTCATTGTTGTACGAATAGTTTCCTGCACCGAGGGAAGCTAAGAGCAGTCTCAAACAATCGATCAATTAATTTGAGACGTCCCAATAGACATTGTCAAAGTACTTACCACTTTATAGCTTTTTTAAAACTTTACCATGTACTGAAGAGTACTATGTGACGTGTTCACTAAAGAGATTAGCTAGAATAAAGATTTTTTTTTAAAAAGATTTTCCTCTTAATGTAAGCCATCTTCTAAATTGTTGTCGCGGAAATATGCATGAGTAAGTGTTAGCAGTTTTTTTAACTCCTAAAATTCATCATTGGAATAGCCTGCAGGTCCTAGAGAAACAAAAATTCATACAGACCTGAAGTCCCATTAGTTTTATAATCCCATACAAGTATAATGGTTTTTAATGGTGAAAATTATATTTTTTTAGCACCAAACATCTGTTTATTTTGTTTCATCTACACTTATTAGGTTATGTCAATATTCAAACTCGTATTGCATTAATCTACTTTCCAGGATTTTGCATATTAATGTTCATCCGAACAGTATGGTATGCCTGGGTGGGACTCATGAAGTTAAGTTAGATAGAACAGCTGTACCTGGACATGTACATCACACACTGCTCCTTAAAAGATTTAAGTTCGTTGGCACAATGCATATGACACTATTAAAAAAATAATAACTATTTTCAAGGAGTGAACACATTAAAGTCAATCCGACGAAGAATAATGTCTTCATGCTCTTTCAAAGAAGCAAGCTCATTGACTCAATGCAGACATGCTATAAACCATTCTCTAAGTAACTCCTAGATGTTAACACATTAAAACTTACCCGATGAGGATGGAACACCTACGCAGATACTCCGAATTTGAAGTTCGTAGAATGTGGGTAGCTTGACATAAATAACCTTCACTGGTCCTCCAAGATGCAAGCTCATTAGCACACTTACTACCAGATGCAAGCAAAACAAAGCTCACCCGACGAGGATGGGATGCCTGCGTGGGGACTCATGAAGTTGAGCTTGGTGGAGTGGTGGTAGCTGGACATGAACAGGTCTGACTGGTACTTGTAGGCGGCTGGGTCGGCTGTCGCCGGCTGCGTAGCTGCCGCCAGGCCTTGGAAGTCAAACTTGTAGGCGTACCTCTTCCCGTGGACTTTCGTCATTATGTTCTTGTCATAGTAGTACCTGCAGCACAAACACACCAACACAACAAGTTATAATGCCCTTTCAAGCAATGTAGCTTTCCAAGCACTCAATCAATAAAACCATAAAGAATGTATGTTACCATTCTAGTATCGCTCAATAAACATAATGATAATAACATATTGTTAAAGACAATTATTGGTTGAAGTCAGTATCTATAGAAAGAATTAAAACTAAATTTTGGTAGGGAACTTATTGAGAGGAAATTAGCATGTACTTGAATCTAAAGTAGCTTGCTGAGCAGCTAAAAAAGAGCTCTGCTAGATCTCTCGACTATCAACTGGAAAGAGCTGTGTGCATACTAGTGGCTACTGAGGATTACTCGTATCTGCGCCTTTCCTCTGACATCTGGGTTCAGTTCCTATAGCTTGAACCAGGATTCATCGCAAGTGGAAAACATGATGGACAATGCCGTGCATAGGTTTTCTCAGCATACTCCTGTTTCCCCCTCCCACTCAATTCGTCAATTCCCCATAATCATCTCATCAACTCTCACCTGTAGACCCCGAAGTTGACGAGACTTTAAGCACTAGTTCATTTAGTTTCTTACTTCCCGCTCTAGATTTAAAAAAAAGTTCTTTAAATAATTTAAGTAAAGAATTTTATTCTTTTTGAAGACTTATTTCGCAAAAAGTAAAAAAAAAGTCTTTGTTAGTGTGTGTGTTGAATAGAAATATCCGATATTTTAATTGCATGTAATCTTATTATTATAGAACATTATTCAACACATCCTAACCCCTTTAAGATCGTAATGTCAAAAACGTTTAATGTTCACTTTTGTTGTTAAACAAATATCTTACAAAAATTTCTTTATGAAGTTGTTTGCAAATGATACTGGGAAAAAAGATGAACAGATAAACGGACTTGCAGTGTGATGCTACGGGTTATGTTCTACAGCTTTATACAGTGGCTAAGAATTAATGGATAAAGGTTTGAACTACTAAATCTTCTCTTAAATGAACTTATAGCCAAACATATCTATTTTTTAGTTTATAAACTAACATATTAGACACATATGTGTTTTTGTCTTACAGAATCTTCATCCTATTCAGTTCAAGAAAGGAATCATCTCCCTTTGGCACAGCTTACAGGCGTAGGCAGATTTAGAAGTACCTATTTCTTCTGGAATATTATCTTAATTTCTAGAAACTTATTGAACTTTATTTACCCAGTATTAAAAAAAACATTTACTTACATTACATGCAACGAAAATGTTTCAAATGATTAAAATTCAATACATTCAGCATTTGACATCTTAAGACCTAGTTTCATACTATGTCTTCTTAGGTAGTTGTGCATTTTTTGACCTTAAAACACTATATTTCGTCTCTCGAACTAATAGGTGGACGCATAAATATTTGTTCAAGACCATGTTTTAAGATCATATTTAAAAGGTTTAAATATGTTTGAACGAATTTGATTGAACCCAACTCCATAGGGAATTGCCCCCTAGTTTTACTTCGCTAACCCGGCTTTCTTAGGCGTAAGTGCTTTCCGTCTCGGGGCCCCACGGGCGTGGATGTGGAATACGTCATTAACGCAGTCGGGAAAGCCGTTAGAGCTCCGGCTATGACTATAGGCTGAGGCTACCCATCTCAGCATCGCCACCAGCAAGAACCTTCTGCCTCACTCAGCTAACCAGACCAACTTCGCCCTTATCCCTTATACCTTATCAGTGCTGCTGGCACCTACCCCGATCCACCACAGCACTCTGGGAGGCCCCAGTCTCTCAGAAACCCCGTGGTGCAGTGGAGGACTAGTCAACCTCTGCTAGCTGTCCGGGCTAGTACCGGAGCTGTGTCAGGGCTAGGGGACCCTCCGAGCTTGCTCCAAGCACCGAGTGCGAGACCCACCCTATCTGATCCTGGGCCTCAGTGGGATCCATTCACAAGAAGGATCATCCCGCACTTGTGCCAACCTAAGCAGTGTCTGGGTTAACAGTGCGTGTCGTTGCCCCGCGCGCACTGCAGGACCTCGAAGTTGTCAGGTCTCTCCCCTGCCCGCCCCATGGCGAAACCCAGGGGGCTTAAAGCCATTTGGGCCCGCCTACGGCACACTAGACTCCATCTCTATGGCCACCATCTTAGAAATGCCAAATATTTGACACAGAAATTAGGAAAACATTCCATAAAATCCCACGTTAATATTCTAATTTATTCGACCACCTCGGTTCGATACTTGACGAATGCCAAAAATAGTTAAAATAATAACAATTGGCATTTAAGTGACATTTTCTGAGAAAAAACAACAAAACTACAAATAAAAAAAATTGGTTGTCTGTAAAGTCGGTTTACGGACGATAGTTTAACGTGACAATGTCACAAATAAACATTGATTGCATACTTTTATGAATAAAATTGAATACTTTCTATTTTAATAATAAGATAATAAATACTTGAAAATATACTAGTAATCAGATTTTTAAAATGCAAGAATAATTAACCTTTATTGCCCAAATTGTTGTTGTAATAAGCAATGAAAACCACATTTACTTTTCACTTCACTTTATAAACAATCTACGAAACAGTTCATGTGTAGATGACTTGTAATTAATTTTAAAAACTGGCGTTTAGCTATAATTTTTAAATATAATTATGAACAAGTTTTCATGTAAATAAACTGTAATCAAATATCTATCATCAATTATATGCATCACCAGGCGCGTAAGAAGCAAATATTTAATTTGGGGGGGGGGGGGGGGCAAATGAGAGTATCTTTATAAGTGGTGGATTTAACAAAGGGAATGTCCGGGGGCTCTCCCCCGGTAGAAAAAAATTTTTATTCTAAGGAGCAAAATGGTGCTATTTAAGCACCTTTCGTACATAAAAATACAATGTACTGTAGCAGAAATTTTAACTTTTTTTATAACAAATTAACTCAAGGCTCGGCGTCACAAAACAGTGTTCAATTTTCAGTTTTGCCTCGTAGAATTAATTTTAAAGGCAATTTGTTGAATTTTCCTACTGCACAGAGTAGGCGAGTGAAGATGCTTATAAATAAATGCAAATCTGCTTGATAAATTCTTGTTCAATGATTTGTAGATTCAAAGAATTTTTTTTATACTCTGTAACACCCCTCGTGCCTCAAAATTGAATTATTTTGAATTAATTAAAAAGAGCCTTGGAAACTTGCTGGATAAAAAAAATAAGTTAAATAAATTGATTTACCAGAGGCGGCACGAGGTGGGGAACAAACAAAATTTAGGAACTTCCTGTAACAAGCAAGGAGGAAGTTGGTGGATCGTTAAAATCAATAAATAAAAACTACACGATTAACTTGATCTATAGTTTCCCTGTTTTATTTGCCCTGATGAATTATCTTGTTTCCATTACTTTACATACAAAAGGTTTTAACAAGTTTCAAAGATTTAAAAAAAAAACAAAAAAAACGAAAAGGGGCCGGCCCGCGATTATTTAAAACAAAGTACATTGTATTGATACATTATTACAACTTGCAAGGTTCTACTACATTAAATTTGTCGCTGATTAGTTTACCATATCAGTGGATTAAGTGGATAGTCACTTATCGCTGGTTTGTCTTTAAAAAGGGGGGGAATAGAAATAGAAACCATATCACCCGAGTCTTCCAGGTGTGGAGTTAAAAATGCCGAACTGTAGAATGGAAGGAAGCTGCTTCTTCTAATGGGTGGATCTCGGACTGCCGAAAAACATACTGATGGACAATTCGTCCACCAGTAGTTGCTGGATCTCGAATCTAGCTGAATATGTGCATCGCTGGGAGGTCGAACCCCTGACTGTAACAAGCCAAATCAAGACTGATTAGGACTTGAATACAGACAGTACATGGGGCAAGAAATGCCCGGAAAAATCTAAGGGGAGGTAGGGGAGGTCGCGAATTATCACTCACCAAAACAGGGGAGTTGCCTTCAAGCTGCCATCGCGGAGTCAGCCATGGTCCGTAGCTCGCGATTTGCGCGGCTGGGCGCGGATGATTTCTTCATAGTTAAAAAAATTAAAAGGGAAAATTTCAAAACAAAAAAAATTACTAACACTATGCAGACAGACTAATCTACTTGAATTTAGTTGAGGGATAGCATCCCCTATTTAGGACGATTACATAGTCGCTAGCGGTCGGATGAAGTCTTCCAGAGTCTTCTGAGCTCGCCGGAGATCTGTCTGCAAACGTGACGCGCGCTGATCTGTGTCGCGGCAAACCGCGTCTCGTAATTAAACAGGGGCGCCGGCTCTTACAGGTGGAGGGGGGTCTGGGCCGCCGAAAGATTCCGAACTTGCCCGAATGCGGGCGGAAAAAAAACTCTGGCAGGAGTTTTGAAGTTGGCATCACTGGGCGACAGTAGAGAACTCTGTCGGAGGGGTCTGAGTTGAAAACAATCGACTCGCCCACGGCGTCCATATAACTCAAGGGAAAGCAGGTGCTGCTCTCTGGCGCCCTAGAGGGTAGGCTAGCGGAGAAGTTCGCGACTTGGTCGCTAGGTAGCGCTTGCGATCAGTTTTGGCGCACTCGTTTTTTGCGAGGAGACCTTGAGGACGGTCACTGTTGCCCAGGGGGTTACGACCGGTCATTGGTCTTACTTGGAACTGAGAAGGGGGGGGGGGGTGAGGGTAAAATGCAACGCTGCTGGGAAACTACGTCCCGTCGTGCCTGCAGAGGAGCGAACTTAACACTAATACGTGATGAAAACGGCCAATCTCAGCTCGTCTCTGAGTACTGGTCGCCTGCAAGCTACAGGCTTGTCTATGCAGTTTGGGTCACGAAGAGAAATGATATTACAGGCTTGAGGCGTGACTGAAGGCGGGGGAAATGGTAAGCTGTCTGCCAGTCAGGGATTAGGCCAGCAAAATATCCGATACGCCGATGGGAAAGGGGCTTCAGAGCACTGAGACAAAGTTTAACTCAGAGGAGTACACCAGACTAACAAAGTAAAATCACACTATAGTAGAGCAAATAAAATTTCCACACAAAAAAAAATTTAAAATCATAATAAAAATTTAAAATATATCGTGTCGAAATTACTAATTAACGGCACAACTCAATGGAATAATCACGAGCGACGAGCGGAAAAAAATAATGTACCGACATACTAAACTTTAATGTTAAATAGGTAAATTACATATGGTTTTCGGGATCATGTAAAAATTCGTCTCAGTCTAAACTGCTCAAAAGTAATGAGTTAAAGGAATCCAACTCTTCTTTAGGACCTTTATCTTCACAGGCATTACAGCCTAATGTGCACTGCTTTTTAGGCGGTGGTTGTGATGAATTGCAGGACTGTGCAGAATGGTTGTTGAAGAAAAAGTTAATGCTTTTCTGAGTCATTGTACGCCACAAAAATTAAAATATTGTTATAAATTTCCTCCTTAAACCGTAAATGTTTTTCATCACTGCCATTCCGCACTACTCACTCACGATACTACAGATAAATAAGGTTATTTTAAACAGTTCTGTAGTACGGCTCACAAAGATTCTTGGACTTAAAAGCAAGACGTACAGCTGTTTAATGATGACTGATGTGGAAAGCGCTCTGCACGTCAGGTCGTTACCATTAGGTAGAAACGAAGCGGGGTGAATGCAAGGGTCTGAAGTTCAGGTAGACAAGGGTGGACAAAAACGGAGCGTAAGCTACTGCAATGAGCGGAAACATTTACTGGTCTTATATCCCACAATAATATTTCCGCTATCAGCACTGTGAAACGTGAATATTTAGAAGAAAACAAGAAAAGTTGCCGTATTTATTGTGCCTGTACACTTATCGAAAAGTCTTAATTTATTTTAAGAATAAAGAAACGCACAAACAAGAAAATCCCACAAAACCACTTAGCATTGCAATGAAGACAATGCCTCTTGTTCATCTAATGCAATGGCCGGGCAAAACCATCACTTTGCCCGGCCATGAAATATTATGGCCGGGCAGTCACCTGGGTCGCCAACCCCCCCCCCCCCCTCCACGGGTTCCTACGCGCCTCTGTGAATCACCATAATTCTTTAGTCAATTGTAACATAACCTATTATTACTGCACTCGCCGACAGATGCTCCTTTTTTAATTATAAAAGATAAAATACTTGAAATTATACTAGTAATCAGATTTTTAAAATGCAAGAATAATTAACCTTTATTGCCGAAATTTGTTGTTGTAATAAGCAATGAAAACCACAGATTAAAATTCGTCGAGAATATTTTACGTTTTTGTGTCTTCCAGTGCTCAAAATGATATGCAATTGTGGCCCCGGGCACGTAATTTTATTTATAATTCATTAATAATAACGCCCCTCGCGATAAACAAAGGAAAATATGTATCAACGAGTGCCTGGTTGTCGCGGAAGCAAATAGATAGCGCGATTCGTTCGGTTCGCGTCCGTTACCGTAGATTGCAGCACCGTAGGGGAATAATATTATTTCGTTTTTATAATACGATTTTATAAAAAATACGCATCCCAAATACACCAAACTTATATATAATGTATTACAATATTTTTTAAAACATTGTGCAAAAGATCCCGGGTGTAATTTGAATTATTATGTGTAACTGTAAAACACCATTGTTCGTACAAAAACGTATTTGAAAATTCAACATTACTTTTAAATAACCGTACCGGTTGTGCTGAAAATCGGTGGACGATAGTTAAATTGCATAATATTAATAAGTCAAACGACGAAAACATGATTGAAAAGTCAAATCGATGGTTGTTCCAATCGAGTGGAAAAGAGATGCGGCGCAAGCGTGCAATGAGCGTAATGGGACACATCGTAGTGGGACAATGTGCGTTACGGGACACTTTTTCGTGCGTGCAGCCGGCGTTCATCGATGTATTTGACGTTGTCACGTCAAAAATGGATTATGTAATTTCTACAAGTACAAAATCAAAACAAACAATTCTCATTTTCTACAGTCTTGTAAGAAGGCAAAGCGTGACCTTTACATTCCTTAAAATTTATTTCCGGGCAGTTCTTCATACAGTCTCTCTGGGTGCAGGATCCATAAGGTTCTTGCTGAGAATATAGACAGTGGAAAGAATTGTGCCAGCAGTTGGCGTGTCTCAAGGGAGGGGAAGGTTCTCCCTTGACGCTTGTGACGTTAGGTACTTGCTGAACTAGTAGTCCCCGAGCTATTTCCGACAGCAGTTGGTGTGTCCCAAGTGAGCCTCCAGTTCTCCCGTGATGCCTGAGCCATTGCTGAGCTTATAGTCCTCGGTACGAGTTGTGCAAGCAGTAGGGGAAGGGAGACTGCTATCGTGATGCTGAGCATGTAGTCCGTGTAACGAGTAGCGCCAGCATTAGTCTTATCTCAAGAGAGCGGCGAGTTCTGCCGAGGCGCTGGAACCATCATGACCTTGGAGCGAGTTGCGATACTTCTAGGCGTGTCTCAAGGGAGGCGCGATGTCTCTACTGGAGCCTTTGGTCGAGGCGGAGGAAGTGAACGACGGCGGGTGAGTGACAAGGGAAGCCTTCTTTTCACAGACGAGAGAGCCAAACGTCCGATCGTGCATCTTGGTTTTTTTTTTTTTTGTTCATTGTAACTCATGATAACTAATGGTCAATTAGGTTAGGTTAGCTACATTATAAATACTTTAAAACATTGTGGACGGTTGATTTGGTTAAGATAGCTACATTAAAGATACAATGAAATCATGTAAATGGTTTACTAGCCCTGGATAGCTACATATTAAAAAGTTATTTGCTAAGCAACCATAAAATATTTTACAGTATTTTTAATGTAGCTATACTTCTAATATAACCAACCATCCACAATGTTTTAAAGTATTTATAATGCAGCTAACCTATCCTAATCGACCGCAAAATTTAAAGCCACACCGGTTTATACAATGAGATATAACGGTAAAAAAAGCGAGCATGAACTTCGGGGAACTTAGGGTGTGAAATGAAGGCTTCCCGAGTGCCAAGGCGGTCGTCTCTGCCTGGACGGGACCTGCAGTAGTTCATGTTGCTCTACCAGGAGCCGCTGCATAGCGCTGGGCGATCCGCAGCAGAGAATAACATATAACCTGGAGTCACTCGCTTGGGTTACTGGGCTGCTGTTACAGGGATCTAGTGTCTATTTACTCGATGAACGAGTTCGGTTTAATTGGTTAGAGTTTTGAACTAAAACTAACAGAGAAACAAGTGACTAACTGACATTTAAGTCCAAATAAATGTTTGAATAAACGACAGCACATAAAAATATTCTTAAAAAAAATGTAGTTTGCTGAACAGTTGCATGTTGATTCGCAAACCGATATCAACCTTTTACTATACTGTCAGTTTTGCAACTATTGATGTTTCTCTGTTATAACACTTTAGAACCCAAAGCATTTTGTAACGATAGAAATTACGTTGTAACCATTTGTTTTTCATTTGATGAGAGCCTGTGTTATGAGATATTTTGTTGTCTTCCTGTAAGCAAATATTTAAAATCAGATGTTAATTGGTATTGCTTCCTATGTTCCAAGCCAAGGTACGAACCAGGCTACAGTGATGGATGCCGTTGATAACAAATATTGTTAATGTATGATATGTGTATTAAATACGGATAATAAGCAGTCATTTGAAAAAAAAAAGGGGGGGGGGTGTTGTCTGTAAAGTCGGTTTACGGACGAAAATTTTACGTGATGACGTCATAAGAAAACATTGATGAACAATTGAATACTTTTTAATCTTCAAATATTATTTACAGTTTTTGCAAATTAAATTTAAATAATTTGTTTAAATATAATCACGAACAATTAGTTAAAAACTCGTCTTGACCTGTTTGATATTATGGAAGATATTCTCGCACGGTGGTTGGCCGGTTATTGCACACTCGGCTCAGGCGGAACGTGACAATTTTTCGTGCGTGCAGCCGGCGTTCATCGATTTATAAGACGTTATCGCCTCAAAAAGATTCTGTTCAGTGTGTGTGGTACGTTTCCCTGTGATTCACGCGACAGTACTGCTTGGCTGTATGTGTGCGAGGTCCGCGCTGCCGTGGAGCCGCGGGAAGGCTGTGTGCCAGAGGTCTGACTGCTGGATCCAGCTCGCGCCTGCACGAGGATATGAGACACTAACCCGATATCCCGCGGAATGCGGAGCGGCCAGTAAAACTGGTAATTGGCGGCGCGCTGACCCGCTCTGGCGCCGAGCAGCGGTGATTGCCAGGCGCAGTTTTTAATTCGCTATCTGGCGCAGGAAGCGCGCCGCTAGTCCGGGGCCGGCGGAACAACAACCAGCAGCGGGGGGGCACCCGGCGAGCGGCAAATGAAAAATATCCTGTTGTCCGCGCGAGGCGCTCATTACCGCGCGCGACAACAGCGTGTGCCGTGATAGGTTTTTCTGCGCCGGCATTCAAATTCCATTAGGCTGTGTTCCCCCCGCCCCTCCCCAGCCACGCGTGGGGGAGGCAACTCGATTGGCCTGGGCAGGGCGCCGCTAATGATGATCGCTCACCCCGGCCCACCCCGGCCCACCCCGGCCCACCCCGGCCCACCCCGGCCCACCCCTGGCCCAAGCACAATCACGCCCGTCGAAATGCATTTTTACTGCCCCCCGGGGCGGCAGTTCCAGCGCGTGTTCTTGTGCCCCGCCCCACCCCGCCCCGCCCCAAGTCTCTGCCTCCTGCCGCGACACACACAGTGCATTCTGCTGGACGTGTGAGACCCGAGCATGTGACAGCATGGACGTGTGTACATGGTGCCAGGTACGAGGCCGGTTCAAGACAGCTGGCACTTTAACATCATGACGATCCAATACGCTATTTATTACATTTATGCTTAAACAAACTTAACAATTGCAGGATTTGTAATTGGCAGTCGACTCGCTCTAAGCACTGGCTTGTACATCATTCGATATGGGGTGCGATGTGGATTCTATAAAAATATCTGAAGGGAAAAACCTAGTTTTAACAAAAAAATATTAGTTATAAAAATTAAAACATATTATATAAAAATATATATTTTTGTAAAACTTTATGTTACTTAAGTATTGTATACTTAGACATAATTATAAATATATTTCTCGGCAAAACAACTTGTTATGAATGTTTTCCTTTAAACACCATTACTTCACTTATAAAGGATTTGGGGTTCACACGCAGTCTGGTTGAGTGACATTATGGTAGGCGAGGGGAGAGGGGGGATAACCCCTACACCAAAATCGTAAAAAAAACCTCATTGCCAAGAAAAATTGGTGAGAATTTGTTAGGGACAAACACCCCCCCTCCCCTCCCCAAAAAAAAACACATGGTACAATGACGTGAATATCTGCATACGCTTCTCAAGACGAGTATTTTGCAAACCATGCATAAAATTAATGTTAAAATAGTTTAAAAGAAAAAAATGCTTTAAAGTTTCAATATTTATAAAGTCATTCTAAAACATTTCAAAAGTTATTAAATAATTTTTTAATTTGACATAAAATGTAATGATTTATTCTTAACAAATTTTATTCACTTATCAAAGTTGAAAATTATTTGATATTTAATCAATTCATTGTTGTCCTATAAAATTTGCAATATTTAATCTTACGTTACAAATACCTCCAACATTTGGAAATATGCACTTTTGATCAAAGACTATTCACAGGTTTCTATTCTTCATCTGAATCTCATACAAATATGTTTTTTGCTGCTGTTTGAACTGAGGCGGGCCAACCAGCTGTAGAGTGCGGCACACTGGCCTGACCCCAGGTACAGCTGGGCTGTCCCCCAGGTAAAGCTGGACTGTCCCCCAGGTACAGCTGGAATGTCCCCCATGTACAGCTGGAATTTCCCCCAGGTACAGCTGGACTGTCCCCCAGGTACAGCTGGACTGTCCCTCAGGTACAGCTTGACTGTCCCCCAGGTATAACTGGACTGTCCCCTAGGTCAGCTGGACTGTCACCCAGGTACAGCTGGACTTTCCCCCAGGTACAGCTGGACTGTCCCCCAGGTACAACTGGACTGTCCCCCAGGTACAGCTGGACTGTCCCCTAGGTCAGCTAGACTGTCCTCCAGGTACAGCTGGACTGTCCCCCAGATAGGACTGGACTGTCCCCCAGGTTAACTGGACTGTTCCCTAGGTCAGCTGGACTGTCACCCAGGTACATCTGGACTGTCCCCCAGGTACAGCTGGACTTTCCCCCAGGTACAGCTGGACTTTCCCCCAGGTACAGCTGGACTGTCACCCAGGTACAGCTTTACTGTCCCCCAGGTACAGCTGGACTGTCCCCCAGGTACAGCTGGACTGTCCCCCAGGTACAGCTGGACTGTCCCCTAGGTCAGCTGGACTATCACCCAGGTACAGCTGGACTGTCCCCCAGGTACAGCTGGACTGTCTTGCAGGTACAGCTGGACTGTCCCCCAGGTACAGCTGGACTGTCACCCAGGTACAGCTGGACTGTCCCCCAGGTACAGCTGGACTGTCCCCCAGGTACAGCTGGACTGTCCCCCGGGTACAGCTGGACTGTCCTCCAGGTACAGCTGGACTGTCCCCCAGGTACAGCTGGACTGTCCCCCAGGTACAGCTGGACTGTCCCCTAGGTCAGCTGGACTGTCACCCAGGTACAGCTGGACTGTCCCCCAGGTACAGCTGGACTGTCCCCCGGGTACAGCTGGACTGTCACCCATGTACAGCTGGACTGTCCCCCAGGTACATCTGGACTGTCACCCAGGTACAAAAGGACTGTCACCCAGGTACAGCTGGACTGTCCCCCAGGTACATCTGGACTGTCCCCCAGGTGCATCTGGACTGTCCCCCAGGTACAGCTGGACTGTCCTGCAGGTACAGGTGGACTGTCCCCCAGGTACAGCTGGACTATCCCCCAGGTACAGATGGACTGTCACCCAGGTACAGCTGGACAGTATCCCAGGTACAGCTGGACTGTCCCCCAGGTACAGCTGGACTGTCCCCCAGGTACAGCTGGACTGTACCCCAGGTACAGCTGGACTGTCCCCTAGGTCAGCTGGACTGTCACCCAGGTACAGCTGGACTGTCCCCCAGGTACAGCTGGACTGTCCATCGGGTACAGCTGGACTTTCACCCAGGTACAGCTGGACTGTCCCCCAGGTACAGCTGGACTGTCCCCCAGGTACAGCTGGACTGTCACCCAGGTACAGCTGGACTGTCACCCAGGAACAGCTGGACTGTCCCCTTGGTCAGCTGGACTGTCACCCAGGTACAGCTGGACTGTACCCCAGGTACAGCTGGACGGTCACCCAGGTACAGCTGGACTGTCCATCGGGTACAGCTGGACTTTCACCCAGGTACAGCTGGACTGTCCCCCAGGTACAGCTGGACTGTCACCCAGGTACAGCTGGACTGTCCATCGGGTACAGCTGGACTTTCACCCAGGTACAGCTGGACTGTCCCCCAGGTACAGCTGGACTGTCCCCCAGGTACAGCTGGACTGTCCATCGGTTACAGCTGGACTGTCACCCAGGTACAGCTGGACTTTCACCCAGGTACAGCTGGACTGTCACCCAGGTACAGCTGGACTGTCCCCCAGGTACAGCTGGACTGTCCCCTAGGTCAGCTGGACTGTCCCCCAGGTACAGCTGGACTGTCACCCATGTACAGCTGGACTGTCCCCCAGGTACATCTGGACTGTCACCCAGGTACAAAAGGACTGTCACCCAGGTACAGCTGGACTGTCCCCCAGGTACATCTGGACTGTCCCCCAGGTGCATCTGGACTGTCCCCCAGGTACAGCTGGACTGTCCTGCAGGTACAGGTGGACTGTCCCCCAGGTACAGCTGGACTATCCCCCAGGTACAGATGGACTGTCACCCAGGTACAGCTGGACAGTATCCCAGGTACAGCTGGACTGTCCCCCAGGTACAGCTGGACTGTCCCCCAGGTACAGCTGGACTGTACCCCAGGTACAGCTGGACTGTCCCCTAGGTCAGCTGGACTGTCACCCAGGTACAGCTGGACTGTCCCCCAGGTACAGCTGGACTGTCCCCTAGGTCAGCTGGACTGTCCCCCGGGTACAGCTGGACTGTCCCCCAGGTACAGCTGGACTGTCCCCTAGGTCAGCTGGACTGTCCCCCAGGTACAGCTGGACTGTCCATCGGGTACAGCTGGACTTTCACCCAGGTACAGCTGGACTGTCCCCTAGGTCAGCTGGACTGTCCCCTAGGTCAGCTGGACTGTCCCCCAGGTACAGCTGGACTGTCCATCGGGTACAGCTGGACTTTCACCCGGGTACAGCTGGACTGTCCCCTAGGTCAGCTGGACTGTCCCCCAGGTACAGCTGGACTGTCCCCCAGGTACAGCTGGACTGTCACCCAGGTACAGCTGGACTGTCCCCCAGGTACAACTGGACTGTCCCGGATACACCCAAGAGCCCACCATGCAGTCCCTCATCGCGATGCATTCAGCTCTTCACTGATGTTCTTTCATGCTGGGCCACTCAGTAGGCGCCACTTCGCCTCATTCCTAATTGCGAAAGTTCGTGTTGCTGCCAAATTAAAAAAAATAGCTTAAGTGACCTATCTACTATACATATACTTGACACATTATTCGCTATTCATATTCTGAAACCATTTTTAAAAAACCGTGTAAAATATACCATTGCAGTTACGTCCTGAACTCCAGTTCTGAAGCGACCCTCTCGGTGTTGTCGTGTTGCCGGGAGTTGCAGTGCGCATAGCACAGTCCAGAATATGTAGTCAACACCGCTTATTCCAAATATGCGTCCTTTTCGTTAATTGTGCTGCCTTTTTGTTGATTGCGCTGGTTTTTAAATGATTGTGCTTCCTCTTGTAAAACATTATTTTTTCAAATTGCCAGGGTCAAGGTCAAGGTCATCCAAGATGGTCGCCGTGACGTCGGAGCAGGCTCATGGCTCCATCGCCTGGCGCGGCGCAGGACATACCAGCAGTGGCCTCGTGTCCACATCAACACTCGTCTGGATGTACACAGCTTGCCTACTGATGTGTGCTCTATGTTCATGTTGACGGGCCCTAAATGAACTGCTTGGCTGTTCTACTGCTGTGCGGTGGCTTGGCTTCAGGCGAAGCACTGCGGCGGTGGAGCCAGCACACCAGACTCTGCTCATGAAGTGAGATGCTTCAGCTCTCGAGGTGTCTCCTCGCTGGTCCTCGTGTATGTGTGCGTCTATCACGAGAACAGACGAATAGTCAATGCAGAGTTGTAGACATCCATAGTTAAGATTTAGTTAATTTTTACAGACAATAACTTTTAGCTTCATTGAACAATTAATTATATCAAACACCTGGCAAAAACATTTTTACATTTATTAACAAATTGTGTTTACTTTATGAATTTGAGACACATAATTTATAAGTTGTTGTCAATGCAATAAAATATTTATTTCTGTTTAGTTGTAGATAGTTTATTGCATCCAAAAAAAATACGTTGAAAAAAAGATGTGAGCGAGTCATCAGGACTCGCCGGTGATTTGTAACATCTAGCCTCGGTAAGGGCAAATTCATGTGTGCTCATATTGAAAATATACTAATAATAGGAAACTGGGACATTAAATTTAACGTAGAGTTCTTAAAGATAATACCAAGCGTGATAAATATAGGCAAATAGTGTTTTGAAAAAGTTTCTTTGGCGATTTCACACATGATTTCCGCATCCGCTTCTAGAACTCACTTCCGGAGCAGCTGCGTCGACTATTGGATATTTTGATTGACAGACCGACATTTTAAACTATATAATGAAACGGAACCGATAAAACTGAAAAAGAATTGAAAAAAAAATACTAAACCGTGGCTATGGAAATGATGATTTTCGACAAGAAATTTATTAAAATAAATTCATAACAGAGTTATTATCATTAAGTTTACTTTTGGCTTTGTGAACTTTGTTTCGCGCCGTCCGCCACACGCGACTTCTGTTCCATTCACGACATCGCTCCTGCCGAGAGCTGCTGTGTTCCACAGGGAGCACGTGAGAGCCGGCGAGGCCCGGCTGTGGCGAAGGAACGGAATGAAAGTGCAAGACGTGACGCGCAGAGGCGGCTGGTAATTGGCTCGCCATCAGCGAAGGCGCGTGGAAAGGGCTCGCTAATAGACAATCAGTGCCGGGCAATCAGGCCTCTGTTCTCTGATTGCTGCCGCAAGGACCGCCGGAGGCAGGGCTGCAGACGGTACGGCCCGAGCCACGTAGCTTGGCTGGAGGCCTCGACCCTCCAGTCACGGGCTCGCTGAAGGCATTATCCGTACACTGGCATTTACAATCCACAAGTAAAGTAATGCGAAAGTTTATCGAACGTCTGATTCTGGATGACTCATCTAATTTGAGAGAAGATATTGGACACACGCGTTAAGGGAGTCTGACTGTCCTATCTTGCCCATGTTAGATCTGCAGTGTTTGTGTCCCATTATACCAGAAACTATTAACCTACACCTTCTAGATTTTACATGAGTTTTCTTTTGTGTTTTATTTTACTGTACTATAATCATTCATTGTGTGGGTTTTTAGAGAAAGTTTTTCAAATGTTAAAGTTAATAATTATTTTCTAAAAATTTTGATATTTTTTTTTACAAATTAAATATATTTCCTGAAAACTTCACAATTCTAGTACAGTTATTTAATAATTACTATCTCCAGCTATGCTATAAGTTTAAGTTCTAAAGCTATAATAGTTATTCAGATAAATGGCTAAATATGATAAAAAATTTAGTTTTTCATATTAATGTAAAAATCGGAAAGGTATGTACATTAACCAAATGTCAAGAAATACACCATATTTCTGAAAATTGTATACTTAGTTTTATTTTTCATTGTAAGGTGTTCTAGAAAATATTTATTCAAATTTTTTTTTAAAATTAAATAAGTATTCATTATTAAAAAAATTAATATTCTAGTAACAATGCAAACCAGTTTTCAATATTATATCAGGTATTTTCTCACGACCTTCAGCTTTCCTGAAAAATGTAGCACTATATAATAAAAATTTTGATGTAATGGCTCTAACATTAAAAAAAATTGTATTACAGAAACATAAAATTAACATAAATCACCTCTACATCACTAATTATCGGTGACAGCCTGCCCAATATGCTGGTACCAGTTCCTTTGCTTAATTTTCTTTCAAAATTCTCTTCCTCTTCTACACTCTTGACTCTTTGGTTCACAGTTGCGCTGCATTCTGCGATTTTTGTAATCGCACCTTGTCCAGTAGTTTTAATGTCTTCACTGCGTTGGGTCCTTGAGTAAGTTGAAGTTCCTGAAGCACCTTGAATCTTCCAAAATTACCATAATTCAAGGACATCACAGCATCATTCAAACCCCACACTAAAGATTTTAGGTCAATAAACACATTATTAGGCAACCGTATCAAAATTAAGTTGTTGAATTATTCATTAGGATTCTCTGTTTTTCCATGAAGACACTTCCTCAATAGTTCAGGATGGGCCAAGCCTCTACAATTGTTTTCACAACTTCCATTACCGCTTCCGGTTTTGAAAAATCATGATTGTAGAAATCACCAGATATTCGAGCCTTTTGATACTTGCAGCATGTTTCAGGGCTAGTGATGTATCTGGGTTCGAAACTCAGTCGGTTCAGTACCCTATGAAATATTTCATATTATTTTAAACCTTTAGTGTTTTGAGTTTATTTCATGATGAAAAAATAATCAAACCATGTAATTTTAACAACACTACTAATAGAGAGCCTAAATTAGTATAAGAAAAAATGAAAAATTTACATTAATAAAACAATTGAATCAAAATAAGTTCAGATAAAGATAAAAGAATGAAGTGGCGTAACCACTAGCCTCAAGTGCTCTAATTATTATTTCACATGAGTTGATAATATTAATATATCAAGATTATTATAATTCAATTTATAATTGCAACGAAATTAATAATTTCATATTTCGGTTTCGTAACAATAAAATTTTTTTTAACGTTTACTTTAGGAATCAAACTAAACCTGAAGATAATTTAAAGTAAATTAAATCATAAAAAGGTTAATTTTATTGGCTCAGTTTAAAACATTATTAGAACGTTTAGTTTTACAAGAAATGCCAAGTTAAATTATTAAAGACGATATTAACTATCAATTAACTACAAATAAAAACTATAAAGAAGGTAATTTAAAATTAAATATGGTCTTATCAGTCATTTTCTAAGTTTTCTTGAATACGATTTAACATAAAATAAATTTTGTATGTTTTAAAATAAATATATACTCTTGAAAATAGTACATAGCAAACATATTTTATTCACATATTAATTTCTATATCAAAAAAATATTTAACATTTTCATACATAAGAGAGTCGAAATATTTTGTTTGAATAATTTTATATATATATTTTATCATTGAAGTTTTTTTTCGTGAATCTAAGTATACATTTCACGGAGTCTTATTATTTAGTCAGCATATTTAAAAAATTAAATTTTAAGATTAAATAAATATAATGTATAACAAAATATTTAAAAAATTTCAAATTATTAAAAAATTTATTTTGAAGGCAATATATTATTAAATTATCTTTTTAAATTGAAATTAGTAATTTTATTGTGTTTTTTATATTATTTTTGGCTATCCAAATACATTTTCACATATTATCTATACATACTAACTGAAGTACCGGGCGTTGCCCGGTACAAACATCAATAGTGAACTTAACTAACACATTTGGAAAATATATAAGGCATTGGTACAGGTTAGGCATTTACCAAGCACCAAAAAAAATACAAAAAATAATAATCTAGGAAAATATTTCAAAAATTGATATGGGATAAGGGCTATCATATTTTATACGAAGCTCCCATTCAACACAATGTTAATGACGGGTTGAACTACTACTAGCGCCGTTAGTTCGCAGGCCGCCGCGAGCTGCACTAAGCCGAAGAGACACAAGGCAAAGGATAGGAAGTTCCCAGACCTATCTATATGACCGTGGTCTATGTCTTACCTCCTATGAAGTTCTATTATAAAACTGAATTTACCTCTTTACTCCCTTAGGACCAGAATTTCATAATTATATGTGGGATATGTCTCTCTACGGTCCATGAACTATATATAGGCCTATGGAAAAAAAATCATGTCGTTCCGTTGCTCCGTTGGGGCGCGAAAGAAGGAAAAACATACAGAAACACTTTCGCATTTATAATTTTAGTAGGGAAGTAGGGATCAAAGTATTGCATTCACACTTTTTTTTACTCTTAAATATTTAAAGTTTCTACTGCTTAAAACAATAATCCTTTAATTATGAATTGTTAATTTTTTTAGAAAATGACATAATTGATATTTTTGTAAGATATATAACAGTCAAATAGGTTAACTTCTAATTAATTTTTGTTAGAAAATAATGAACTATTATGATAGTATAATATATTTATTTTTGTCATCGGTCGCGCGAAACATAATCTACTAAAGCTAAACCAGATTTGCCAATAAAGAATCAAGGCTGGTGTTGTTTGGAGCAGTGTGCTCTGTCGCACAGAGACACTCCTCACATTCCAATCTCAGTAATGTAACATTGATAAGTTGTATAGAATAGCCGCTTCTGGCTCAAGTTTATGGCTAAGGATTGAAGACGCAATCAAGGACCTTGAGCGACATATTTGATTTAGGCGACCTTGCATTTGACCTTATCCTAGAGCCATATCTTGAAATAAGATATTGTTGCAAAAAGTTTTCTGACGATTAATTATTTAACTAAAAATTTCAAAAAGTATTTTACTACAATTTTTTTCTTATTTTTCTTATTAAAGTTGAATAGCTATTTGCAAAATAGAACAAATGAAATTAAAACAGTTGTCAACATTTCTTACCTCTGCAGGAGTAAAAATGTAATTTCTGTAAAATATGCTGAAATAATAACCACAAATATGTTAATATTATTTTGAAAATTATATAAATATGTTATAGAGCCCTTATTTTGATTCCTGGTGAATGAAATTATAAAAAATTTCACATTTCAGAATATTAAGCTGACTATTCCTCATCATCGCTAACTTCTAGCTACTAAAAATCAACACCCAACATTTCCCCACCGTTGTGACATCACGACAGTCGTATTAGATATAATATTTTTCTCTGATGTCTGCGAAGTGTTTTAAAATCGGTCATCATCATTCTTTTTAAATTTTTTATCCCTTATAATTCAACAGAGTTCACCAGAGTTCACTAGAGTTCACTAGTGTCAGCAACCGTATTGTCAGCCATGCTAGTGTCAGCCAACTTATCGGCTATCTTGCCATCAATATTTAAACGATTTAATGCAGGCGGAAAAAATTCGATTTTTTTAAAGTCCTTAGGCCTATCACTAGCAGTTCGCCCCGAAGTAAGCCTTTGCGATGTTCCATTTTCAATTACTTTGTAAATTATAACTCCATAAAAAGTAAATAATATTTACAATTATAAAGACCATATTCTGGCCAAATAATACGAACACGGATGTAGTACAAAATTGGTCAAAATTAATGCATTTTTGGCGTGAATTTTTATCAGCGCGAATGAGCATTTGACACATTTTCCTAGCATCATCTATTGGTGAATGTTGTGATACAGTGAGCGTTATTAATTTTCATAAATGATATTAAAGTAAATGTGTAGAAAACATTTTTTATGACATCAGATAACCTAAAACCTTTTTTAAAAACACCCTAAATTTTTTTTAAAATCGACTGTGTCAATTTTAACTCCACATTTCTTCGTTTGCAGGTTATTAAATGAAAATAACTAAACATTTGGTAAAAACTACTTAGAACACAGTCTATTGTAAAAATATAGTTATAAATGTAGGAAGAAGTTTCATATGAGACCCCCACTTAACATGATTAATTCACTTCTAAATGGTTCACCCTCCTTTCACCCCGCTATATCGGAAACCCCTCAAAATATTTAGTACACATACGAACCAAAGTTCTATTGGTTCTTAATGCCTACCTATCACATTTCATGAAGACCCAATCAACGGTTCCAAAGTTATCGTCGAACAAATATTTAAATACTTTTATACACACACACATTCGCTCAAAATAATTTGAAGACCTCTCTTCAGTGAGGCGGTCCAGCCAGCTGTAGAGTTGCGCCTGGGCGTGACGTCACCAGGCGGGCAGTGCGACACAAGTATCTATTTATTCTGGAAAACTACTGGAATCTTCTTTAAACTTCTGGTACATTTGAGGAACTTTATGTATTTCTCCTATATTACAAAAGGTCACAAAACATTTTCTAATATTCCGTGCAATGAAAAGGTTTCGGATGTTTTTAACGCAATGCATCCAGCATTTAATAGCTCAGAACGAATTTCATATATTGCTTGCCTAGATAGTTACGCATTTTTGACCCACAAACCCAATTTTGCATCCCTTGTACGCGATTGTATGCAAATTTGCTTTAAACCAATGTTTAAGATTATATTCCGATGGTATAGAATAAATTCGAAAGAATTTGATAGTAAGGAAATTTATTTGTTTTTTAAATTTCAACCCCTATTTTTTAAGTAATAGTCCTTTTTATCAAAAATTGTTTCAGCCAAATATTTAACAATTTTATATTACACTTAATGAAAATATTATCCAATTTTAATCTCTAGTGATTGTTTTATTAATACCCCAGCAAAAGTGATTATTTGTGTAAAAATTTAGTCCAAACAAATATTTTAAAAATATTTAGAAATTTTTAAAAAATAAGTATGGTTTCGATAGTGTAAATGGTACTGATTTGTTTTAACACGTGACAGTAATTGGTAGACGCCTAAAGGACCAGCCGTGACTTCCAGGCGAGTCTGACAGGACGCTACCAGCGTGGTACAGGGATCTGCATGCAGGGGTGACTTGCGGTCCCCTCGCGCCAGGCTCCCCTCGGTCGCGGCTCAGCGCCCCGCCTCGCTGCTGTGTGCACTGTCACGCGACACGCTGTTTGCTCACACATAAAGCTGACGATCAGCCCGCGCCCTCACCCCTGGTCACCCCTGGTCACCCCGCAGCCGCGCGGCCGCTGTCCCACGAGGCGACAGCGCGTGGGCCTTTCACCCGCGCGTCTTACATTACCTGCACGGCCACTCATTACAGGCACTTCATTCAAATAAACTAACACTAACACTATAACGTTTACTTTTTTTTGACAAAAATGCTCGCCTGTCAAAAGATAGGCTATTTATTCCAACTTGCAGATTTCATGAAATGTTGGTTGCAAAATACGAAAAGAAAATTCTATGTTTTTAACTTCATTAAAATATCTGTAAAATTGGTGGTTCAAGTACAGTCCTGTACAGAATTTATGACGTAGGCTAATAATATTTACTGAAAATGTGCAGTATCAGCACCGATGACAGCGCCACGACACAAACCCTACACGGTGGCGCCACGTAAATCTTACGACTCGCGTTTAAAAGGTACCTGGTTCTAGTCATGGTTCCGCCATACTGATTATTGTTTCCTGTGTATTCTCTGCATCTATGGAGTAATTGAGGGAATATTCTCTCGCAGTGCGACCTGGCTGGCTCCGTGCATAGCGCCTGTCGTCGCCCCGCGAAACACTGTCTCCCATCGCGAGTCAGTTCTGACTTCACACGCGGTGCAACCATTCGGTTTTTCAATTATTCTTCAACAATATTTACTGGGATCTGTTTTTAAAAAAAACGCGTGATAATGTATATGAACGTACACGGTATCAAATATAATTTTAAAAGCAAGATCAAAAGGAAAATCATAAATCATCCACTACATAAAACTGTTTAAAGTATTTCAATCAAAATATCTAATAATCTAGGCCAGTAACTAAACACTACATTTCAAAGCTGTAAAATTAAAGATTTTTCCCCATCAGCGGAGACTTTATTTGATGAATTCCTGCCTGAGAATACAGTTCTTTCAGCAGAGATATACACGAGTGACCTTCTGGACAAGTAAGTAACGCCTGGATAAATGCCATAGCAAACACGACTCGCATGAATGTAATCACTGTTTCCAAGATTATGCTGCAATCTGCGTCCAAGGTTTCACTGCACGGCCAATCTGTGCCCTTACTGCATACCACACTCCAAGACTACAAATTATAATTATTTTTATTTACTAATGAAATGTCATTAGTATATTTTTATTCATATATTATGTTAAATTCAAAATTTGTTATTTTTAAGTTATTTGTTGCTATATATATGCAATTGCCTATATACCAATACATATTATCAGATAAAGTCCCCCCGCCGCGTCTGTCTGCTTGAACGCGATAAACTCAAAAACTACCGAACGGATTTTCATATGGTTTTCACCAATCTACGGTGTGATTCGTGAGGAAGGTTTAGGTATATAATTCATTAATTTTTTGTCTGAACTGGCTGAATGTGGGAATGATTTAATGCAAGATTTCCGTCTGGTAAACATACAAACTTGAGTGTCATTTCTCTATGGCCACCGACAGCTCGGCCTACTGACGTGATGCCTGGAGAAAAAAAAAAAAAAAGATACCCGTGGTTCAGGTAATTCCTTAAAAACATAGATTTGTTATCGTTTATTTATCTTTGCTTATTTATAACTTAATAATATTGTAAATGTATTACGTCTTAAGTTTATATTGTTCCTTTTTGTTTTTTGTGTGACACTTAGTCATGTATTATTTTTAATGATACTTATCATATTTATAATTCCACTTTTTCACTTTTACATATAAATTTATATTATTTTCCATTATTTTTTCACCTTTTATCTGTTTTCAATTTTAGGTTAGGTATCTGTATATGTTTTTATGTTTGAATGTTATGAGCAATCTTCCGAAACTACTGATCAAGTTCTAACAATTCTTTCACTAATATGAAGCTGCATTTGTCCCTGAGTGCTATAGGCTATTTTTTATTTTGCTAAAGATAAGATTTCAAAAAATCTCAATACCTGTAATTGAAGTCAGAAAATGTGTCTGGTATAGGTACATGCTACCTGTGAGCGTAATTTCTCTACGGCCACCAAGCCATTACTTTTTCTTTCACTAACCCTTGTACGGTGGTATGTCAACTGGGACCACTAGTTTAATTTACAGCCGAGCGGTAAAGCGCGTGTTTCCCTACAGTGGACTCATCGCGCGTTGTCTATCTTTGAGTTTTACACAGACATCTTAATGTTCGCTGTTGGTTACAATTATTGTATGCATTATTTTTTTCAATAAGGATGTGGAGTTCGTATTTTTGTATGTTCTCCTTAGGTAGATAGGTACTTATTTTCAGATTAAAATTTAATTGTAGAGCTCCTTTTTCTTTGAGTGAATTTTATCTGATTTTTAGTTTTTAGGTTTACACAACTAATCATTCCTCAACGAAGATCAAATATAGGACGCAGTACGTCCACAGCCAAAATATTTCGTTTGTTTCGAACTAACGAAAATGATGAAGAGAGGACCATTATGATTGGACCGTGGAGACATGTTTCCCATAGAGTTGGACAGTCGCTTGTCCTCAGACCGTGACAGGCAGTTGTTTCAAGTAGGTCATTCTTAATAAACTATGTGTTTTGGTGCAAACTGTGGACGAATTGATTTAAAAGTTATATCCCGATATTAGTAAGATAACCACTAAGACACTAAATTGGGTTCATAAAGGGCTATACTATCACCTACAAATGAGCAAGTTATAAAATAAATGATTTGATTATTTTCAATATTCAAGTATCGTCACAAATATACTACTCAGTTGACACAGTCGCGGATAGGGAGGAGGCAGGTCATTATCCATCTCAATTTTTGAATTCTTTGATGCCTTTCGGAATTCCTCCTCACAAATTAATACTAAAAGTAGGTTCACCTATTATATTACTAAGAAATTTATACCCACCTAAACTGTGCAACGGTACGAGACTCAAAATAGTTAATTTAATATTTTTTTTTGATCGAATGCACAATATTAACTGGCTACAGAACTGGCGGAACTGTTTTGGCCTACCCTCAGAGTGGCCTTTTCAGTTCAAACGGCTCCAACTTCCATTTAAATTAGTATTTGAAATAATATAGCAAAAGGTCAAACTTTGAAAGTTGCTGGAATTGACATAAAAACTCAATGCTTTTCACGCGGCCAATTGTATGCTCCCCTGTCACGTGTACCATCTAAACATATGTTCGTTTCTACGCATAATCCGGAAGAAATTCTGTGCTCTTTTCGTAAAAGGGGTTAAGTCCAAAATCATAGTTTTGAGAAAATCGAGTATTGAAAATTATCAGGTTTCTTGAAGTCAGTTTTTTTAAGCTTTATTAACTGCTTTAGAACTTTGGAAACTCATTATTGTTTTAAGATAATGTCTCTAATCTCCCTTATCAATTTCGCAAACTTGCCTGTGATAATAACTCATTTTTAACTATTTTTGACTTTAAGCAACGAGCACAGAATTATCAATGTTAATTTTACCCTCATGCTTGACGCAAAATGATGATAGGGCACTACAACAGAAAACAAATGTAGGCCGGGGTGGGTTGCTAGTATATATATATAATAATTGATACTATCAAAAATCGGTTGAAGGTACAACATGAAAACGTGCACGTCATGAAAGTTGACTGAGGAAGTAGCACGAAGGGTGGGGGAGGCGACAGACGGGCTGATGCGGTGTGGGTATGCGCAGGTCGATAGTGGGCGGGGCATGGCGGGGAGGGAACACCAGTGGCTGCGGTGAGCTGCGCTGCAGCCCGCAACACACACACAGACATTTAGCACCTGAAATAATTCTACAAGACTATTGCGTCACTTCCCCGTCTGTGGATACTTGAGACAAGAGTCGTAATGTGTAGACTCCACAATCCTCTACACACTCAGGCAAATGCCACCTGCACATTGGCTATTGACTCGTGACACCTGTCAACTGGGACCCTTGCGATTCGATACTTTTTTGGTTGAAGGTTTTTCATTGGCTCAAAGTCCTTCAGATAAACTGTGAGTCAATCACAGAAGCAATATAAAGATACAGGTGTTTGGATTATAGCATATCATGAAATGAACCCGCGAATTTTTCCGGTCTCCAGTAATGTGCTGCTACAAAAGTTGAAAATGTGCATGTTTTTATATAATCATGCTTGTGTGATGATATTCAGCTCTTTTCAGTTCACAAAACAATAATTAAGCTGATTCATTTAAAGATTTTACATTTACGACGTATTTTTATTGCATGATAATTCCTATCTTAAATTTTGCCAACTCAACCGGATCTATGATTCATTCTTAAAAGTATTTAAATACAGTTAGCAATGCTTTTCCAATATTGATGTTATCATGGCCCTTGAAATCCGCGCGAATGCAGGAGATTAATGTTACAGTTTTTGTAGTGCTAAAATATATGTTCTTATGTCTTAATATTGAAAGGTTTATGTGATTTACGTTACTTTGATTATATTCTTTTAAATGTCGAATTCTTGCCGGATGAAAAACCGGTTCATTATATAGGAATGGTTAATTACCTCAATTTATTTTTTTCCGTACTATGGCAACATGTTGAGTAATATTATCAAAACAATTAATCAATTCCTAACAGAGAAAATATTTTAACTTGAGTAATATGATTAAGTTAAGTGTTTGCAAAATTCACAATTTTGTTAGTTTAAAAAAAATAACATACCAAATTTATTCACACGGTAAATCAGTCTTTTTAAGCTATGTAGGCTTCCCCTTAAGTGTTTCTGGCATAGAATGTGTTTTCTGCCACCTCTTCATTTTATATATATCTGGTATGCATATTCTATCAATAAATTATTACAGTTTTACTAAATTACTACACACTTTACCAAATGCAAAAATAGATTTCTTTTCGCTTCATTTCCCCCCCCCCCTAATTTTTGATATTAATCGATTATTAATAAGGTGTTTGATTTTAATTTATACTGTATTAAATAACGTATAAACTTTATTTAATTAAAATTATAACTTTTAGACAATTAAAATTATTTTTTATTAGATTAAGACTGTAAATCATTCAAATTAAAGTTTTTAAAGTAAAAAAAAGGGGGGTTGTCTGTAAAGTCGGTCTACGGACGATAATTTTACGTGATAACGTCATAAGAAAACATTGATGAAAAATTGAATACTTTTTAATAATAAAATATTATTTACAGTTTTTGCAAATTTAATTTAAATAATTTGTTTAAATATAATCACGAACAATTAGATTAAGAGCCCGCCTTAACCTGTTTGATATTATAGAATATTTTGTCGCCCGGTGGTTGGCCGGTTGTTGCGAAGGCGAGATGAGCCACGCACCTGAGCGCCCTGCTCAGCTTGTCGTAGTTCATGTTGGGCTTGCTCTTGCGCTCGCCCCAGCGCCGCGCCACCTCGTCCGGGTCCGTCAGCTTGAACTCGCCGTTGGTGCCCTCCCACGTGATGCAGTTGGCGTTGGAGGAGTCGGACAGCAGCTCGAGCAGGAACTGCCACAGCTGGATCTGGCCCGAGCCTGCAACACGCGCCCTGCTGCACTGCCGCTCCCGCGCTCCCGCCTTATTCATCATGTAGTTGTAGGTCTGTGTTGAACATTATTTTAAACATTAGACAACAATCATGTGTTTTTTTCAGTGTAGCTGTGCTACAACCGAATGTTTTAACAGCAAGAAATTAAGTTTCCACAAAAGTAGAACATAGTATGAAAATTTAAAAGGGCGTAACTACAAAAAAAATCTGCAAAAATATATGTTATATTTAAAAGAAAAATATACAATTTAAAAATAAAATTATAACCTTTAAAGATATTAGCACATAAAAAATAAAAACAAAGATGTTTGAAAGTGCGTCAGTACAAAAGTGGAAATATCATCAAAAGATTCCCAGGGTCGCAAAATTATATATCAAAAAAGGGAATAAGTTTTTACGGTTTTTTTATTTAAAGCTAAACTTTCTGAGATATAAGCTTTTATAATCATTTTAAGAACAGATTTTCGTAAGACACACCTTTTATTTAATAATTAAGGCGTGCACCACTGACGTAGCTGTATTTTAAATGTTACTATATTGTACACTTCCACTTTCTATTTTATACACATCTCTATGGAGTAGGCTAATATTTGTGCTTCATGAATCGTCTCCAAAATATATATTCTCTTTAGCGTTACAGAGTCAGTGAGTCAATGATAGCGTAACTATATATAATTAATATGAACACGTGTATAATATTAATTATTTAATTTAGTAATATAATATAAATGAATTTTAATTAATAATGAACATCAGTCGATATTATGAATGTCTATTCTAGTTTTCTGTGTATGTAAGTCAGTGAGGGGCTGTTGCGCTACTAAGTCCGCCTCTGCTCTTCGTGGGCACGAACCTGTCCTCCCTCGAGGGCATGTCGTTCCGTGCTCATGGCTTTGCGTTCCGAATTAAAAATAATTAAATTACTTTATTTAATTCAAAATGCCAATATAGGTAATAATAAAAACGACTGGAGTAATATTTTAAATGAGGTTGGTAAAATTCAAATAAATTAATTTATTTAAATTTAAAACACAGTACTTAATAGGTTTTAATATAAATCTGTGTATAAAATTAATTATTAAATTTAGATGAATAATCAAGTTAGATAGACTATTAATTATTATTAAAAACAATGAACACACTTAATTTAAATAATAATGTAATCATTTATAAATTGTAATGCAAATAAATCATACTTGCGAAAAAATAACCTCAGTTGTATAAATACCCTTGAAAATACACTTAAAAAAAATTAGAAACACAATTTGCTTTCACTAATATTCACAATAAATAAATGTTTTTAATTATATGGACCAGTATTCAATATCATTCACTTAAATAGGTATATGATTAAAAAGCATATATATATTTTATTTATATATAGCCATTTTTAATCATATAAATTTTTGTTTCATGCTGCGCGCGCATCGTATATATTCACTGTCATTATTAACATAACGTGCCTAAAAAGTATAACATAACCTCACTTATGTATAATTTGTATGTAGCCTGTTTTCATCCTGTCAATTTTTTTGCATGCTGCGCGCGCAAAATAAAATTTTACTCTCATTTTTTTCCATAACGCGCCCAAAGAAGTGTAGGCCTATCTTCAAAAAAAATTGGTTGTCTGTAAAGTCGGTGTTTAATGTGACAACGTCATAACAAATCACTGATGAAATGATTGATCCAGAAGAAAAGGAAATATCATATTCGGCCTGAGACTGAGCCGTAATAGGTTTTTGCAACCAAACCATTTAGGCATTAAAAATATTATATTCTTTGAGTAAGAATTTTAATTTTTAATTTTTCTATCTTTTGTATGATAAAATATACCTCTGCATACTTTTATGAATAAAATTGAATCATTTTTTTTGAATTATCACTATTTTGTATGGATACAAAGGAGTGAAATGAAATGTACAATTTAATTAATACATTTACTTTTATTTTCATTCATTATTCAAATATATTTATTACTTTTGAAATGTTACTTGCGTCGTATTAATTTTTACAAATAAAAAAAATTCTTGCTTCTGCCGGGATTCGAACCGACAACCTTACAATAGAAGATAATGCCGCTGATCGCTCACCCACGAGGCCATAGTCGATAAATAATAGTTTCAGATGTTATGTATATATTTATAAAAATTTTGTTCACAGTAGGGGAATAATATTATTTCGTTTTTATAACTAGATTTTATAACAAATACGCATCCCAAATACACCAAACTTATTTATAATGTGTTACAATATTTTTTAAAACATTGTGCAAAAGATCCCGGTTGTAATTTGCATTATTATGTGCAAATGTAAAACACCATTGTTGGTTAAAACGTATTTGAATATTCAATATTACTTTAAAATAACTGTACCGATTGTGCTGAAAATCGGTGGACAATCGTTAAATTACATAATATTAATAATTCAAACGACGAAAATATGATTGAAAAGTCAAATCGATGGTCGTTCCAATCGAGTGGAAGAGAGATGCCACGCATGCATACAATGAGCAAATAGGACACATCCGTAGTGGGACATCCGTAGTGGGACACATTTTCGTGCGTGCAGCCGGCGTTCATCGATTTATTAGACGTTGTCACGTCAAAAAATTTTCATTAAATTTGAATTCAATAATTTATTCCTTACGTAATATTAGTTAGCTGTAAGACGCCTAAGGCACCCACTGAAGAATTATGAATATTATAAACACTTTTATTTAATATATACGAAATGATTATAAAAAAATCAATTAATTTTAATATATTTTAATATTTTGGAAGCGCATTAATTGATTCTGGTATTCAATAATCTTCCTTGCTGTTAACTGATTCAATATACACTTTCACTTGACTTGCAACTTTTGATCGTGACAAATCAACATAAAGTTGGTCGTATGAAGATATATTGAAGAATAAAATATGTATTTCATATTTCATTGCATATAATGGTGATATCGACCAAAAAGGAAAGACCTTTAATCGATTTATGATGAACGAAAATTAAGACAAAGAGTGTGCGCATGCGCTTGATTCAGGGAATAGATATAGGTATCCCATACAGTCACATTTTTTGTGGACACGATAGCTGCCATAATGTTTCACAAATCACTTCTAAATTGATACATAAAATAGTCTATAGTAGTGGAAAATATCGGTCGATTTCGTTAATGGGTAATATCCGACCAAAGGGGTAGAAATTGGAAAGGTAGTATTGAAGAACAGAAAAATCGCTTAAACTCCCAATGATGAATATCACATCCGTTTGAACGTAGTATAACTCATAGGAGTAATACCAAACACTTTTGTCAAAACAGTTATAGAAACGACCAACCACAACTGCAGGGGTGGAAAAAACAAGGGTTGGAGGACAAAAAAACTCTGTTCGCAGGCACTCCACCGAATTATTTCAAATTGCTTGTAAATTTTACAATTTGTATATAAAACAATATTTAATATGTCAAACTATTGCTACAAGGGGTTAATAAAAGGGGTAGAAATTTAAAAAAATCATAAAATCAGTACTTTGTACACTATTAAATCCATTACTCTTTATTGTGAAACCTTAAAATATTATATACAACTTTCGTACGAAATTAATTTTTGTATGACCAACCATTACTGCAAGGGGTATAAATTAACAGGGGTTGAAAGACAAAAAAAAATCATAATAGCTACCCTTATTATGCACAGTTTTAAATACGTTCTAACAGTTTGAATATTGTATAAATATTCAAAATCCTCCTTCTGAAACAATTGTTTATACGACCAGCGATAACTGCAAAGAGCGGAAAAAACAGAGCAGGAAGAAAAACAAATCATAACTCCCATAGTAAGGACACAATCGAATCGGTTCAAATAGTGTGTAAATCTATAATTTTTGTCTGAAACAATTTTTGAGGAGATGAGTAGTAGTATATAATAACCGGTACTGGCCCTGGCATTTGGCTGTGCAGCCAGGGGAAGCCTTCCATTCACAGACGAGAGAGACAAACCCCCGATCGTGCATCTTCGTTTTTTTTTTTGTTCATTGTAAATAAATATGACGGTGTTGATAAAAAGATACTAATGGTCAATTAAGTTAGGTTAGCTACATTAAAAATACTTTAAATCATTGTGGACGGTTGATTTGGTTAGGATAGCTACATTAAAGATACGGAAAAAAAGCATGAACTTCGGGGAACTTCGGGTTTTGGCTTTTACGTCTGTGAAAAGAAGGCTTCCCGTGGAGCCAGAGACGATGTCAGCCATCTTGGATTATGACGACACGACAGTCATCATGGATGACCTTGACAAAAATTTTCAAAAATTACAAAACTGATCCAAAATTGTCAAAAATTTGCCCAAAATTCGCCAAAATCCGTCAAAATTTATAGTTAAAAAAAAGTCAAAATATCTAAAAAAAATAAAAAATAAAAAAAAATAGAAACAAAAATATGTTTTAATTCGAGGGAAAATTTCCGGTTTTGAGGGAAAGGCCGTCCCTGGTCCAGCGACTTGATTGGGAATCGTAGGTTAAAAAGTGTTTTCTACATCTTCTACAATTTTTCAGATAAAAATTTCGCACTTGGCTTGTTTGCTGCAGTTTTACAACAGAAATCATCTGTCAGATTAATATTGTAGAAAAAATATTGATAAGTATTTTATTTTACGTTTTTAAAATTAAGGAAAACCGAAAAAGTGGTCTAAAAAACAGGCTGTAAGATATACAAATATTTAGAGCCAGTACTATTTTTCCTTCTAAAGTAAAAATAAAAAAAGTAAGCGGTGGCATACTGCCAACAAGAAATATTTCGTATTTTGCATTTTCAGCTATTTTTTCTGGCCGCGAGTAGGTTCACTTGCGCCTGTCTTGCGCGCGGGAGCATGCAACCGGCTGTCGTGTTGCCATTACTTCGGACCCATCCTCGGCTAACGGAATCTGACCCCACCTCCTCCGTGCCAGTAAATAATCTGAATGGTACGGAGTACTGTGTCAACGACGATAAGAAAGCTAAGAACAGTGCTATCAATTCAGAGACGCATGGATGTGCTGCGAAAAGCGAAAGGTTTGAAGAGAAGGTGAACCCAAATTTTTTATAGTTTTAATTATTTTTTCCATTTACTTTAAAGTTAGTTTGGGTAAAAAAATATTTTGTGCCATAATGTGCTTTACAAAAACTTCCACTTTTTAAAATTTGAAATGTGTTCAAGTGACGCTTTGTAAACTGAACTATCCTGATTCAAGAAATGCGTTTATTTTTATGTAAGTATAAGTTAGGTAAAAAATCCTCAGCTTAAAAGTAAGAGTAAAGAAACTAGAAAACAAACTGGAAAATTAGATTTGGTAAGCATGAAAACAAGTTAATTTTCAACCGACTTAAAAAAAGGAGGTTCTCAATTCGGTTGTATTGTTTTCATTCACGTGAGTATTAAGCTGTCCAAGCCAAATTGTTAGTTACAATTAACCAACTTTTAAACGAATTGCTGATTATAAAAATATTGTGCCTTACAATTCAATATATATTATTTCAGTTCCTATGTGTAAGACTTAAAAAATTAACATGGCTACGTATGGGAATTCAACCCATATTCAGCGGCAAACTTAATTTCTTAGCACCTTTCGTTACTCCGTCAATAATTTTTACTTAATTCGTCTACCGTGAGAATCTCAGTGCACTAGCTGTGAGATAGTTTCTCTCTTACCCCCCCCCCCCTCCTTTTTTTGTTGGAGTTCAAGACAAGGTGAACCAAAAGTGGAAACTTGAAACTTTTACCTTAGATAGGTTAAATATATTTTCCATATTTTGGAACAGCTTAGATCCGCTGTGCGAAAAGTTTCATAATGGATTTCATACTCGCATGCTAAGGTTTACATTAAATAAAAGGCTCAGTAGATTAAGCAGCTGGTAGGTACATATACCATTGTACATTTTAAGTTATTCTGTTCTTCGGAGGAAAAAGAATAATAGTAAATTTTAGATGACTTTCTGAATGTAACTTAAAGATAAATCCCTTTATCAGGCATTATTTTGTTTTTACTTAGGAAGCTACATTGAATGAATCCACATAGCAATGAGACAACAGTTTGAAAATCTTATAAGTTGCCTAAAAATGAGTATTTAATTTAATTTTAGTATACCAATATTAGTCACAAAAAAATGTAAAATGTTTTGGGGTGTGTGGATATTCGTAAACACGAATAATTGCGCAGTTATTTATGAACTATTCACATTCGGAAGTCAAATATCAAAGATTAAAATTGCGAATATTTACAGGCACATCTGTAGTTGCTGGTTGTTATTCAGGTGAAGCCAAACTTCTCTTTTTTTCATAAGATATTATAGTCGTCATTGCTTATTTGCCGATATACAGTAGACTCTTAATCATACGACACTTCACGATTCCAGGTAAAAGCATCGTTATTGTCATTTAGACTAGTTTTGACCATCCCCGATCTAACCTAATAAAAACATTTTTTTTTCTCTTGAATCCGTATTCAACATTCTCTAGCACGAAAATAATACACTGTTATATCTAACTATTTATTTCCCTAAATAGATGGCTATCTTATGAAAAAAAAAACTGATAGCCTACAAGTACATGTAGGACCTGAATTGATACCAAAACAAGCCGTGACACGTGACCGTTCGTCTGGCAGCTAGCAACTGCGGGAACAATATCAGCATTCAAATAATGCAGGGTATATTTCACGCAATGTTACCTCAATACTGTGTGTACGGCAGTCCTCACCGCCGCTATGTGCCCAGTCGTATTGTGACGCTCCGCAAAAAGGTTGTATTTTTCGTTATGATATTACGTGGAAGTAAAAATGGCAGTTACAGTTATAGACTCTGGTTTATACCTACTGATTACTTTTTGGTAACCAATGAACGTTTTAAGATAATCACGTTTTAAATAGCGAAACTAAATAGATTTACATACAAACACATTTATAAATATACGCGTCACAATATGATAACACCATCGCTTAGCACTCGCCGCCCACGACCGTGCTACCACATTCGTGAAATGTCAGCCTTCACTTGACACTCATGGAAAGAGATCTACGGAACTATCAGGAGATTGCCGCTACTTTCGGGCAGCTGGAGGAATGTCTGCCTCAAGTGGTGTATGTATGTACGTGTGAGGGCGCCCAGTGACAACACGAAACGAAGCGCTGAATCTCAAATACTAGCTACTCTTCAGTGGGCCGTCGACCTTGGGTAGATAACACAAGCTGCTGGTAGTATAGTTCTCTTGAAGAGGATCTCAACACGCGGCACCCATGAGTGCAACAAGTTTTCCAGCCTACTTCCTTCAAATTTTACAAATTCTCCACTCCCCCCCCCCCCCCTCCGTTATTCATTGCGGTCATGGAATTTGGATTTTAATTTTAATTTTAAAAAGTACAACACTTCACTTCTTAATATTTCTATCTGATGAATGTGCATATTAATGATGTTTACATTGATTCAATAGTTAATAAACATGGTACAATTTTCACTTTGTCTGCAAAAGTTAATATAGTATTACTATTTTCACTAGATATGTTCTGTATTGTTATGTATCCATCTAAGTGAAAATGTAAGATAAATTTCCGACTTTGAAATTATTCGCAATAAATTAAAAAAAAAAAAAATTCCTGTTCGATTCAAAAATTTTCGACCACCAAAATCCACTATTCGCACAACCATATAATGTGATAGATTTGTGTAGTGAAATATGTGTACATGTGATTTGCATAACTTTTCTTAACGCTATTACTACAATGGTTTTTATTTTGTTTCGGCAAAGACAACTTTCCAAGAAAATGATAGAAAATGAAAAAAAAAAAAAAAACTAGCTATTGCCATAGGGAACGTAGAAAATGATACACCACATATTAGTGTCGTAGGGGACGGCGGCTGGAATAAGAGGACTGACTGACATAGTTTCAATTTAAGTGGAGTGGTGAGTTATCTTCCTGTTAACACCAATGCTTACTCTATAGTCTGTTGTTCACCAAATAAAAATTTCAGTACTTATAACATCCAGTCAAAATGTGCATGTTATCTTTTTCTTTTCTTTTAAAGAATTGCATTATCGGAGCCGAAACAAACCAACTCTTGTACCTGGGAGTGAAAAGGAAGTATTGCTTCGCATGCGAATTTGTAAGACTCAAAAACAAAAAGGTGAATGAACATCTTTTCTTTAAAAAATATAGTGGTCCAAGCACTGTAATGGAACAAACTATAATAGTAGAAGGGTTCTGCGGGAGTGTTGAGCAGCACTTGTTAAAATACTTACTTTGGTGACGGAGATTCAGTGTTTACTCTAGAATAAAGCAGCGAGTTCCTTACGGAAGGGAAGTCATAAAAATTGACTGTGCAAACCACATTGTAAAAAAAAAACATTTTCACAAATTTTCCAGAAATATGTCATTTCCACCTTCTGCGCGTCGTTTGCTTGAATCAAGAATAGTAAGATTAAAATCCGGCGCTAGAAAAGCAATCAAAATTGCTGGAACATCTCTTGTTGGTACATGTGTCGTTCGATTGAAACTTGACATAATAAATGGTCCTCACCATGTATTCGGTTGTCACGAAAACTGCCTTGTAGAATACTAAAAAAGAAAAAAAAATCCCAATGAAAATTTTGTGACATTGGTGAAAGAGTCGGGGATTATGGAAGCTATTTAAAAGGCTCTTGATCCTATGGTAATGAAATCTGATAGACTCGTACTTAACAAAACTAAAAATCAGGTTGAGCGATATATGAGTATGGTAGCTAAGTTTTCAGATGGAAAACGGGTAAACTTTGCTAAAAGAGGCTCTTATCACGCTCGTTGTATGAGAGCTGGACTGGCCCATGTCAGAGGTCCTAGGTGGCACTTCATACCATGGAAAAACAAATTTGGTCGAAGACCAGAAAAGTACTTCCAAACAGTTTTAAAAATTAGCTGTCTCCAGTATGAAGATGGCCATCCAAATAAAAAGAGACGACCAAACAACACTCCTGGTCCTGATTTGGAGTATGGTCCAAGTGCTGAAGTCATTTTGTGTCCTGAAGACGTGTTGAGTCCTAAAGAACTTGATACCAAAGATGAAGTTTATCCTCGAAAACCTGAATCGGAATGCAACAACATTAAAAAATATTCATGAGTTGGAAAGAAGTTCTGTTGGTCAACACGAGAACACTAAATGGAGGGATGCTCCTATGAACAGACTTACAGCATATAGTTTCGGTTTTGTGGTAAAAAGAACACATACCACATCCTGCCACTGTCTAGTAAAATAAATTTTGTATCACAAAGAGATAAATTCCAAAGCCATTCAGTTTGGACGAGTTAACGAAAATGTGGCTAAGAATATGTATTCCAAACGAAAAAATGTCGAAGTCGAAGTTTGTGGCTTTTTTTGTACACCCAAGCTTTTCATTTCTCGGAATATCTCCAGATGTACTAGTTGCAGACGATGGTTTGCTGGAAGTTAAATGCTTATTTTCAGCTGGGGACGATAAATTAAAGGACTATGTTTCAAAAAAGAAAAAAATACGTGTATCGAAGAAAAACTTAGAGATTTGCGTCTAAAGGAAACCCACATTATTATTATTTTTTTTTTACCAGATTCAAGGTCAACTTGGCGTTTGCAGTAGAAAATATTACGACTTTGTAGTTCATACGAAAAATGATTTCCATTATGAAAGAATTTTGTTCGACAAAGAAATTTGGGAAAAACTCATGCTGTCAAAACTACAACAATTTTTTGCGGAGTGCTTACTTCCAGAGATAGCAGATCCATTAAATACCCGAAGACTAAATGCGCGAGAGCCTGACTTTGTAAAAGAAGCTCAAAAATAACTAAAGAAAAACATAAAACAGATTACTTCAGTTTTGGTTTCCTAAATGTTATGCATGTTTCTTCTGTTTTTGACACAGTCCTAATATAACAGTGTAGATAATATTATGATCATATTTTTATCGTGAAAGCAATAGGATTTTTTTTTAGAATTTGGGTTATCAAACACATAATTTATGTTTATTTGTAGATTAAATTCGAACTTATTATAAATTTATATAGACATCTATTTTACTAAAGTAATATTATGTGTATCGTAGAAGTGAAAGTGCTTGAAAGACTATAATTTCTCTGTTTAAAAACGTATGTCAACATGTTAATTTCAATATTTAATGTTATGCTCAATATGTAATTAATATATTTATTTAAATAGTACACATATTGTATAAATTTTTTAATGGTGTCTTTCAACAGTATCATTAATGTACATACATAAAAACTATCTTTGTGAACTCTCTGTAAAATTACACAAAAAAAACTGTGGCCAGAGTAACATTGTTTAATACAGCATTAAATTTTATATAGTGTTTGTTCCTGTACATTTCAGGTAGTATTTAAGACATTACTTTATTAAAGTATTTAGTACAATTAAAAGTAGTTATTTATTATCGAGTGAAAGGTTTTTTAATCGATTAGAGTTATAAGACTGGGAATTATTTTTTTATTGTTTTCGGTTTATGCTCGAAATTAGACCACAAAATCATACCCGGGCCGAGATTATACATCAGAATCTCTCGCTATAAGCCACTCTTCAAATAGTAACTAAATCCCAAATAAATAAATTGTTTCAGCGAAGAAATTGTAGTTGACAACTGTTTAATTGAAAAGGTATGTAAAATAGCACGCGCACAGCATGTGAAGGCCGTGGATCCCGGCGGAGCTGGTGTCTGGCCGCGAGGAAACATATCGGGTGGCAGGGAGGCAGATAACCAAGGCACTGCGACAGCGGCCAGCGCGCGACTGACGACTTGGCAACCCCGCGCGCGGAGTAAGCCTCGCCGCAGCCGAGCGCTGCACATTCGCGACACCCGCGCGCTCTACCGGATAACGACTGACAGGACTGGCTCTTGTATCCCGTTAATTCTCCAAAAATTAAAAAATTTGGAACTCGAAAAACCTCAAAATACCTTTGCCTTAGAAAGGAGCAAAATTCCGCAAAGAGGCTTAAAGCCTGTATCTACAAGTCTCCAATAAGTCTCTGGCGGCCATCACAGACGAACTTGATCTTGACATTGACCTTGACTCTCAAAATCAAAATCTTTAATTTTTGAAAAAATTATTGCAACAAAATTGTATAGTTATATATAGGTATATATATAGTGCTTACTTCTTATGTTTTCTTACTTAATCGATTTCGGTCCTCGGTTCGATTCCCAGCGAGAGTAAACATCTAATTTATTAATAAAAATGGAAAAATTCTTAAAAACAAATAAAAAAGTTAATATAAATTGCTAACGTCACACCCGTCATCTTGAGTTATGACTTACCATTACAATTATCGTTACGGCAACTATCTAGAAAATTCGTAATTTTTATGCTAGACTAGCTGCAATACCCGGCGTTGCCCGGGCTGAACACAGGGCGTAGTTAGTAATTGTCTTCTTAATTTGAATGTCAAGTGTGAAAATTAATTTATATCATTTTCAGATCCCGACAGACGTTGTTCTGCCAGTTTATATTTATTTACCTGGTCTGTATGTAATTTAGACATTATAAAGCAATATAGAAAAAAGCTGGAAAATAAGAGATTACTAATATTGAAAAGATTCCATTATCTAGCTAATGCTCGGCCTGCATTGTAATGCCTCTTTCAGTTTTGTTTTGTAATATGTTTGAAGTAGTTCCACATATACAAATCATCTATCCATCTCTCTATATATATTTATCTCTATCTACATCTATGTATCTCTCTATCTCTATTTATCTCTTTATATACATATATACTTCCCACTATCTCTATATCTTCTTTATATAAGTCTCTATATAGCTCTATACATCTATAGGTATGTCTTTTTATCTAACTCATTTCATTCTCTATACCTCGCTCTATCTCAACTTATCTCTCCGTCTATATCTCACTCTATATATATATCACTCTATCTCTGTCTCTCTTTTATATTTAAATAAATTGTGTCATGCGTGCGCACTTATACAACAAAAACAGACGAAGTGCCGCTATATAAAATGAAATAAACACATTTTTTGACACTATTCGACTTCCAACTATTGAAAAATAGTTATACTGTCTCGGTAACCTTCATGGGCATGCGCATAACAACTCACCAAAATTTCATCGCAATCGGATGAATGGTATAGGATCGTATACGGCACAAACAAACGAAAATTAAAGACATGACAAACGCATCAAACGATGGCGCGTTTAAAATTCAAGGCAACTCTATTTATTGACGAAGTTAAGAACAAAACCGTTATTAGCGCCTTTATTTTGCTAGCCGCTGCGAGCTCAACTAAGCGGACTGGTCTCACCAAGGAGAAAAATATTAATTTGCCAGACCTTACTATGTGTACGATCGTGTGTCAGACATAGAGAATTTACACTTACTCACTATTTGTATGTCTATGACCTATGATTTTTTTTCAGTTATAAAATGAAATTATCACTTTTTCACTCCCTTAGGGATGGATTTTAATATTAATATGGGGTCTATGTGTTAATCCAGGTTATAAGCTAGCTGTATGCCAAATTTCATTCAAATCCATTCAGTAGTTTTTACGTGAAAGAGTAACAAACATTCATCCATCCATACTTACAAACTTTCGCGTTTATAATAATAGTAGGATATTTGGAAAAAAGATTTAAAATAAATTAAATTAATAACAGTTTAATAAAATTCCACAATCTTGATTCAATACATCACAGTTACACATTTTGTTATGGTATACATCCTGGATTCTAGGAACGTTGCACTTTGGGTTACGCCTGTCATCTTGGTTGTGTATGGTGTGTATGCCACATGATGTGTATGATGTTGTGTATGCCACAATATTTGCAAACAGGTTCCTGCATGCACATTATAGACCCAGTACAGATATAATGTTGACGTAAGCTATCGTGATGGTTAAATACTTTATTACATTTGATACATTGAAACAGTGTTCTTTGTAGTACATTAGTTGGACACCTGCTTCTTTCTTGTCTGCGCACACTTGAAGTGGTAGTGAATGATGCACCACAGTCTATGCACTGGCGCGATGATCGTTCGTCATTCGTTGAAGTCTGCATTGTTAGTAGATGTATTTGGTTCGTTCTGGGACAGGGGAGGAGGGAGGGGGATCCGGGGATCCGATCCAGCTACCTTAAGGCTTCGCTTCATCAGCCATGTTGGATTACGTCACTTCCGCCGGCCATGCACTCACGAAAAAGTGTCCCGTTACGTTCATTAACCATGTACGCACGAAAAAGTGTCCCGTTACGTTCATCAGCCATGTACGCACGAAAAAATGTCCCGTTACAGTAGTAGGAAATAGGGGGTTCAAGGCCAGGCGGAGGATCGAGGATCCGACCTTGACCTTTGACTTTGACCTTTAACTATGACCTTGAACATTGAACTAGACCTTGAACCGAGTCCTTGACCTTTGACCTTGACCTTTGACCTTGACCTTGAAATTTGACCCTGACATTGAAATTCGACCCTGACCTTTAGCCTTGCGATCCTCGATGTTGCCAACCTGATGACGTCATCTAATCCGTATGCTAATCCATATGCTAACCTAACATAACCTAACCTAATCCATATGCTAATCTATGCTAACCTAACCTAACCTAACCTAACCTAACCTAACCTAATCCATATGCTAACCTAACCTAACCTATCCTAACCTAATCCATATGCTAATCTATGCTAACCTAACCTAACCTAACCTAACCTAAACTAACCTAACCTAACCTAATCCATATGCTAATCTATGCTAACCTAACCTATCATAACCTAACCTAACCTAAACTAACCTAACCTAACCTAACCTAACCTAACCTAACCTAACCTAACCTAACCTAACCTAACCTAATCCATATGCTAATCTATGCTAACCTAACCTAACCTAACCTAATCCATATGCTAATCTATGCTAACCTAACCTAACCTAACCTAACCTAACCTAATCCATATGCCAATCTATGCTAACCTAACCTAACCTAACCTAATCCATATGCTAATCTATGCTAACCTAACCTAACCTAACCTACACCTAACTTAATCCATATGCTAATCTATGCTAACCTAACCTAACCTAACCTTACCTAACCTAATCCATATGCTAATCTATGCTAACCTAACCTAACCTAACCTAACCTAACCTAACCTAACCTAATCCATATGCTAATCTATGCTAACCTAACCTATCATAACCTAACCTAACCTAACCTAAACTAACCTAACCTAACCTAACCTAACCTAACCTAACCTAATCCATATGCAAATCTATGCTAACCTAACCTAACATAACCTAACCTAATCCTATTACTGTTGCATGTTTCGTTATGGCAGCCATCTTGGAATCGTGTAATTATTTAGCTAGAAATTCGGGAAAAATCCATAATTCATTAAATAAATCACTCATTAATTTACATATTGATTCGATCAGTTCCTGTCCTTGGTTCGATACTCGACCGATGCAATAATGTTTAATTTTATGTAAAAAATAATAATTTCAATAAACCATGTTCAAAAATTCTTATGAGGCTTAAAATCCTCTACTACCATCATCCTATAAGCCATCATGTCCGCCATCATGGAAATTCATAATTTCAATGCTAGAAATTCAGGAAAAAGTTCAAAATTCATTAAATAAATTTTGTAACCAATAAAATGATTAATTAGATCGACTTAGGTCCTTGGTACGATTCTGGATGCTGAAGAAAAAATAAATATAACAACAATTTAACATAATAGTGACAGGTTCGTAAATAAAACATCGCAAATTCGTTTACAAAATAAATTTTATTACAAAATCTATATTTTACTACAGGATCACTTGCGAAAGCCCTGCATAGGCGTGAAATGACTAATTCTTAGCTCCAATCGGTTTATACTAGACAGAGACCAACCAGAACCTTTACAGACATAGTCCTCCTCTTCTTGACAGAGTTTCTGGATACCGTTTTTAACAGTTTGCTTCACATCGTCAGAACTGTAAATTACTGCAGCCGATGTCTTGAATGCACACTTCCTCACTTCGTCTTCGAATGGATACGACTTTCCATATATACAGTCCAACCACAAGTTCTATTTTTGATGGACCGTTTGTTGCTACATCATCAGTAAGCTGATTGATTATGTCCTCTCTGATATCATCAAGAAAATTACAAATGTCTTTTGACTCACCTAACGTATTTTAGATAATAGTAATCTTTCAATAAATTTTCCACGAAATGCAGACTGCGCCAAGTAGAACCCATTATCATTCACTTGTAATGCACCGAGCACAGTATTAGGTTTATTTTCATGTCCAGACGTTGTAGCAATCGGTTGCTGCACATTGGTTTTCTTGCTTGTACGCTTACGAGTCTCCAATCTAAAGCGAGGAGTCGAAATTTCTACAGGTAGTTCTTCAGTAGACACACGAACTTTACCGTTGCATTTTTTCACATGCCGTCGCAAACTATCAATACGTGTAAACCATTCATGACACTCATCACAGCGGAACTTTATGCGAGATGGATTCTTCTTGCATTTACTCCTCTCATGTCTTCGTGCTACATGAGAAAAAGTGAACGACATATCGCAGTAGCTGCAAGGATACCTTGCTGATGAAGACAATCCTTTCAGACCCGATACAGATACTGACGTTGTCGCAGTTGCGCCATCTCCAGGCATACTCTTATGAACATCAATGCATCGTTGTTGAATAGAAACCTTTACTTTCTACCGAACAGCAGGACCTTTGCATGTCTTCATGTGCGTTTTCATATTATCTTTTCTGGCAAACTGCTTATGGCATTTCTCACAAACAATCATTTTACGATAAAGGTTCTTGACACATTCTCTCTTTTCGTGTCGTCGAGCATTGCTGTTGTTTGTGAAAATCTTGTCACAGTAACAACACCGATGTCCGTTAGTTGTTGAATCACCAGCCATTGAAGTCTCCATCGAGGCTGAAACGAAGTTCGTCATGTTTTCCTGTGAAGCCAGCACCACCGGCATTAAATTCTCTTCTGCTGGTGGTATCACATCTGTTGAAATCTCCTCCAATGTTGACGTCGTCGTTGCCAACGGGATCTGCACCTTCTCCATCGTAGCTGTCGTCAAGGTTCCCGTAGACGATGGTACAACCTCCGAGTTCGACGTTAAAGACGGTAAAGATGCCATCGAGGTCTCAAGAACAGCTAATTGACACGACTTATGCACCAGAAGAAACAAACTAGGTGATCCTTACACCGCCGACGTCAGTAACAAACTGAGCGTCCTGCTGTCTAGGACTCGCTTATATACATGCACCGTATGGAATAATACACTAGTCAAATCAAGAACCATTTACAATAATACTAGAGTCAAATCTACAAATTAAAAAAGAGGATCATTAGATCGAAAAAAAAAAATTCGATCTCGTCAATATACGCCAGGCTCCAAGAGCTACAATTCACGTCATCAGATCAATCTACATTTTGCTCCTATGCTTCAATTGACCATAAGCTGCAAGTCCTTATAAAAATACAAAAAAAAATTAATTAAAAATTAAAAATAAAAACGAAAAAAAAATCAAACATTCTGGCTTGTACTAGAACTCTATATTTGCTCAACAATGAGAAACTTACAAGCTAGCAGAATGTTTGATTTTTTTTTCGTTTTTATTTTTAATTTTTTATTAATTTTTTTTTGTATTTTTATGATATAAAAAAATTGTGGTAGTTTTCTCCGTGTGCTCCTGATTATTCTTGCCAATATTATGATGGTTTTCTCCGTGTGCTCCTGATTAATCTTATCATTATTTTGATGGTTAATCCGTGTGCTTGCGTTCATTCCTGCGGTTTCGGTCAAAGGTCAAGGTCACACCCATCCAAGATGGCCGCCGTGACGTCGCAATCCAAGATGGCGGACCGTGAGAAATCTGAGAAGCACTAGCAGGAAGGACGAACTTTTTTCTCCTTGGATACTATCGAAGCCAACCTCCCTTTGCGATCGATAGTGAGCGTTCCGCATCCCACATTAATGAAATAGATATTATTTACCTGCAAGCAACACGTGGCGTCATCTGTTTACGACAGCCAGAACTACTTGCATCAATTTGCTTTGCATTAGATAACTTAACTCTCGCTGATGAAATATTTCAAAAACTCTATTTAAGAAATGGTTCCAATTGGAGAAAACTTACAGATTCTATCTAACATTAGTCACAGAAGCTACCATGGATCGTGGTTTGTTATCTTCAGCTGAATCGGAAGGAAGCCGCTGTAGATACTGTGGCAAGGATTTTGCCATGAGGAGGAATGCTAGACGTCATGAGGAGAATGATTGTGCTAGAAACCCACTACGCAACATGTTAAGCTGTAATCGTTGTAGCAGGTTGTTAACACGAATTGACAGCTTAAAAAGACATGGTAGAACATGTAAAGTCAAGACTACTTACGGCATAGAGGACACCGATGGATCCACTAGACTAAAGAAGAGTGATCTGCATTACGACAATAATTTTCCTTGTCCTGAGCGTGATGGTATTAGCTCACCCGATCGTGAGGAAGAACATAAATTGAAGGATGCTAATGGCTTCGGGAAGACTGAAACTAATGGCAGTAACAACACCGTGAAAAGTGAGAATACATTCAAGCCTATATTCAGTAGATCCTCCATTCTTTGTAAAAATGATGGACTCCTAAAAAGGAAGCATGAAGACGATGAAGACACTTCGACATCATCGATAGCGAATTCATACGGTAATCTGGGTGAAGAGGATGTGTTCTACAGTGATTGTTACAGTGACTCTGAGGCTGATGACAAAGGCATAGACTGTGATGAAGCACCTAGAGCTGACAAGATCGAAGAATGTGGCGATGTCCTGAGACCGAAACGATGGAAACGTCGTGTTATAATAAATAAATCTGAATATGCTTATTATGTTCACTGGGACGATTGTGATATTAACAGTATTTATAATAAACAACCAAGTAAGATGGTGGTAGAAGAGATTGATTACACATCATGGAAAGATCCAAACATATTGGTTGACCGGCTAAGACTTCTACATGGCTCGCTTTGTGCAGGAAACTATTCGTGCATCAAAGAAATATCCTTCATACTCAAAGAACTGAGGAAAGCTGGCTACATACAATAATGGCTTCTTTTACTTGTATTTGTGTAATGTTGAGAAGTAATTAAATATTGAAAGTAAAAATTTAATGTTTTTATTTCTTGTATTTTGATTTCCAACTAAGCCTGTGTGTTTCCGCTAATGTATGTGTGATCATTCCGTTTCCTGTGTGTACTGTGTGTATAAGTTTCCTTTCCTGTGTGTACTGTGTGTACATTTCGTTTCCTGTGTGTACGTTCTGTTTCCTGTGTGTACTGTGTGTACGTTCCGTTTCCTGTGTGTACTGTGTGTACGTTCTGTTTCCTGTGTGTACTGTGTGTATACGTTCCGTTTCCTGTGTGTGTACTGTGTGTACGTTCCGTTTCCTGTGTGTACTGTGTGTACGTTCCTTTTCCTGTGTGTACTGTGTGTACATTCCGTTTCCTGTGTGTACTGTGTGTATACATTCCGTTTCCTGTGTGTACTGTGTGTACGTTTCGTTTCCTGTGTGTACTGTAGGAACGTTTCGTTTCCTGTGTGTACTATGTGTACGTTCCGTTTCCTGTGTGTACTGTGTGTACGTTCCGTTTCCTGTGTGTACTGTGTGTACGTTCCGTTTCCTGTGTGTGTACTGTGTGTATACGTTCCGTTTCCTGTGCGTACTGTGTGTACATTTCGTTTCCTGTGTGTACTGTGTGTACGTTTCGTTTCCTGTTTGTACTGTGTGTACGTTCCGTTTCCTGTGTGTACTGTGTGTACATTCCGTTTCCTGTGTGTACTGTGTGATCATTACATTTATTGCATGTAAATTGCATGTATTGTGCATACATTGCGTACATTACGTGTTGGAGCTGATGGATCTGTTGGAGCACTTGCAGCTTATGGTCAATTGAAGCATAGGAGCAAAATGTAGATTGATCTGATGACGTGAATTGTAGCTCTTGGAGCCTGGCGTATATTGACGAGATCGAATTTTTTTTTTTCGATCTAATGATCCTCTTTTTTAATTTGTAGATTTGACTCTAGTATTATTGTAAATGGTTCTTTATTTGACTAGCGTATTATTCCATACGGTGCATGTATATAAGCGAGTCCTAGACAGCAGGACGCTCAGTTTGTTACTGACGTCGGCGGTGTAAGGATCACCTAGTTTGTTTCTTCTGGTGCATAAGTCGTGTCAATTAGCTGTTCTTGAGACCTCGATGGCATCTTTACCGTCTTTAACGTCGAACTCGGAGGTTGTACCATCGTCTACGGGAACCTTGACGACAGCTACGATGGAGAAGGTGCAGATCCCGTTGGCAACGACGACGTCAACATTGGAGGAGATTTCAACAGATGTGATACCACCAGCAGAAGAGAATTTAATGCCGGTGGTGCTGGCTTCACAGGAAAACATGACGAACTTCGTTTCAGCCTCGATGGAGACTTCAATGGCTGGTGATTCAACAACTAACGGACATCGGTGTTGTTACTGTGACAAGATTTTCACAAACAACAGCAATGCTCGACGACACGAAAAGAGAGAATGTGTCAAGAACCTTTATCGTAAAATGATTGTTTGTGAGAAATGCCATAAGCAGTTTGCCAGAAAAGATAATATGAAAACGCACATGAAGACATGCAAAGGTCCTGCTGTTCGGTAGAAAGTAAAGGTTTCTATTCAACAACGATGCATTGATGTTCATAAGAGTATGCCTGGAGATGGCGCAACTGCGACAACGTCAGTATCTGTATCGGGTCTGAAAGGATTGTCTTCATCAGCAAGGTATCCTTGCAGCTACTGCGATATGTCGTTCACTTTTTCTCATGTAGCACGAAGACATGAGAGGAGTAAATGCAAGAAGAATCCATCTCGCATAAAGTTCCGCTGTGATGAGTGTCATGAATGGTTTACACGTATTGATAGTTTGCGACGGCATGTGAAAAAATGCAACGGTAAAGTTCGTGTGTCTACTGAAGTACTACCTGTAGAAATTTTGACTCCTCGCTTTAGATTGGAGACTCGTAAGCGTACAAGCAAGAAAACCAATGTGCAGCAACCGATTGCTACAACGTCTGGACATGAAAATAAACCTAATACTGTGCTCGGTGCATTACAAGTGAATGATAATGGGTTCTACTTGGCGCAGTCTGCATTTCGTGGAAAATTTATTGAAAGATTACTATTATCTAAAATACGTTAGGTGAGTCAAAAGACATTTGTAATTTTCTTGATGATATCAGAGAGGACATAATCAATCAGCTTACTGATGATGTAGCAACAAACGGTCCATCAAAAATAGAACTTGTGGTTGGACTGTATATATGGAAAGTCGTATCCATTCGAAGACGAAGTGAGGAAGTGTGCATTCAAGACATCGGCTGCAGTAATTTACAGTTCTGACGATGTGAAGCAAACTGTTAAAAACGGTATCCAGAAACTCTGTCAAGAAGAGGAGGACTATGTCTGTAAAGGTTCTGGTTTGTCTCTGTCTAGTATAAACCGATTGGAGCTAAGAATTAGTCATTTCACGCCTATGCAGGGCTTTCGCAAGTGATCCTGTAGTAAAATATAGATTTTGTAATAAAATTTATTTTGTAAAAGAATTTGCGATGTTTTATTTACGAACCTGTCACTATTATGTTAAATTGTTGTTATATTTATTTTTTCTTCAGCATCCAGAATCGTACCAAGGACCTAAGTCGATCTAATTAATCATTTTATTGGTTACAAAATTTATTTAATGAATTTTGAACTTTTTCCTGAATTTCTAGCATTGAAATTATGAATTTCCATGATGGCGGACATGATGGCTTATAGGATGATGGTAGTAGAGGATTTTAAGCTTCATAAGAATTTTTGAACATGGTTTATTGAAATTATTATTTTTTACATAAAATTAAACATTATTGCATCGGTCGAGTATCGAACCAAGGACAGGAACTGATCGAATCAATATGTAAATTAATGAGTGATTTATTTAATGAATTATGGATTTTTTCCCGAATTTCTAGCTAAATAATTACACGATTCCAAGATGGCTGCCATAACAAAACATGCAACAGTAATAGGATTAGGTTAGGTTAAGTTAGGTTAGGTTAGCATAGATTTGCATATGGATAAGGTTAGGTTAGGTTAGGTTAGGTTAGGTTTGGTTAGGTTAGGTTAGTTTAGGTTAGGTTAGGTTATGATAGGTTAGGTTAGCATAGATTAGCATATGGATTAGGTTAGGTTAGGTAAGGTTAGGTTAGGTTAGGTTAGGTTATGATAGGTTAGGTTAGCATAGATTAGCATATGGATTAGGTTAGGTTAGGTTAGGTTAGGTTAGGTTAGGTTAGGTTAGGTTAGCATAGATTAGCATATGGATTAGGTTAGGTTAGGTTAGGTTAGGTTAGGTTAGCATAGATTAGCATATGGATTAGGTTAGGTTAGGTTAGGTTAGCATAGATTAGCATATGGATAAGGTTAGGTTACGTTAGGTTAGCATAGATTAGCATATGGATTATGTTAGGTTAGGTTAGGTTAGGTTAGGTTAGGTTAGGTTAGTTTAGGTTAGGTTAGGTTATGATAGGTTAGGTTAGCATAGATTAGCATATGGATTAGGTTAGGTTAGGTTAGGTTAGGTTAGGTTAGGTTAGGTTAGCATAGATTAGCATATGGATTAGGTTAGGTTAGGTTAGGTTAGGTTAGCATATGGATTAGGTTAGGTTAGGTTAGGTTAGGTTAGCATAGATTAGCATATGGATTAGGTTAGGTTAGGTTAGGTTAGCATATGGATTAGCATACGGATTAGATGACGTCATCAGGTTGGCAACATCGAGGATTGCAAGGCTAAAGGTCAGGGTCGAATTTCAATGTCAGGGTCAAATTTCAAGGTCAAGGTCAAAGTTAAAGGTCAAGGTCAAGGTCAAAGGACAAGGTCAAAGGTCAAGGACTCGGTTCAAGGTCTAGGTCAATGTTCAAGGTCATAGTTAAAGGTCAAAGTCAAAGGTCAAGGTCGGATCCCCGATCCTCCGCCTGGCCTTGAACCCCCTATTTCCTACTACTGTAACGGGACATTTTTTCGTGCGTACATGGCTGATGAACTAACGGGACACTTTTTCGTGCGTACATGGTTAATGAACGTAACGGGACACTTTTTCGTGAGTGCATGGCCGGCGGAAGTGACGTAATCCAACATGGCTGATGAAGCGAAGCCTTAAGGTAGCTGGATCGGATCCCCGGATCCCCCTCCCTCCTTCCCTGTCCCAGAACGAACCAAATACATCTACTATTGTTGCTGAGGAAACTTCAACCGATGGAACAGCACAATTAAATACCGGTATCACAGTCACCGTGGAAATGTCTGCAGTTGATTGTACCGATGACGTCAGGATCTGCGAGGCAGTCGGCCCCGCTGCCATTGGTCTCTCCGCTGTCGGCGTCGCTGCGGTCGTCGCCGGTGCCATCTGGGTCCCTGGTGTCAGTGTTAGATCATCCATCCAGGTCGACGTCAAGTTCTCAAGAACAGCGGACTTAAACAAGACGATCCGCACTGCACCGCGGCCAGAGCAGGACTGAGGGTCGTGTCGTCTAGACCTCGATTATGTACCCGCGGCCTTCTGGTATACTACGTGAGTCAAAATATTGACTTTATTTAACAATTTATTTTTTATTAGATTAAAATTCAGGTACCTAAAAATTCTAGAAATGAAAACAGAAAAGTTCAAGTTTTACAAATGTATTTAGAAAAATCACACATATACGTATTAGGTTAAGGCATTAAGCATTTTCGCAAGAAAAGTCTTTAATACTGCACGAACTGTCTCGTTTACTCCGAGTACTCTTTCGTCGACTCCGGTTCCAACTGGCTCGCTGGTCTCGGTCTTTCTACTGGTCATCTTCTGCGTCATCTTCTGCGTCGACAACAACCCCGGTGAGACATGGTCGACGACGTCTGCGACCACGGCTGCGCCTGGGCTTTGCCTCGGTGCTTGTTGGGACAGATTCACTGCCTGAACTACGACGAGACACGCGTCGTTAGGGCGTCTGCGTAGATGCATCACAGGTTGCAACAGGTTGTAACACGCCTATGTATGGTGTTGCACGTGCAGACGAGGCGACTACCTCAGCGATGTTAGCAGGAAGGATTGTTTGCGGTCTCATATGATAGACGGCACAGTTTCCAGGTTCGCAACAATCTAATAGCTTCTGAGTCGGTTCGTAGGACACAGGAAAGTGCGCAAACAGCCAGTGCTGAGCGCCTCCATCACAGGTTTCAGCATATGTGAGCAGATACCCGGCATCCCAGTAGCTGTACACGACACTGCTGAAGCTAGGTCTTGCGCTCACGTACACGTTAGCAGGATGAAACATTGCACTTTAGGTTATGGTCACCATCTTGAATTCTAATGTCATGACCGATTTCTTGCATCAAACATCACAGTCACTTTTTCGTTCCTGACGACACAGCCGCCATATTGTTATCGTCTGCTGGAGAACGCCATCTTGAATGAAATCATAACCGCCATATTCTTTTTGTTCTGCTGGAGGCACCCATCTTGGATATTGGCATCTTTGTTGTGAAAACACAATGGCAAAAGTTTTTTTGCTAAAATTTTATGAAAATCGTATTTAAAAATTATTTAATGTAATTTTTTTTCCATTTTGGATAGTTAAACATTTTCAATATGGTGGCCGTAACAAAACTGGCAACGAATACGCCATATTTCAAAATTACGGAAAGTTCAAGAATACAAAATGGCGGAATGTTCTAGAATCAAATACGGCGGAAATGTGTTCAACTAAAATGGTTGATGTGATATAATTCAGAATGGCGGAATCCAAAATGGCTGATGTGACGTCATCCAAAATTTCCGCCGGGTCAAGGTCAAAGGTACGTTAAGGTCAAGTTCATCCAAGATAGCCACAGTGGCGTCAAGATGCAATACAGCGGACACCGGCACCAACACCTCACCATGAACCCTAATTGCAGAACAAACATTTATATACTATTAATGTTTATTTTTACTAGTGGTGGAGATGCAACAAGCAACTCGTAGAGAACCAGGTAAGCACTTAGAAATTATTTTGGCTTTAAACGTCTGCTAACACTAAGAAGATAAGGCCGAAAGTACAGCCAACTGTTCACATGAAAGTAGATTTTATGCGTTTTATACGTACCAGTAATATTGTGAAAATAAATCTACCCCGATGGTTTAATTTTTAAGTGAAAATGTATTACTAAGATTTGACAGTAAGAGAATAAGTTAACGAATAAAATAATTGTAATAAATAACACATGAAAATATTACACTAATATTATTGTAGAAGCATACATTTGGCATAAAAATTATAAAATATTTTACATTTTATCACAACGTATTGGCATTCTTAAACACATTTTAGGTTAGAAAATTTGGCGCAATGAAATGGTTCATTAGTTAAGTCGAGGAGAATGTTGAGGTTAGTGGCTGGCTGCCTGGCTGCGCTGCTATTGGCCGAGGCGTGCCGTGTGAAGCCGAGGGGAGATGGCGAGGTGATTGTCCAGGCGACGCGCGCAGCCGCTCTGCGCATGCGCCGCCCGCTGCCATGAAACGTGTCAGCTAGTGCAGCGCTCCCCTCCCCGGGTCCTAGTGTCTACTACAATACCGAGATGCTATAACGTATGTGCAACATTTGAACACGTAACTGTTCACATGCTGTGTATTTTTTTAAGACGATAAGGGTATACGGTATTCAAAAGTTTAAGACAAGTGCCACCCATTAAACGGAATCTAAAAGAAGGCTAGTGTGAGTGGTGGGAAGTGTAAAATGATCTCCTCCAAGCGGAGGTTCTGCAGTGTCATGTGGTGGCTCACACCACAGCCAATCAAGTTTACTGTTTACAAACACACGACGCACAAACACACACAAACACAGCCACACACATATATTTTTCGGCTGCCTTACAGGTATCGTGCTGAAACAAGAACCTTGCTGTTTAAAGCGTAGAGCAAAGGGATATATGCGGGCAGAGGGAGGTACAGTGGAGGCGGAACCTAACTGCCAGCTGCCAGACAGCACACACTGCTGGGAGGCCTGCGGTAGTTAACTAAGCTAGCGAGGTCTGCGGTAGTTACCTGAGCTGGCAAGTCCTGCGGCAGTTACCTGAACCAGCAAGGCCTTCGGTAGTTACCTGAGCTGGCGAGGTCTGCAGGAGTTACCTGAGCTGGCGAGGCCTGCGGCCGTTACCTGAGCTAGCAAGGTCTGCGGTAGTTAACTGAGCTAGCGAGGTCTGTGGTAGTTACCTGAGCTGATGAGGCAGGAGGTAGTTACCTGAGCTAGCAAGGTCTGCGGTAGTTACCTGAGCTGGCGAAGCTTGCGGCAGTTACCTGAGCTAGCGAGGCCTGCGGTAGTTACGTGAGCTGGCGAGGCCTGCGGTAGTTACCTGAGCTGGTGAGGCACGAGGTAGTTACCTGAGCTGGCTAGGCCTGCGGTAGTTACCTGAGATGGTGAGGCCTGAGTTAGTTACCTGAGCTGGCGAGGCCTGCGGTAGTTACCTGAGATGGTGAGGCCTGAGTTAGTTACCTGAGCTGGCTAGGCCTGCGTCAGTTACCTGAGCTAGCGAGGCCTGCGGTAGTTACCTGAGCTGGCAAGGCTTGCGGCAGTTACCTGAGCTAGCAAGGCCTTCGGTAGTTACCTGAGCTGACCAGGCCTGCGGTAGTTACCTGAGCTAGCAAGGTCTGCGGTAGTTCCCTGAGCAAGCGAGGCCTGCGGCAGTTACCTGAGCTAGCAAGGTCTGCGGTAGTCACCTGAGCTGGCGAGGCCTGCGGTAGTTACCTGAGCTGGCGAGGCCTACGGTAGTTACCTGAGCTGGCGAGGCCTGCGGTAGTTACCTGAGATGGTCAGGCCTGAGTTAGTTACCTGAGCTGGCGAGGCCTGCGGCAGTTACCTAAGCTGGCGAGGCCTGCGGTAGTTACCTGAGCTGGTGAGACCCGAGGTAGTTACCTGAGCTGGATAGGCCTGCGGCAGTTACCTGACCAAGCGAGGTGGTCTGCGGTAGTTACCTGAGCTAGCATTGTCTGCGGTAGTCACCTGAGCTGGCGAGGCCTGCGGTAGTTACCTGAGCTGGCGAGGCTTGCGGTAGTTACCTGAACTGGTGAGGCATGAGGTAGTTACCTGAGCTGGCGAGGCCTGTGGCATTTACCTGAGCTGGCGAGACCTGCGGTATTTACCTGAACTGGTGAGGCATGAGGTAGTTACCTGAGCTGGTGAGGCCTGAGTTAGTTACCTGAGCTGGCGAGGCCTGTGGCATTTACCTGAGCTGGCGAGACCTGCGGTATTTACCTGAACTGGTGAGGCATGAGGTAGTTACCTGAGCTGGCTAGGCCTGCGTCAGTTACCTGAGCTAGCGAGGCCTGCGGTAGTTACCTGAGCTGGCGAGGCTTGAGGCAGTTACCTGAGCTAGCGAGGCCTGCGGTAATTACCTGAGCTGGCGAGGCTTGCGACAGTTACCTGAGCTAGCGAGGCCTGCGGTAGTTACCTGAGCTGGCGAGGTCTGCGGTAGTTACCTGAGATGGCGAGGCCTGCGGTAGTTACCTTAGCTGGTGAGGCCTGCGGCCGTTACCTGAGCTGGCGAGGCCTCCGGCAGTTACCTGAGCTGGCGAGGCCTGCGGTAGTTACCTTAGATTTTGAGGCATGTGGTAGTTACCTGAGCTGGCGAGGCCTGCGGTAGTTACCTGAGCTGGCGAAACTTGCGGCAGTTACCTGAGCTAGTGAGGCCTGCGGTAGTTACCTGAGCTGGTGAGGCCTGCGGTCGTTACCTGAGCTGGCGAAACTTGCGGCAGTTACCTGAGCTGGCGAGGCCTGCGGCAGTTACCTGAGCTGGCGAGGCCTGCGGTAGTTACCTGAGCTGGTGAGGCATGAGGTAGTTACCAGAGCTGGCTAGGCCTGCGGCAGTTACCTGAGCTAGCGAGGCCTGCGGTAGTTACCTGAGCTAGCGAGGCGACTGCTGGTCGCGCCGAACATCTGGTACGGATCTGCAACACAACCAAGCCGAGGTCAGCACAACCACGTCACCTGCATGTTTGTCACACTCTCACACATTGCCATTATACATTGTTACATTGTATATATGTTGCAGATCCTTGGAAATTCATTTGCCATCGATATCACTTGCAAAACTGCAAGGCAAAACTTTGGAAAATTACAAACCATAGAATCGTCTGCTTTGCAGTTCTATAAGCGATATCGTTGGCAATTTAGTTTTCAAAAAATTTCATTTTGTAAGCAAGAAATTTTTTACAGTATATTCATTGTCTGTTTGATTTTTACCTATAAACTATGGCATCACATCCATTATGACAACAAAAGGTAAACAACATACATATGTTTTATGGTCTAATGTGATTCCTGAAGCTGGTATAAGTAGTATACCCTGGCGCAGGCTTCAAGGATGTGATGCCCACAACCATCTTGGATTGTGACATCATGGTGGCCATATTGGATCCTCCATTTTGTTTTGCTGCTATCTTAGATTATAACATTTCGCTTTACTTTATGGATGCCATCTTGGATGGGTATAACATCATAGTTTCGTTAATTCGCTCTTTCTAGAAAGATACAATTTTCGTTATGTCAGCCATCTTGAATTATAAAAACATGTACGGCATCTTGAATCTGGTGTCACAGCCACTTTTTTTATTGACATCATGTCCGCCATTCTGTTTTCGTCTGCTAAAGGCCACCATCTTGGTTTTCATGGCCACCAATTTGTAATTTTTTGTTCTGCTGGAAGCCACCATCTTGGGTTCAATCATTTTTGTTTCTGCTGTTTACTCCTAGAGAGCGCCAGCATTGTTCTGTCTATTCACATAAAGTTTATGTTCTATTACCTACCAGAGCTCTTAAGTCTAGTACACACTAATAGACCATGTTGCGCGATTTGTCTACAGACCGTATATAGACGGTCTAGAGATATTGTCTATAGACCGTCTATGGGCACCGTCCTTCATCTCGTCTAGCGTCCACACAACGATTTGAATTTCTCGTCTCGTCTCCGTCAGTCCATCATGGAGGACATTGTTTTGTGCGGAAAGAGTACCTGCTTAGTACTAATTGCAAGCGAAAGAACGCTAAAACGTAAACGTTGGTGGACGCGTGAAGTGTTCGCAGAAGGACCTAGGTTCGGTAATACATTATTAAATAAATTAAGACTGGAAGACGCTATGGGTTTTCGAAATTTTACGCGGCTGACATCTGCTGATTTCGAAGATTTGCTTCTAAGGGTTGGAGGACTAATAATGAAGAAAGATACAAAATTTAGAGAAACTATTCCAACTTCTCTTTGACTGGCTGTCACCCTGCGTTTCCTCTTTCACAAGCCTCATGTACACCTTCAGAATCTCTAAGCAGGCAATATCGCAAATGGTACCAGAGGTCTGCGAGGCCATTATCTCATCACTTAACAATGTGTAAAGGTATTTATTAAATTTGAACTTCAATTAAACGATAGTATTTATTCACTTCTTAATTACAAAATAAACACAAAATTAGGCGAAAATGAATAAAACCATTCAAAACATTTACACATTGGTACATGTCTGTACAAACTCACGAATGTCATTGCTAATTTCATCCCTTGACTGGAATTGCTGCTTAAGTTCAACAGGTGGTGTAGAAGGATTTGAGCAATAACTGTCGTGCGAAACATATGACAATGGGGAATGTGTTGTGATTGATGGGATGGAGGTGGACGGTGAATGTGTATGTAGCTGCTGAATGGACGGAATTTCAGAAGCTAGCATGCCCATGTCCAATCGAAATAAAACATCATTAATATAGCGCTGAGCCAAAGAGACCTCCACCCTAAGCCTGTTACAGTTTCTCATTTTATTCGCAACATATTCAGCAAATACCGAATTCTCATCTCTGGTAGCAACAATTGCAGATAGGGACTTCATGCAGTTGACACTTTCTTGTGCAGAGGAGTCTTCATTCTTTCGGACGCGTTTAGTAGGGTTTCTTGGGGTTCTGAAAGGTTGGTGGTCGTCCTCATGTTCCCTATCTACATTTAGATCTTCTTCTTGTCCCTGAATATCACCAGTATCTAAGCTGCCCTGAAAAAAGTATTTTTTTTAAATTAATATTTTCAAGAGATAAACAGAATTATTTCTTAATTTAAAAAATCACATATTTTCCTCAGATTCCACGAAAAATTAATGTAAAAAATAGATGTATAAACCAAATGCTGATTGTTGATATTTATTTTTTTTTTTTCCAGCGACCGACTTCTGAAGCTAAATGGAAAAGTGTTGCCCATGAAATTTAAGAGTAGATGGAATTTTCCACACTGCATAGGCAGTATCGATGGCAAGCACGTTCACATGGTGGCCCCACAACACAGCGTGAGCTTGTATTTCAACTACAAAGGCACTTTCAGCATTGTGTTGCTCGGCGTTGCAGACGCCAACTACAACTATTTGTACGCTGATGTTGGATGCCAATGACGTATTTCTGATGGGGGTGTTTTTCAGTTCACCTCACTGAACAAGGATATACATAACAATTCTGCACACGTACCCAGAAGCGAGGCATTGCCAGGGAGAACGGAACCGTTACCATATGTTCTTGTGGGAGATGACGCATTTGCGATATCTATTTACTTGATGAAACCATACCCTGGTTGTACATTAGACATTCCAGAGAGAGTGTACAACTACAGACTGAGTAGAGCTCGAAGGATCATAGAACATGTATTTGGTGTCATGTCTTCCAAATTCCGAGTGTTTCTAAAACCAATAGCTTTTCAGCCAGATAAAGTGGAGTCTGTCGTGTTGGCTTGCATCTATCTACACAATTTTTTACGCAGGAATTCAGTTTAAAGACATGCTTACACCCCACCCGGAAGTTTTGACTCGTACGATGGTGATGGGAATTTCATTGAAGGATTCTGGAGAAGGGAAATTGATGAAAGGAATCGTTTGGGGGATCTCCAGAACACTCCCCGAAAATGTTCAGCAAACTTGCATAAAATTCGTGACGAATTTCGTGATTACTTTGTTTCTCCAGAGGGAGAGATAGCTTGGCAATACGATTCAATAAAGTAATTATTAATAAAGAGTTTAAGTAAAGTTGAATTTTAATTAATTTAATTTAAATAAAGAAATTATGTAATTTAATAAATAATTTAAAAGACTTTTGAGCCTATCTAAATAAGTCCTGATCCACCTGGAGTTACAAATTTAGCGGTAACTTCCAAATTGTATATCTTCAAAAAGTTTATAACTAACAAATTACTTATTGCATATATTTGATTTTTATGTATTTATTTAGATAAAAAATAATATTTTATAGATTTAATTACATGATATTTATAGTCTGTAGAAAAAAACATTGATTTTGAAAATAAAAAAGTTAATACATTATATTTTATAATTTCCTGATATATTATTTCCAAACAATTTTATCATCATTGATTTAATATTACAAAATAATTAATTGAATTAAACATATATACTATAGATATAATCTAAGTATTTTAACTAATTTGGGGGCGGGGATTTATGAGAAAGGTTAGTGGTGATGTGTGAAGTTGGGAAGGAGGTGGGACCGAGGGACACATTGTGGATTTGTACAAGGCAGATATAGGAGATATAGAGAGTACATATAAATATAAGTGACATATATTATAAAATGTGGCAGTAGAAAAGAAAGGGAATGTGAAATTAGGGGGAAGTTGGTTAGAGAGAGAAAGAGGAAACGATATACGGGTTAGTTGGGAATAAGAGAAAGAAAATTGAATGAATTTGGTTTATAAACCAGTTTTACGATACTTATGCTCTTTTCTGAACCTATTTATAGACTACAGAATGCTCTTAGTACACTAGTTGAACCAAAAAATTTGTTATACTTGATACAAAAATTTTTCAATCAGTCGTATTCAGTCTATGGTCTTCCATTCCAATCGGGAGACCATAGACCTGCGATTTTTTGTCTCGCAACAGACTCGTAGACGGCGATTGGTCTATAGACATGTCTACATAGACAACTCTAGACATGTCTCAGAGACAAAAATCGCGCAACATATCTACTAGTGTGTACTAGGCTTTATGGTCCTTTTCGGCATATTAAATTAAATTGTTAATGCAATATTAATTGGAAGCGCTGTGATTCTAACACAACTCTGACCTGTGGATAGGAAAATATATGCCTTTAACGTTTAACCACTCGGCCAACAAAACCTTTACCAGAATGAGAATTAAATTAGTTATATAAAAAATAACACACATATTCAGAATTGTATTTTTTTTTCAAGGATAATAGCATCCCTGTTCGAGACGCAACCACCGTCTTTTTTTTTCAGTAGTCGCTACCAGGAGCGCTAGTGTCACATAGTACACACAGCGTCTGCTAGAGAGTGCTGACTCCATCTTGTTTTCAATACTTGTTACTAGAAGTGCTGTGTCACTTGGTACACATATCATCTGCTAGTGTGTGTTACTGCCATATTAGTTAATTTCTACCCGATAGAGTGTAGGAATCATTTATTGTCAGGGTGTTTACGAACTTGGCATTTGGCAGCCATCTTGAAATTCAGTAATTGTTAAACTATATATTCGGGGAACATTCTAAAATGCATTAAAAAATCATTCATTAATTTACCTAAGATCGATCCTTATTCGATGACAAAAAAGATAATTTAATTAATATTCCTAAGAAAGTAATAGGTTCGAAAATTAAAACAACAAAATAAAAAACAAAAAATTTATTATGTACTTAATTCATACCAGTACAAAAAACACCAAGAAAATTACAAGTATTTCTTGATTTATGTATTTGATACACACGAAATAAAGTGAGGTGGGAAGCCACACCACTTGACATCGTACATTTATATTTTTGAGAATATTCTTACCAAATATATGTCGGGATATAGGTTTGTGATCTAAATCTCCGAGGTGTTAGGTCCTACATTCCGATTCGCGAACGTGGGTCACACAGAATAGTTCGGGACTCCAATTCGCATTAAAATCTTTCTCGAAGATGCCTTTCTGCTTGGAGATTTGCACAATGTTACCGACATTAGTTTTAGGCATTCGTAGATATTTCTTCTTCGTGTTAGAAAACACTGTTCTAAGCAAGTGATGGTCCTTTATGTCTTTTGGCTTCATTTTCGTGGTAGAATGAACCGCGGCATTGTATTCGCTTATTAAGTTCAGAAAGATATCAAGCCACTTGAATTTGTCATTAGCCATGAACTGTCACCACATCATGTTGCACTAAGTTATTGTTAAACTTTCAACAACGAAAGCCTTGACATTACTAAATGTAGATTAGTGTTTGATACGAAACTTCTTCATCAAAGCCTTGAAAGTCACACTGTAGAATTATTTTTCGAGATCTATTTGCAAGTGAAAAGACACACGTCCTTCACGCAAAATGTCTGTTATGGCCTTGGTTACATCGATTGCATTTTTCGATTTCACAGGTCTGGACCAAGCGAACTTGTTATACACATCGATGACCATCAACATGTATTATAAATCTTTATTCAATTGGGAATATGGTATCATCTCAACAAGGTCGGCCTGGGATAAATCCTCAAGTCCGCGCACTACAACTTTGTGATGAAGGTATTTTCTTCTTGCAGGAGCATGAAGTTCATGAGAAATTCTGGTTCGACTCATTGTATGTAGCCAGCTTCCCACAGTTCTCCAAGTATGGAGAATATTTCCTTGATGTGCGAATAGTTTCCTGCACTAAGCGAAGCAAGTAAAAGTATTAACCTGTCAACTAATTCGTTTGTGTCGTCCCAATACCCATAGTCAAAGTTCTGATCATTTTAAGCTTTCTTATACCTTCACCATGTACTGTTATATCACTGAAGAATGTGACTGTGTGTATCCATCACAAGAAATTAAGTGTTATTTTATACATTATTTTTTTTTAAGTATATGAGAGAAACATAACCTTACACGTGGAATCATCATAATGTGACATCACAAGTCTTATATAGGCTACTGTTGTGTACCCTTCAGGCGAAACTATAAGGGTTCCTTCCAAAACCGCTTCAAACTCAGGGATACCAACCAAGATCTTAGCAAGAAGAAGAATACAACCGGAAGAATCGCCAGTATATCGATTGTTTGGACTACAGTGAATAATCTTCTAGAACTTTCTGTCATCTTCCCAGACTTTCTATTTCATCCTAGAGAGTTTGAGAGGAAATAGGGGGGAGAGAGGTAGAAATCTAGGGTATAAATAGTCAGTTTAGTGTCGAGCAGCATGTACTATCAAGAGACACGCAATGAATTAATGACATCAGAGAGAGAGAGAGAGAGGCATGAGATTATGGAGGTTATTGGCGAGGTAAGAATAATTTTTGTGTTTGTTATTATCTTTAATTGCAAAAATGTTTCTAATTTCTATGTTTTCTGTTGTACAAGTTCACTTGTAAATTTCACTAATGTTTTCTGACATCTTTTTCCTTGGACTTTTGTGTGTAATGCACCTCGTAAAGTAAATGTTAGTTGTGTTGGTGGACATAATACTATGCACTAGTTTGCAATTTCTCTGCTGTTTACTTGGTGGCCTTATTTGTTTCAGCATTGAATTTATTTGTAATTATATATCGTGATATTTTTCAGAGATTTAAGAACTTATAACACAATAATATTTGTTATAAAGTAACTTGAAATATATATTTAACAGTTGAGAATATTTTTGAGATAATTTGGTGTGATTAAAAACAAGATATATATAATAACTTCATTGTAACTAAAAAAATTAATTAGATTAGATTGATTATTTTTGTATTGTTAATGGAAAGTTTGTTTTTTCCTATTTTTTCTCTTGATATTTACACTTCAATAAATTTAAGAAAATTTAATTTGTTTTGTCTTGTTAATGTTCAGCTATCTTCTGAAGTTTTCAGCATTTTGGATATTTCCTCTGATTTACATTTAATATGCAGGTTAAGGCCTGGGCAAGCAAGTGTTTACCTTGTGATCAGGTGAAATATTTGGTGCTTGCTACGAGTATTTGGGACCAGATGGGACCATCCTTAAGAGATCGGTGAGAATTTCGTCTTTTTCATGATATTCATCTTTGTACATGCCACTTTCTGGTTTGTTATCACGAAAATGTGCAGAGATAATTCTAGAAGCTTTTTGTACTCTGCGAAACAGCAATTCGTACAGACAAGGAGTCACATGTGTTCTATACTTCTCTACACACATGATATCTCCCAATAAAAAGTCTATTTCTTTGGCACCGAGGATCCACTTTTTATGTTTTCTGTACACTCAATAGTTAGTGTCATTATTCTGACTCGTGAAAGATCACAAGTATGGCCGGATCATTGCAATAACTTGGTGTACACATTTCTGTAACTTTTTTCTTGTGCATAGACTCTTCTTCTGGAGCTGATTCATGTTTCTTCTTCTTTGCAGTAGGCATCTCGTTATAAACTTCTGTTTTCTCTCTGATGATTGGTTCTTCCTTATTTTTAAGTTCATCGAGACGACTAGTGATTGGTTAAATATTTCATTTTCCATTTTACGTGCAAGTCTGGCTCTTCTAGCAAGTAGATATTTTTTTCCTGAACAGACTGTATATCACGATGAAGGTCACTGGCCCAGTCCGACATTGTACTGGCCGAAAACATATTGCAAAGAATATTCTTTTTATACTTTTTATTCGTCAGCATAAATCTCTACCCCGTAGTTAGCAAGATTGGTTTTCGTTAGCAAATGAGATAGTGGTGTCTTCAGACCACTATGTAAAGCCCTCAAATTGTCATATCTCTGCGCTTTCGAAACTTCGATCATGTCTTGAATTCGAAAATCCGAGATTTTTCACGCGCTGGTCTATGGCTTACAGGGACTCTAGCAATTCGTTTTTGACACTTTCTACCTTTTGAGCCAGTAACGAAATGTATTTTTGGATATCGGTGTCGTGAGAATCACGAACGGTATGTAAGACACGACTTCTACGACCAAATATTGAAATGCTACTCATGTTTGATGATAAACTGATCGTAAACTTGTCTGTACCTGCCTTTATATAGAGGCCAGTCCTTGACGATAAGTAAGAATCCATGTTGGTTTTACCAGCACAAGGAGCACAATATGTTTTTGAATTCCTGGAAAGTCATATCTGTGTTTACGTGATCGTCATAAGCATGATGTAAATTAAATTCGACCATGCGAAAAAGTACTATCATGCTCGAGTTGTCTCGTAGTAGTTGTTTTGGTCTAGATTTTTCCGCCAGTTTGAATTATGACGTCACCATTTCACTTTTCATTACGGCCGTCATCTTGGAAATCCATAATTTTTCTTAGAAATTTGGAAAAAAATTAAAAATGTTTAAAAAAATCTTATTCGTCAAATTTTAATAAAAATACTTTTAAAAACGCACCAGCGTCATAGAGTTTGCAGTCCTCGGTTCGAACCCGGTAAAGTAAAAACAAAAAGCAAACGATCATTCCTCCACCGAAGCCGTCGGCAGACTAACCTTTAAAAATTATGCCAAGGTGTATATATATTATATATTAATCCAGTTAGTATATTATGTCCGCCATCTTGAAAAACTGTAATTATTATTCGATCTTAATGAACAAATATAAAATTTATAAAAATATAAATAATAAAATTTGATAAAATATTATATAAAAACACCGTTGAAGTTTCGTTATGGTCGCCATATTGGATTATAGAATAGTTGCACATTTCGTTACGCCCACCATCTTGGATGTGTATGACATAATCGTTGAGCATTACGTTACGGACACCGTCTGGGATTCTAGATCGTTGTACTTTTCGTAACGGCCACCATCTTGAATATCTGTAATTTTAAACTAGAAATTTGGAAAAAAATTATAAAATCCATTAAAAAATTAATTAATTAAAATTTAAATAAAATATTAATTAAAACATGACCTTACATCCTTGGTTTGAACCTGGTGAAGACTAAAATAAAAAACGATAGATCCTTCATCCACAGTGGCCAAAGATCAACTGACATTCCACCACTAATGGCAAGGTATATACAGCGCCAGCTAGTAAGACATCATGTGCGCCATCTTGTTTTTGGCTGCTGGAGGCCACCATATTGTTCTCGTCTGCTAGACTGTGATACCACCATGTTGTTTAATTTTTACCTGTCAGAGTGCAGTAATCATTTTTTATTACTCTGGCTCCCGCCATCTTGATATTTGGGTGCCATCTTGGAAATTAGTAATTATTTAGCTAGAAATTCGGGAAAAATTCTAAAATTCATCATTAAAATCACTAATAAATTTACTGATTGAAACGATCAGTTTATGTTCTTGGTTCGATACTTGGTCATTGCAGAAAAGGGTAAATTAATTTAAAACATCACAAAAGAAACAGGTTCTATAAATAAAATACCACAAGTTCGTTTACAAACATAAATTTATTACATAGATTCTACACTACTACAAGTACAAAAAATCACCAGCAAATTACTAAAGTCTTAAGTATTTCTCGATTTTACATCCGCTACCCACGAATTAAAGCGAGTCCCTTACAAATATTAAATGTCTTTTCAGTTAATCAGGTCGACTCATTGGTACACCACAATTTTTACATAGAGAAGAATTATCGATTTCATTAAAAGGACAGTGGTATATTTCATGACGTTTTGCACTTGTAATATTTGATAATGTTTTGACATACAAGATACAGCTTGAATCTGATGAATATTCATCACGTCCTTTACAAAACTACATGTGCCTTTTAAATTTTCCATAGCGAATAAACTGGCTACAACACCTGTTGCACTGATATCTAATGAGTTTAGAGTTATTATTACAATTGTGTATTACATAATCACGTAATTTAAATTTTTTGATGTTGTCACAGTACGTACAGTTGGGTGATGGAACGCCGTCAGATGCTGCTTCCTTTATCATTGTAACTGGCACTGTTGACAACCATTGTAACTCCGCTGAAATGTTAACTTCGGAAGTCTCCAAGGCATTCTCTGCGGAAGATATTGCATGCGCCAAAATCTCCTGCTGTGCTGAGAGAGTAGGTGTAGCTGTTGACGTCGTTGTCATCGAGCTATGCACTGATGATGGTAGGACTTCCATCCAGGTCGACGTTAATAGTATAACGATGCCATCGATTTCTCAAGAATACCTAGATACTGGTCCATTATGTAAGACAAGTCTAACTATCCAACCTGCTCACCACCGCAGCCAGAGACGGACTGAAGTTCTCATCGTTTGAGCCTCAGTTATATACTCCCATTGGCTGGTACAATACATGTGTCAAAACAACAACCATGTTCATTATGCTTACACTTAACTTTCCCGGAGAAATTTTTATAACGTCGATGTAAGCTATCGAGACGTGAAATTAGTTTATTGCACTTTATGCACTGAAACAGATTCTTTGAGCATTATTATTTGGACACCAGTTTCTTTCCTGTAGCACACTTGAAGTGGTAGTGAATGACGCAGCACAGTATTTGCACTATAACGATGAACATTCGCCATTTGTTGAAGTCTGAAATGTTGATGTCGAAACTTCAACCGATGGAACAGCACAAGCCGATGTCGGTATCTCAGATTGCATCGAAATTTCTGCAGATGATAGTACCAATGATGTTGAGATCTCCACGGCTGTCATTGATCTCTCCGCTGAAGTCGTCGCTGATGCCATCAGGGTTCCCGTAGTCGATGTTAGATGCTCCATCGTGTTCTCAAGAACAGGTAATAACACGACTTACACACCAGATGTAGCAAACTAGGTGATCCTTACACCACAGCAGCCAGTATCAAACTGAAAGTCCTTTCGTCTGGGACTCGCTTATATACACGCAACCGTTCGAATAATAAACTTGTCATAACATAACATCATTCAAGAAAGAAGCACATTAAATAAAAGTAACACTTTTTCACGCAAATTTGACCAAAGAAATGCTCACACAATACACTGACTGAACATGCACTGACAAACAGTATAGAAACATTATCAAAAATGCTAGGGGAAAGTTAAGTGTAAGCATAATGAACATGGTTGTTGTTTTGACACATGTATTGTACCAGCCAATGGGAGTATATAACTGAGGCTCAAACGATGAGAACTTCAGTCCGTCTCTGGTTGCGGTGGTGAGCAGGTTGGATAGTTAGACTTGTCTTACATAATAGACCAGTATCTAGGTATTCTTGAGAAATCGATGGCATCGTTACTACTATTAACGTCGACCTGAATGGAAGTCCTACCATCATCAGTGCATAGCTCGATGACAACGACGTCAACAGCTACACCTACTCTCTCAGCACAGCAGGAGATTTTGGCGCATGCAATATCTTCCGCAGAGAAGGCCTTGGAGACTTCCGAAGTTAACATTTCAGCGGAGTTACAATGGTTGTCAACAGTGCCAGTTACAATGATAAAGGAAGCAGCATCTGACGGCGTTCCATCACCCAACTGTACGTACTGTAACAACATCAAAAAATTGAAATTACGTGATTATGTAATACACAATTGTAATAATAACTCTAAACTCATTAGATATCAGTGCAACAGGTGTTGTAGCCAGTTTATTCGCTATGGAAAATTTAAAAGGCACATGTAGTTTTGTAAAGGACGTGATGAACATTCATCAGATTCAAGCTGTATCTTGTATGTCAAAACATAATCAAATATTACAAGTGCAAAACGTCATGAAATATACCACTGTCCTTTTAATGAAATCGATAATTCTTCTCTATGTAAAAATTGTGGTGTACCAATGAGTCGACCTGATTAACTGAAAAGACATTTAATATTTGTAAGGGACTCGCTTTAATTCGTGGGTAGCGGATGTAAAATCGAGAAATACTTAAGACTTTAGTAATTTGCTGGTGATTTTTTGTACTTGTAGCAGTGTAGAATCTATGTAATAAATTTATGTTTGTAAACGAACATGTGGTATTTTATTTATAGAACCTGTTTCTTTTGTGATGTTTTAAATTAATTTACCCTTTTCTGCAATGACCAAGTATCGAACCAAGAACATAAACTGATCGTTTCAATCAGTAAATTTATTAGTGATTTTAATGATGAATTTTAGAATTTTTCCCGAATTTCTAGCTAAATAATTACTAATTTCCAAGATGGCACCCAAATATCAAGATGGCGGGAGCCACAGTAATAATAAATGATTACTGCACTCTGACAGGTAAAAATTAAACAACATGGTGGTATCACAGTCTAGCAGACGAGAACAATATGGTGGCCTCCAGCAGCCAAAAACAAGATGGCGCACATTACGTCATACTAGCTGGCGCTGTATATACCTTGCCATTAGTGGTGGAATGTCAGTTGATCTTTGGCCACTGTGGATGAAGGATCTATCGTTTTTTATTTTTGTCTTCACCAGGTTCGAACCAAGGATGTAAGGTCATGTTTTAATTAATATTTTATTTAAATTTTAATTAATTAATTTTTTAATGGATTTTATAATTTTTTTCCAAATTTCTAGTTTAAAATTACAGATATTCAAGATGGTGGCCCTTACGAAAATTCAACGGTGACATCATAATTCAAAATGGCGGAATTTAAAATTTTGGAAAGTTCTAGAAATTCATAATGTCGGCGATGACGTCATCCAAGATTGCGGATCTAAATTGGCCGCCGGGTTCAAGGTAAAGCTCATCCAAAATGGCCACCGTCACATTCCAATCCAAGATGGTGTACTAGCACCAAGAACCACACCCTGAACCCTGTTGCAGGACCAGCAAATATATACTACTTACTTAGTCAATATTTTTATTATGGCCATTTGAAGGATTATCTCATTTAGTTTGTTTCTGGAGCTGATAGAATTGAGCAACGGTTTGTTTACCTAACTTAGTTTCATTTGAAACTAAACGTATTCGTTCATTTTTTATGTTGGTGAATTATACTTAACCATTGCTGTAAGATACGCTGTTCACATAATATGATCAAGAAAAAGTTAATCATTCAATTTAGTTTTGATTTATTTGAGATAGTGTTTCAGTTATTTACTTCAAGGTGCCCTTTTCAAGCATTCGTAAACTTGGTGTGCCAGTTCCAAGAATTATTTGGTTTTTATTGATTTAATTACTATCTTAGGAGAATATTTTTTTTAAAGCTATTATTTTAAAAAAAACATAAATTCGTGTCATTACAATTTTTGTCATTCACGCCGCGAAACTTTCAAAAGCTCACACTTAATCATATGATTAAAATTGTATGATTACCAGAAAATTCCATCTCAAATTTATTCATGTTTGGTACTATATAATGGCGAAGCAGTGAATATGAGATATTATTATAGTTTTACTAGATGATGTAGGTACCCGTGCTTTGCTACGTAAGTATTAAGAAAAATCATTCTAGCACTGCTAATTTCACGAGAAAGATGCGAAATATTTCTTAGAGCTACTGTATCACAAACGATTTAAGTAGTATGTAAATGGGGATACTGCGCCTGGCTTTATGGCTGTGGTGGTGACAGTGGTCCCAACGCCATCTTGGATTGTGATGTCACGGCGGCCATCTTGTACTCAAAATGACTCGAAATTTCTAAAATATTCACTATTTTGAGGAAAAACATTCCGGTTTTGAGGGAAAATTTCCCGATTTATTCCTCAAAAATTCAAAAATCCAGAATTTGCAAAACCGTAAAAGTATTTTGCCTTAGAAAGATCCAAAATTCCCCAAAAAAGGCTTAAATTCCCAGGTGACAAGCCACCCCTAAGCCTCTGGCAGCCATTTAGAATGACCTTGACTTTGACCATAAATTTAAAATATTAGTTTTTGACCAAAAAGTTCCAAAATAAAAATTAAAAAAATTTAAAAATATAGCTTTCTTAAATGAAAGTTACTTAACGTATTCTCCTCAGTTCGATTAAAGGCGAAAATAAATATGTAATTTATTAATAAAAAACTTAAAAAATTCTTCATAAAATTAAAAAAATAATAAAAAAATCTCATGTCACATCCACCATCTTTAATTTTGATTTAACCGCTGCAATTATCGTTACATCCGCCAGTTTGAAAATCCGTAATTTTCATGCTAGAAAATAGGGAAAAATTCCAAAAATCATAAAAAAAAATTAAATATTCAAATTTTAATAAAAAATTGCCATTTTGAATTAAGATATTACCTTTACACACATTATTTACGGCCGCCATCTTGTATTCTAGAAATGTTGCATCTTCCATTAAGCCCGCCATATTGGATGTGTATGCTGTCATCGTTGCACGTTTAATTATGGCCGCCGTATTGGATTCTTGAATGTTGACAATTTCGTTACGACCACCATCATGAAAATCCGTATTTTTCATGGTAAAAATCGGGAAATGTTTTTAATTTTATAAAAAAATTAATATTAATAAAAATTAAAATAAAATACTCCGCCATATTTGATGTTGACATTACGACCTCCATCTTGAAAATCTGTAATTATTATCAGATTTTAATGGAAAATATTTAAAATTGATAAAAAAATTAATTAATCAAATTCAATTCATTATTATTTTTAAAAAATCACGTAGGTTCGCGGTTTGAAACTGGTGAGGGCAAAAATAAAAAAGCGACGAATCCTTCCTCCACTGAAACCACCGGAAGACTTACTTTCCAACACTAATTACAAGGTACATATATCACCAGCTAGCATGATGTCATGTCCGCCAGTTTGTTATCGTCTGCTGGGGGCTGCCATCTTGTTTACATCTGCTAGAGTACAAGACCATCATGTTAGCTTAATTTTTACTTCCTAGAGTGCAGCAATCATTTATTATTACTGTGGCACCCGCCATATTGACAGCACGCAATTTTATTTAGAGGTACAGACTTTTGCAGCGAAATTTAATTTTCAGTCTGGAAAATGTCTCGATGGCCGAGAAGTCGAAAGCGTATTTTTTTCCAACACAGAGGTCCCAGCTGTCATGGTTAGAATTACCTCGCTTCCAATGTATTTTGTAAAAAAAAATTTAATATGTCGATAAGGGTCATAACAACACTTGTAGGTAATGGAATATTGACATTGTGTGCATAAGACCGAACCCTGCTGTTGCCCTCTAGGACATGACATTATCCAAGATGGCCACCTCAAGCAGAAGAAAAACAATATGGCGGCTATGACATCTCCTAAGATGGTGGCTATTAACATACGAAAACAAGATGGTGGTTCTAATGTCATAATCCAAAATGGCAACCAGCAGCAGACCAAAATCATATGGGGGCTGTGATGTCAAAATACAAGATGGCAACCTCCAGCCAATGAAATCAATATGGTAGCTGTGATGTCAGAATCAAAGATGGCATAATGTCCTATTCTACAATAGCGAAAAGTGCAATTTTTTTATTGGGAAACTCGATTACAATATGGCAGAAGGTTCTGGAAAACCAAATAGCAGATTCCAAGATGGTGGACAAAGTAAAAGGTCAAACCAAGTCAAACGTGAAGTTCAAGGTCAAGGTAATACAAGATAGCCGCCTTGATTTAACAATCCAAGATGGCGGTCAACCATCCCAATCCATACCCTGGACCCTGTGTCATGAGGAATTATGTAAACTTTAGAAAAGAGTTATAAGGCACTTATAATCAATTGGATCTGATTAGTTTTAATTTTGTGTTTTTGTATGTACAGGTTAGATAATCATCGTTGTTGCATGCCTGTGAACATTTTTCTAAGATAAAAAATACACAAAGCAGACGTAATCCATAAACACATGGTCCACTTATCAATTTGTAAATTGAAAATATGGTGCAGCGAGTAGACCACCCAGATCGGTAGATGTTATCGTGCGGTGTGACAACGCAATTGCCTTAACATCGAACTGCTTGAAACTTGAAAACGCTTCCGTTAACAAGTACGGTAAATTTTCGCGTCAATTTATTTGCTCTTTGACTCTGTACATGAACATTGCTTCTGATACCGTGATGCGATCCATATTTGTCAAAAAATAACTGAATTGAAATTTTTTTTCTGTTTCTTTTCCAGTCTTGGTAATAGCAACAGTATTGTTACGAGTGGGGAAAACGGTTTCGTAAGGAAAGGCCAAATAATTTTCATATAGTTTTTATTAACTACTAATATTAACATTACTAATTAAATCACCACCTAATTTCTGTTCACAGATCACTAGTACGTTAAAATTTCTGGCCAAGCTATCTGTCCAGTCCACAGTTCGCACTCCTCACTGAAGCTAGGCTCAACAGTAGTTCGCCCCTTACCTCGCGCCTGTCCACACACAGTCTCGCGCCACTCAGTCGCACTCGCACGGTCCTGTAGCTCCGCGTCGCGCCGCTCGCTAAGAAGGGGGGAAGCAGGGTCATCACGCATTCTCCTCGCCGAACCACTCACTTGTTTAAAATTCTTGGAACTCTCGTTGAGGCCAGCGCCGCCACTTTTATACCCCTGGCATTATTTCTGGAACCGACTGGTTTCGATGTGACCTGTCGCGTCATCCCGGGTCGACCCGACGCTCGAAGCATCCAGAATAACATCGCGTCATTCACGCCACTGCACACAGTGTCCCGTGGAACTCCCGGGCCGCTAAGGGATGGATAACAGCGCCGAGGAAGGAGAACGAGGCAAGGCCGGACCTCTACATTTCCCGGAAGTATGCGTGATGTCAGTGGCCGTGCGCGCCCATCTGGTCCCAGATACCTGGTGTGCGTCACGCCCTGACGCCCACATTTGTAACACTGTCCCCTCCTTAAACTTGTTCGTCCCGAACAGGTTACACACCTCTTCTGGTATATTCTCTCAAACATTCTAAATATACCACCTTCAATTTCCCTTCTTTCCCCTTTGGATGAAGTAGACCACACTTTTAGCCATTTAAACATTTCACAAGGGGCTTCCCATGCTGCTTGAAACTTAAGGCACCTGCCCTTCCTTCGCTGCATGTTGTAAAGCCACACCAAATTGCCTTCCTTAAAACTAGTCGACTTAGCATTCAGGTCATACCTCGTCTTCATTCGGTTTATCTCTACTCGGAGGTTCCTAAGAGCTTGATCGCGTATGATTGCCATACGCTCCTCCAGACGATTGACATAGTCAGTGTTGCTGGTCAGCTATTGGCGAGGACGGGCGAATTTGATGTCACACGTTAGCTTCAACTCCTGTCCTTACAGATGTCTCTCTGTGGAGTCATGGATATCAGCACTATATGCCATCAGGAATAACTGGATATGTTGATCCCAGTCCTACCCATACAGCACACAATGTTTTAGTAACATGTCTGTGATATTGCAGTAACATTACTATGTTTCGAATAGATTACATTTCAACTGTCATGTTTCTGGAATATTTCATAAACATTTCATTGAACACATAGTACTCATGTCTATAAATGAAGTTTCAGATACATTAGAGCAAGATTTTTTTGGCAATATTACATTGTGGTTGATTCTGAAATGTATCTGAGACATTATATTGAAAGATCCCATCATGCTTGTTGGCACTGAAGTTTAGAAATCTTTGATGTCTTTGTGTATAATATTTTGTTTTGGCGCAGTATTTTGGTACTTGGATTTTTATACGTGGTGAATAATTTGTAAGTTTGAACATTATTTATTTCATGTTAGTTTACTATTTTTTGTTTTTACTTTCGCACTTAAGCAAGTATAGAAACAATCTTTTATGCATCTTCGAAATGTGTACAGCTTTAGGTTATGCTCAAACATTCCCGTGCCATATTTATATGTGCGCTGTTTTCAGTCTGATGTTTAATTTATGTGATGCATTAACAGGATATTTGCGATTTAATAAAATTGCTAAAGCATCTAACAAGTTTTCTACTTACTGTAGCTATGCCGCTATATGGTCGTTGACTGTAGAACATGAATGCTAATGTATTGGGTTAGTCCCTTTAATGTTATCTTTAGTTAAAAATCACACAAATATATGCTTATAGGTTCCTAAATATTTTGGTTGTAATAGCATTTGATTAAACCAATTTATTTTATTCAGTTATCACCTTCGGGCTTTTATAATATACTTAATTAAATATATTTCATAACCTATAATATGTAGTTAAGGGTAATTTATGTTTATTTACTGTGCACAACACATAAATTAATTATGTTGTGTTTATTTTGATATAAATATAGAAGTGTTTAATTTGAAATAATTTACAATTCTACTGGTTAAGTAATTATTTTTATTATGTTCTGCACAACCAATTATGTTTGATTTGGAGAGTTTAACAAAACCTAATTCCATCCATTATATGACAATAAAGGAAACACATTTAATGATGATTTATTAGATAACATGTGTATAGTTATGTAGTGGCAGCAATTTAAATAATGAAAATAAACATAAAATGTGCACTACAAAGGATAATATTGAGAATCGGCTCAAAAAATTACTAGAAATTTTAGAGTATTCTTGCACAAAAACATGGGCTGAATTGTAATGATGTAACATCACAGGCACTGTTCACACAGATATTTATTAGGAAATCATTAGGATTTTCATGATAAATTTAAGTTTTCTTTTAAAACTTAGCTTAAAATGTGTTATTATACAATGTCATGGGCCTCTTTGCATTAACCAGACACCATTAAATTGATTATTAGGAATATAAATAGCATGTTAAGAAATTCCCAGTGAAGAAGTATTCCTGCTTATTAAGTTTGAAAAAAAAAATGCATAGGTTGCAATACCAATTTCTCCCTTTTAAGATGCTTTCAGTTTTGAAATTTATCATTGACTTCAGAAACTTTTTTTTTCTGTTTGCATGTTAATTTAAAAATAAATAATGTAACAACTTAGTGTCTACATGTTTAAAAATCTCACATACATGTCATAATTGACCTGAAACAAGTTAAAAATAATTGTGTTTTTTTCTTTTCTTTTTCAGCAAAAATCTCCAAGAACATCTGCATAGAGTCAGTTAAAAATTTCATGTATTGTATATAATATATATTGTTACGAGTTCCCTGCGGGTTCGTAAAGGATAGCCCAATTAAAGATTTTTATCACACACAGTTTTATTTATTACTACTACTTGTCACTTACAAATAATCTTCTAAATTGGCAGATAATTAATTACACTTAAATAAATGTCAATTCCCCAGTCACTCGTTTCACACACCTCGCTGGGCCGCACTTCCGGCGCAACTCTCGCTGCAGCACCCCTCGTGGGTCTCCGCCGCGGGACTCCGTCGCCGCACTCCGCCGCCGCCGTCACACCCTTCGCCGAGATCCCACACGACGACTCGCTCGCAACTTCACTCGGGACTCCGCCCCGCCCGCGACTCTATCGCCCGGAAACTCCCGACTCCACTGAACTCACTCACTCCCTGCCCTGGAACCTTCGTCCAAGGACTTCGCCACTCTGCCGCACCTGCGGCACTATCGCCCGGAAACTCCGCCGCGGGAGAACTCACTCAGTCACCGACTGACTGACTGACTCGAAGGTCGGCCCAACCTCCTTAAATAGCCCTTGGGTTCCCATCCAGAACATTCGGGCATGTCTCCGAGATATCTCGCGACCTTCGCCGTCGAAATGCCCAGAAACGCGTCGTGAGTCCTCGAAGGACGCGGTGGCTGCTCTAAGAACGCCGATAAAGGCGTCTGAGTCATTTTATTCCGCAGTGCGGCCTCTTTTAAGTAACCCGATCTGAGGCAGGTGCGCGCTGCAACGGTCAGGATGTAGCGAGATAGTATGACACGAGATACCAGGGAGAGGATGCAGGTGGAAGGGGGCGCAGACAGGCCGAACGAGCGCGGCGACGCCAGCACTGCAGCCAAGCGCGATCGTAACATTGCCCCCTCCTTAAACCTGTTCGTCCCGAACAGGTAATGCATCTCCTCCTGGAGGTCCCCATGCTTCTCGAAGTTTAGGCCTCCTGCCTTTCCTCCAACGCGGGCTGTACAGTCTCACCAGATAACCCTCTCTCGCAGTAGATGTAGCTTCTCTTGTCACCCGGCGACATTTCTGCGTCACAGATGCCCCATGTCGTTCAGCCAGCTCCCCGAGACGGGCCGACTGTTGCCTTGGACGGACCCGATAATCTTGAGTGCATTGCTTATTGCCTTCCAACGGTTTCTTTGTTTCTTCCCTTTTTCTCTCAATTTCTTCTCTCGCAGCTATTTGTTCGCACAGCATTTCTTCCCAGCTCTTCTTCGTCTCTTCTTGGTTACTCGTGCCCTCTTGGTTCTTCTGAGTCTCGCATGGACTGCACTTAGTTTCTCCTTGCACCATCTTCTTCACTCTTTGTGTTCTCATTTTCTCTTCTCGGTCTTTCTTCCCCTGTTCTTGGCCCTTATTCACCTCTTCTTGGTCTTCCTGTGTCTCTTCTTGGTCTTCCTTCGTTTCTTCTTTGCACTTCTCTATCTCTTCTTGACTCATGTACATCTCTTCTCGGCTTTTCTTCAGCTCTTCTGTGCATTTAGCCCTCTCTCTTTGGTTTATCTTCATTTCTTCTTGTTCAATATTCCTTACTTTGTAACTCATCCTCACTACTTCTACGCTTTTCTTCAGCTCTCCTTTCATCTTCATGTCCTGGCTGTTCTCTCCTTGGCTAATGTCCTCTTCGCAGTGTTCTTCGCTGTTCTCTTCACTGTTCTCCTCTCGGCAGGTCTCCTCTTCGCTGGTCTTCTCTTCGCTAGTCTTCTCTTCGCTAGTCTTCTCTTCGCTAGTCTTCTCTTCGCTAGTCTTCTCTTCGCTAGTCTTCTCTTCGCTAGTCTTCTCTTCGCTAGTCTTCTCTTCGCTAGTCTTCTCTTCGCTAGTCTTCTCTTCGCTAGTCTTCTCTTCGCTAGTCTTCTCTTCGCTAGTCTTCTCTTCGCTAGTCTTCTCTTTGTTGTTCTTCTCTTTGTTGTTATTCTCTCGGCTGGTCTCTTCTTGGCTGGTCTCTTCTTGGCTGGTCTCTTCTTGGCTGGTCTCTTCTTGGCTGGTCTCCTCTTGGCTGGTCTTCATTTCTCTGTTCTTCTCTTCACTGTTCTCCTGACTGGCCTTCTGTTTGCAGTTCTTCTCTTCGCTGTTTTTCTCTTGGCTGTTCTTCTCTTCTATGCTTATCTTCCCTTCGGTCTTCATTTAATTCCTCATTTCTTCTTGGCTATGCTTCAGTTCATCCTGACCCTTCTTCATTTCCTCTAAGCTATTATTTGACCCGCTCTTCTTTTCTTCATGGTGGTTCTTACTCTCCTTCCTTCCACTCTTCATTTCTTCTGTAAATTTCTTTATACTGGTTACCATTTCTTCCTTAAAGTTCTTTGTACTAGATACCATTTCTTCCTGACCCTTCTTCATACTGGCTAACATTTCTTCCTGACCCTTCTTCATACTGGCTAACATTTCTTCCTGACCCTTCTTCATCTCGTCCAGCCTATTCTCCATTTTCTCCTGGCTATTCTTCATTTCATTCTTCATTTCTTCCTGGCTACTCTTCATCTCGTCCAGCCTATTCTCCATTTTCTCCTGGCCATTATTTATTTCTTCCCTGTTACTCTTCATTTCATTCTTAATTTCTTCCCTGTTACTCTTCATTTCATTCTTCATTTCTTCCCTGTTACTCTTCATTTCATTCTTCATTTCTTCCTGGCCACTCTTCAGTTCGGCCAAGAATGCCAGGACATTCTTAAGCTCATCGGCAGCCATCTTTTTTGTCCACATATACTACAAGCCTAAATAATTTTTTTTCTAACACTGTTCTTAATTTTAAATGACCTAGCCGAACCTTCTAATTTAACTAACAATAACTCTATTACATTCAAAACTAACACTGACTACAGTATACTCAAACTAACTGTAGAAAATTTCGAATTCACTAAAGTTATAAACACTAACTATTCTCGTAAACTAAATTCTATCCTTAACTATTATTCTAATAATGTAACAAAATCCAAAATCTGTTAATTAGGGCTATCCCACTTCTGACACCAAAATGTTACGAGTTCCCTGCGGGTTCGTAAAGGATAGCCCAATTAAAGATTTTTATCACACACAGTTTTATTTATTACTACTACTTGTCACTTACAAATAATCTTCTAAATTGGCAGATAATTAATTACACGTAAGGAAATGTCAATTCCCCAGTCACTCGTACCACACACCTCGCTGGGCCGCACCTCTGGCGCAACTCTCGCCGCAGCACCCCTCGTGGGTCTCCGCCGCGGGACTCCGTCACCACACTCCGCCGCCGCCGTCACACCCTTCGCCGAGATCCCACTCGACGACTCGCTCGCAACTTCACTCGGGACTCCGCCCCGCCCGCGACTCTATCGCCCGGAAACTCCCGACTCCACTGAACTCACTCACTCCCTGCCCTGGAACCTTCGTCCAAGGACTTCGCCACTCTGCCGCACCTGCGGCACTATCGCCCGGAAACTCCGCCGCGGGAGAACTCACTCAGTCACCGACTGACTGACTGACTCGAAGGTCGGCCCAACCTCCTTAAATAGCCCTTGGGTTCCCATCCAGAACAATCGGGCATGTCTCCGAGATATCTCGCGACCTTCGCCGTCGAAATGCCCAGAAACGCGTCGTGAGTCCTCGAAGGACGCGGTGGCTGCTCTAAGAACGCCGATAAAGGCGTCTGAGTCATTTTATTCCGCAGTGCGGCCTCTTTTAAGTAACCCGATCTGAGGCAGGTGCGCGCTGCAACGGTCAGGATGTAGCGAGATAGTATGACACGAGATACCAGGGAGAGGATGCAGGTGGAAGGGGGCGCAGACAGGCCGAACGAGCGCGGCGACGCCAGCACTGCAGCCAAGCGCGATCGTAACAATATATATAGTTTTTTTTATTAAAGTCTACTTCTCAGACTACGTTGTTATTTGTTATTGAAAATACCCCTTTGCATCTTTGCCTCTAGTGTTAAGTATTCAAATGGAAAGAACCTGGTTTGACCTGGTGTGGCTTTCTGATTATGGTTATACATGGTTCTTAACTTACTTCAGGTGCATTCTTGGCCGGTTTCATAACATAGATCATAGAAGTTACAATCCAAAACCCTATCGTCTGTTTGAATAAGTTTCTCTATCTCTAATGACATCATTGTTGACGAGTTAGGCTAAACTAGCTACCTTCTATTTTGTACAAAGTATAACTCGCCATGCATATTATTTTAAAATTTTGTACTGCATATTACAAAATTATTTATATTTTTTGTTTAAAATAAATTTGTGATCTCATTTGAATCTAGTTTGTGTGGAAGTACTGTTGTGTTAATATTATTTTGTGCATTTACTTTGAAAATTTGGATTTTAGAGCCCCTATACACTATTGCCATATTGTATTTGTTGTTTTATCCTTATTTAGTCAATTTGGTAGTATTAAAATACAAATATAAAACCTAGCTTAATCCACGAACTTTAGGTAGATTAACATGCTATCTATACAAAAAATTAAGGAAACCAGAATTTTTATGGACTGTCATTATTGTATCTTCAGCAAGTCACTGATATCTCAATGTTAGGGAAGCTGGATCAATTTGAGCTCTTGTCTGATACAATAAGTCTTTCAATTAGGGAAAGTGACATTGCAATGTTAAAGAGTATTTCTCATTGCACATTGGTTTCATTCCCATTTATATTCCACTACTACACCACCATATCACTTCATTTAGGCTGGTCAGACAAGTTTTTCGTTTAGTGAGGACAGCCGATTCCAGTCCAGTCTCATTTATGTTGAGCTTGTGTGAAATGGAAAACAATATGTCGATTATAAAGCTATATGATGAATTTGTATTAATACTGCATTGTTTCATATTTAGACCCTCTGTAAATTAGTATATATGTGTTTAAGAAGAAAAAGACATTAATTATAACATAAAATTGTTACATGTCTTTTGAGGGTTTTCAAGCACACATTTTTTTCTTGCAAATGTCCAAATCACAAGCACCAGCCATATATACTATAGCATTAAATAAGGAGAAAAGTACATCACAATACGAGCACAGGTCAAGTCTCATGGCTGTTCATTATGTTAATACCGGTTTCCTGTGCAACATACAAGTAGGAATTTTCTATTATAATATGTTAGTGTATTGTATGTAGGTAAGTTATATTAGTTTTTTTTATTTCTATAACATTTGTTTTTAGGTTGAATGCAATTTTTTTTCTTGTGTGTATCAAGTATTTTAAGTTAATGTAATACCACATGATTATCTAGACCACTGATATCGTACACAATAACAGTGTCGTGATTTTTGAGAATGTCAACATCTGGAATGCAATAGAAAACCACACCCAAATTCTCAAGACATTGTTCAAATACAGATAAAGACATCGATGGACAAGTGCTCATTTATGATACTCAAAAACAAACTTGAAGTGGCCATAACACATTGGGTTGTGAAAATTATATTTTAAAATGCTCAGTAATAATGTCTCCTATGCAAGTGGGGTTTGGTTGTTATGGATTAAGTAAATATTAGCATACTTTCTGTGCTGAGCAGGGGCGCAAAAACAGGAGGGGGCAAGGGTATTTGCCCCCCCTCTGAAACCTTGAAGTGGGGGGGCAAACGGGGGCAAAGAAAGTGCTGTGTAATCAATTTTTAGATAATAAAACTGCTTAAATAGCACCATTTTCCACCTTGAAATACAAATTTTCCCGGGGGAGGACCCCCGGACCCCCTGCTTCAATAGGGGGGATCGATAATTCTTTATAAAAAGGTATACTGCCCACCCTTTGGAAATTTAGTTGTTGTGCCCCTGGTGCTGAGCATAAGGAGATCACATCCAGATAGCTTGGGGAGCCTCAATTAAATTTATTCATTACAAGATGACATTGTCATTGTATTTAATAATGGAAACTTTGTGCATTAGCTTGTCCCTTTTTCCCCATGTACTGATGTAGATGCATGCCTGCCTGCCACTATATCACATTCAAATTCCCCATTAAAATAAAATGCAATGGACAGGAACCATGGACACCAGTGCTGGGCTTCCTATGACATTCATATAAGTTTCATTCACTTTGCAAGCATACTGAAGACTTATGTAAATTTTACTTTCGTGACCATAATTTGTTTTAGAATAATAAAGTTGTTTATAAAATTAATGTTAGACAAGTCTGGTACGCTGACCTGGGAAAACATCTGATGTCTAATTAGATTAATTAAATTATTTCTTTAACTTGGTTTATATATATAAATTAAGCTCAGTAGGGTGGAGAATATGGTTTAATTAATTTACATGAATTGTTGGATTTTGTCGGCAGGCCTTTTTAATTTTACATGATAGAAATTATAAGCAAATTTTTAATTGGTTTTTCAGCAATTGTACAAGCCAAATTATTAAGTAATATAATCAATTATCATTACATTAAAAATGAAAAAAATTTACATTCTATGCCCTACCAGAGTACATCTTTTAAATAATCTGAAACAAAATAATAATACAATATCTATTTTTTTATACAATCAAAAAATGACACATTACTAAGGACAAGCAAAACTTGACGAAAACAAGAAGATACGATCAAGATCATATCAATCCACCGATTAACACTTTCTAAGGGAGTGGTCAAGGGGCATTATGCACAAAGTGATCAAGAGGAAGTGTACGAGGGCATGCTGTGATGAATTGGAACACAGTAACTGCCCTTCACTGCAACTAGCTGAACAATGCAGCTGTAACATTATGGTATCTATTAAAGGGCGATACTCTTTTAAATTATAAATATACCCTCAGTCATCCTAATTTCCAAAGGTATTTTAGGTCACATGATACATTTTATACGTATTTCAGAACATTTATGGATATATTTCGGTTAAATGTTTCAGAAATATTGATGGGACATTAGTGGAAACATTTCAGAAACGTTACCATTTGATGTTTCAGGGAGGTTTCATTGAAATATTTCACAGGGCGGACATTTTGACGTTTCTGAAACATATCCGAGATGTTTCAGGTAGGTTGCGAAATGTTTCAAAAATGTTACAATGTTTCAAAAGTTATATTTCTGAAACATATCTGTAACATTTTGTGCTGTATGGGTAGTGATGGTCGGCCACAACCTTGGCAAGTTGTTCCTCCAGAGTTCTGTTGAACCTCTCCACCATGCCATCGGACTGAGGGTATAGGGCTGTAGTCATGGTTTTATTTATTCCCAGCTTAATGAACTGGAACAGCCCGCTCCCTGTTGAGAAAGTAGTCTCGGTCCAGTGTAGAGAACCATCTGGTGCCAGAGAGTGTATCAAGGGTGTCATCGATGCATGGGAGGGGATAGCTGTCATTTTGGTGACATAATTCAGCTTCCGGTAGTCCACACAGTTGGCCGTCCTTCTTTTCTACTAAAACGACTGGGGAAACCCAAGGGCTCACTGATGGTTCCATTGCCTCGCCCTCCATCATGCCTGCAATAAATTTCTCTGCTTCTTCCTGTTCTTTATTGATGCAGCCGCTGTGGTACTTGTGGATTGGTGCCACATCACCTGTGTTGTTGCTGTGGTAAACAAGGTTGGTTCTTCTACGGCCATTATTCCCTAAAAAAAATCCTGTTTGCATACCTGAAAAGAAGACAATTATCCCATTTCTTCATCTGTAAGGTACTTTAGCATCGCCTTAATAACTGTTCTAGATTTGGGTTCAGTGGTTGCTCGGCATGTCTATTAGGTGAAGAATACTCACACTGGTCTACTCAAGAGACTGGTTCATAGCTAGCTATTGGGTCTCACTGTTTCAGAACCCATGTTCGTGAATCGAGTTTGGCCACCCTGACTGGTACAGTTTCACCAACCTTTGCAATGCTCCGAGCGACCAGGAGCTTCTCTAATACTAAAGTCATATCTTGCTCAGTCAGTTAGCTCATGCTGCCCATATCCTTGCTGCTATTATCTGTTCATGGTTTCCTGGAATTTAAACAAATTCGCGATTTACCACTTGCATTACAGAAACTTCCAATTGGTCGGGTCTTCCCCTCTTACATGCATTACCTGTTCTTTTATATCAAAACCGAATTCATATCGATTCTTTATGTCCAACCCTAGGTTTACCTTATCAGTGATATGAGCAATACGAAAGGTCTGTTGTAATGTCCGAGTTCCAATCCTTACCTCCAAATCCAGCTGTACATGCATAGGTGATGTGTCTCAAGTAGATGTTTTTAGTCTGTATGATATGGGTGTATTCTTCAGCTTTTTCCTACTTACAACGTCTGTACGGACTATAGATGCCGATTACCGGTGTCAACAGTAAGTAAACACTGTCTGTCATTGACCATCCACTAAGCAACAAACTGCCATGACCTATACGAAATAAGGATACAGGGAAATCCCTAGGGGCTACTATATCCCATAGAGATAGCATACGCCCCCTCACACCAGCTATTGCTCATTTCCCTGTTCTTCCTGTTTCTCTTCCTGCTGCGATGTCTTCCTGCATTTCGGATAGTCTCACTGGTTGTGTCCTGGTTCATTGCAGACGAAGCACCACAGGCGTTCTCCGTCTATTCTGATCTGGTCACTTGGAGTGGCATTCAGTAACTTCAATTCCCTGAGAATATCTACTTCATTAGTGGTGTTTTGGCATTTGCTTCATTGTAGGACTCCAGTCCAGCTCTCCATGCCCTGATTATTGTGTTTCTTGAGGCACTGCATGCTGCCTTGATTTTCAGGGCATGGACCAAGTCCTCACAGCTCTTCTTGTGTCGGGCCAAACGAAGAATTTGCTGAACCTCCGCATCTCTGAGCCCGTCTATAAACACACTAGTGGCTAGCTGCTGGTGGAACTCTGTTGGTGCCTCTGGGTAGACGAGGTGCACGAGTCGCTCGATGTCGGCTTCGAATTTCTGAAATGTTTCCGAGGATCGCTGTTAACGTGTCTTGAGGGCCGTTCTATACACCTCGCCCATGTCAGTCTCCATATCTTAGCTCAAGAGCTTCCACTAGTACTCCATAGCCCTTCTGGTCAGGAACTGGCATGGTCTGAAGCAGCTCTGACGGGGGTCCTTGCAGGGCCAAGACGAGTGCTGTAGCCTTATCTTCCTCGCTACAACCAGTCACCTCCGCAGCTGCCTCGAACTGTCGCCTGTACACAGCCCACAAAGATTAGCCGTCAAAGGTGGGTGGCTTGAATTTCGTATGGCTGATTGCAGCACCTTTCACCTTCACTTTCCCGAAAGAACCCCTTCATTTCGTAGCAGCTGTAGCTTTCTTGATCATTCGTCGGCACTCTTAAGCTACAGTTGCTACTTGCTGTTCGGTGGCATGCTCGAGTTGATCTAGCTGTTGCGCCATTAGTTCGTCATGTTCTGCTATATGATGCTCCTGTTGGACCAGATGCTGTTCCAAATACTGCAATTTCTGTTTCACCTAAGACCTGGTTTCCTACAGCTTCTTTTTTAATTCCTCTTAAGCAGCTACCAATTCGCTTCGCATTTATTCCTGACCCTTCTTTATGTGATCAAATTTCAGTCTTCATGGCATTCTTCATATCTTCTTGGCTGTTATCAAATTTATTCGTCATCTCTTCTTGGCTATTATCAATTTTATTCTTTATCTCTTCTTGGCAGGTTTTCATTTCATTAATCATTTCTTCTTACCCCCTATCTCTTAAGTTCGGCCAAGAAAGCCAGTATATTTCTAATTTCTTCTGCAGTCATCTTCCTTGTCCACATACACTATTAATGTCACTTTTACCACTGTCCTAAGTAGGCTATTACTACACTATAACTTCACTTAGGAACTAACATAAACTTCTACTCAAAGCTTACACTAACTTTACTATAAGTACACTAAAAATAACTACAGTTTCAAACATGAAATTTTTAAACTCCAAAAACTATTGTTATGTTTTTTTTTTTTACTTTTTTAGTTTTTTTGTTTAGTGAAAATTAATACTTAATCCTTTAATAAGGGCTATCCCACTTCTGACACCCAATGTTACGAGTGGGGAAAATAGGTTTGTAAGAATAGACAAATTATTTTTATACAGTTTTTATTAACATTACTTAATTAAATCACCGCCTTAATGTCTCCCCACAAATCATTCGCACTTAAAAAGTCTGTTCATTAATCACTATATATCTCTCCAGTCCACTGGAGCTAGGCTCAACAATGGTTCGCCCCTCGCCACGCACCTGTCCACACACACAGCCTCGCACCTGTCCACACACACAGCCTCGCACCTGTCCACACACACAGCCTCGCACCAGTCCACACACACAGCCTCGCGCCACTCAGTCGCACTCGCACGGTCCCGTCGCTCCGTTTCGCACCGCTCGAAAATAATGTGAAAAAGGGGGGGGGGGGGGAGGTGTCATCTCTCGTCCTCTTCGCCACACTCGCACTTAACTACACTCACTTGTTGGAACTCTCGGAACTCCCGCGGAGGTCAGCGTCACCACTTTTATACCCTTGTCAGTCTTTCTGGAACCTACTGGAGTGGTTGTGACGTGGCGCGTCATTCACGCCCCTCCACGCAGCGTCCCGCGGAACTCCCAGGCCGCTAAGGGATGGACATGAGGCAGGGAGAGGGGTGGCGAGGCTGGACCGCTATGACGTCAGGGGCCATGCGGACCCGCCAGGCACACGAGTACCTGTCTCGCGTCGTAGCCTTGTCGCCAGCGTTCGTAACAATATTGGAAGATATTCAGCTTTTTGTATTTAGTTAATATCTAGTGGATTTAGCGCGCCCTTGTATAGGAACATATAGTTGTATGTTGACTAACTTTAGGTACCTATATGTAGCTTATTTTATTTGACAATTATCTGTATGAGTACTGTACATTTTTCAATGACAAATTCGTATTTTATAATGTAGTACCACTTAATGAAAGTATTTTTAATTCAAGACATTTCACATCATAGTTTTGGAAAACTTTATATAGCTGTGCAATGGATAAAGGGACTTCCAAAGTCTCTGCGATTTTGTCTATTAACTGTCCAGTTAGGGAAAGTATGTTTTTACTATGTTTTTGGCCAAAATGAAATTTTATTGTTTCGGGAAACATTTCTTTTAATAATACACACTACACATCAAACATAAAATTATGCAAATGTGAGATATGTCAACCCGAAACTGTTAAATTTCTTTTTTTTTTTCCAACATCTCTTACAACACCACTCACACATATTCGTCATTTACAATCGCCATCCATAAAAACAACACAGATATTCGACATTCATAAGTATAACATACACATAAAAATTTCCCCATTCACAACGAGCTTAGCCTCTGGGCATAATATGTTTTTCTTATTCCCTGTCAACCCAATTAGCAATATCTCGTCACCCGAAGGAACAATTTCAAATGCCACTAGGTTACGTTGGGCACAAAGTCCTAATGAACTGTCGTGACATGAAACAGACTATGCCTAGCTCTGGTTTGCCAGCAGGGCCCGTGGCGGTGAAGTCTGGCACGAGTCCGGCATCGTCCAGTGGCACGAGCAGAGAGCCCCTGTCGACCATCAATAACCCCGCACCCCCCGGGCCGGGCAGTTATTGCCCCGCCGCACCCCAGAGGGGGTGGGCAATCTAATACGCCTTGTTCGGCTATTGTAGCAGTCGGTAAACGACAGACTGATGTCATTATCCCTCATCATGTGATGAGTAACTCGCCCGACTCGTCCTTCTCGCCGCCACAACAGCCCTCGCCGACTGCTTGAGGCGGGCCCCCCGCACACGTCCTGCTGCGCCAGCGTCAACACCCCGAGAAGACAGATACCGTCGAGCATCATTCGTGTTGCGTTCAACCTTTCTGTAATACAGTACTACAATATAGTCGAACTGGGTGTTTGAGATATGTCCAGTGCTGTGCCGGGGGAGGTGCAACACCAGACGTAGTTATTGAACAACGAACGAGAAAAGTGCCACGTGTAAATGTTGTTTTATTTTCAACTTATATTTAACAAAACGTTAACAAAAAGCACATGTTCTCTAGTTCAATGAACACAGTCTTGAGGTACACCCAACTTCGTAAACCTCTAAATTGCTGCAACACACAAATTTCTTAGGGAAAATTAATAATAAATATAACCATTTTCACTACACTTGATAACCTGAGGAGTATTATCTTTCCAGAGAGAATGAATACTATACTCATTAACATTTTTTAGCCTCCGAAATATTATATCAGAACTTTACTTTAGTAAAACCACTTATTAAAATGTTTCCTAAATTAATAAATGAATACCAAACTGAGCTGTTGATCTCAGATAGTGCCACATATTTGTTTTACAGACCATGAAGAATGTGTGTTTTCGCTGGGGTACCAAACAGATCCACACTAGCCCATACTATCAATTCTCTAATCTTGTGGAGCACATAAATAAATCAGTGAAGACTACTCTCACCATCTTCCATCGTGAAAACCAGAGAGGCTGGGACTCTGAGTTGCCGTTGCTGAATGTGGCCCTAAATTCAGTGCTACATGGGGTGACAAAGCAGGTGATTGTTGGAAGAGAGCTGCATCATCCACTCCATAGTCTGTCGGGTATTTCTCCCGCGTGTCTCGAAGCATTGGGAAAGGAATAAGAAGAAGTCTGGAAGGAGAATCATAGAGAAGGTGCACGGTATTATGACGAAAAGATACAGAAAGGACAGGTTGGAGTCAGATATCGTACCTGGTGATCTGGTTAGTATGTGTTGCAAAGTCAGCCTGAGTAAAAATGTTGACTATATCTCCAGCAAGCTGTGTGTGGCAAATGACGGACCATATCGAATTTTCTCATTCCTCACCCCCCTAATAGCGAATTTAATGGACCCTGAAAAGGGTCCTGTGATTAATAAGGCCCACATTTCGGCAATAAAGAAATTTATTCCTCTATCTCAGAGGATAAAGTTTATTGGGATGGTTTCCTTCTGTGCTGCAGGTATCCTAGTGTCAGTTTAGTTTCTTATGTTGTAAGGTGTGAGTGTTTTCGTGCTTTTCGTGGTTTGTGCCCTTTGTTGAGAAGGATATTTTTTGGGGTTTTGAGTTTGAGAGTTTTTTTTTTTTCATTTGTGAGTCTGCTGGATTTTTGAAGGCTGACTTCTGCTTGTGCTGGTCTTTCTGTTTTCCTTTTCCGGGGGAGTGTTTTAGGCAGGGTGTCTGTGCCGTGCTGCACACATCTGATTCAAAGTTGGTGATTTTAAGCTCTGGCGTTCTGGCTGAGATGTGGCTGTTGCTGCAGTATCGCAGTCTGCCGGGTGCAGTGCGAGTGGTCAGCGTCAGTGCGCGGAGCATCGGGAGATTTAAGCTCGGGTTTGTCTAGTGGAGATTTTTTTTTTGTTTTCCTGGTTGGTAATAGCAGGGAACTTTTATTTGATAGCGAGGTGTCTGTTGTTTAGCTGCCTGGACGACGAGAGGAGTAATATGTTGTCGCAGCACGAGCGACTGGAAAATTGCAATTTTAGCGATTGTATAGACCTGGAGCCGTCATGTCGTGAAGTGGTTAGTGTGTAACGACTGCAAGTTGCACTGCTGGAGGAGATGGCTAGTTGCGGCATTGATTTTCTGCTCATTGAAAAGTGTTTATGTTTAGCGGGCCAAGATGATTTTCATCTACGAATGAGGCAAAAAAAATTTACTACGAGATCAGGGTGTGCCATTTTGCTTGTGGATTCAGCGTGTCTTGTATGTGAAGGGGAAAAGCCATGTATGCTTCTACAAAGCTCGCCAGAGTGGCATGTTTCATGCCCAGAGTTTTTCGTGGGAGATGACGAAGAATTTAACAGGTTTTAATAGGTACATATTTTGGCTTTAAACCTGTGTGTTCCTGCGCATCAAAAAGTAAGTTTTAAACTTTTAGTTGGTATTTAAGCATGCTGCCGGAATTTTTGTCTTGGACCGGCTTCGGAAATATCGCCGGTTTTATTTTTAGAAAAGCAAAAGGCATGGTAAAATACTGGTAACTTTCTATTTTCCTATCTGACTTTAAAAGTACTATTTGTGGTTGCTGTTGAATCGGCATTGGGAAACTGACATTTTATCCAGTTAATGGTCAGTCTACATAGTTATTAAGTAGAATAATGACAGTTAAAGTGAGCAGTAATTTTTTATTTTTTAAAATGTGTTTTAATTTAATGAGGCACCCAGGTGATGCATCAGGTATATCATGCTGGTCAAAAAATAATATATAAAGCACTGAACGAATAGTTGAATTAGCTGTATGTAACATAAAAAAGTTGTTTGTCTGTAAAGTCTGTTTACGGACGATAGTTTAACGTGACGTCATAACAAAACATTGATAAAATGATTGCACACTTTTATGAATAAAATTGAATCATTTTTATTGAATTAAAACTATTTTGAATGGATACAAAGGAGTGAAAAGAAATCTACAATTTAATTGATAAAATTACTTTTATTTGCACTCATTAATTCAAATATGTCTATTACTTTAACGAAGAGAATATTTTAACTATAACTTTTATACATGTTTGCTATTTAACTTCTTCCAATCTGTGTTATTCGTTTAAGGATAGGACGATTATAGGAAAAGTAGGAAACGAATGGGAGTGTTTCAAGTTTAATGTGCCTCGAAAAAGTCTAATCGATGGTTGTTCCAATCGAGTGGAAGAGAGATAGATGCGACGCAAGCGTACAATGAGCGTAACGGGACACAGAGTAACGGGACTATGTGCATAACGGGACACTTTTTCGTGCGTGCAGCCGGCGTTAGTTTTATTAGACGTTGTCACGTCAATAATTGTGATTTTTTTACATTCATTTTTGGAAAATTTTAATTGCGTCTATCAGTGCTATGAACACAGTTAAATTTTTTGTGAAACTTGGACAGAGAGTTGTGATCTGAACACTTGAAATTAATAACAGACTTTAGTGTTCATGCTTGTAGTAAATGTATTTTAATTATTTAAAGATAATGAACAGTATTCAAAGATATATTTTATACACATATATGTTTATGAAAGTAAATGTTTCTTATGATATATATAAAAGTATTTAATATATAATGTGGTATATCATTTAGCTGCCACTTTAATAATATTTTAATAAAAGGATTAATAGTTGGTACATTGATATATTGTGTTTGATTATTAATTGATAGAAGTTGGGGCAATGGTGTTTTTTTACATCTGTGTTTTTACATCTGTGATTTCACCTTACTGACAAAATAATTATAAATGTTGGCAGAGCCTATTTACATATGAACATATTGGATTTGGTATTGTGATTACTTTGATTTTTTTTGCTGAATTGTAAGTCAATACTGAAATATTACATGAATATATAATGGAAATATATTTGTCTGAGCAATTTTTACTTACAATATTTACTTTGTGAGAAAAGGTGAAACCTGGAAATATCCTCTTTTAGATGTTTTCTTAATAATTTAAAATCATTGGATTATTTTTAATTCGCTTTCTAGAAACTGGCGTTAGTTTCGGCTTTAGGGAGTATATGCCTATGTTATTCTCTAGTAACAAGGTATTTATGTGAACATGCAGCATACGTTGCTTGTTGCTGCCTACAAATTAATCCTGTAATTTTTGAGGTTACTTTGAAATAACTTTGCTGATGAGTAAAGGAAAATATTTTTCTTGATTCTCCAATATGAGAGCACAATTATTTTGAATTAATATTTTAATATTTTTGGAAGTTCTATTTAGCTGTAAAATAACTTTGTTGTTGTGTAATTTAATGTATTGGAGAGCTCAAATCACTGTTATGATTTTGTTGTTCTTTTTAGAACAGAACAGCAAATAAATTTACCTGACCTCAACCTAGTATTTTTCCATATCTATTAACTTTTGGCTTTCTTCCCCCTTGTTGAGGTTGAGAAGAGCGAAAAGGTAGTGACACTAGATTCGCCCAGCCTTTCGCTGGCCCAGCAACTGTATGTTTATTCCGGGTTTTTCGTTTCTTTATCGTAAGCTTTCGATGTCGATGCGACATACTGTTCGCCCGCCGATCGCAACAAATCACTTTTACCGAGAAGAGTTTTAAATACTATTCTTATTGCTCTATATTTACGAGGGCGACACTCTCTGCCATTTTCGAGTCCAATGATCCGCCATCACTTCTCTTCTGTCTCCCCTTCCCGGCTGTTCCAGTAACACAATATTGCGACATTAATATTTATATTTATCACTAAATCGTAGCTATTTTTTAAAACCCTATGCTTGAAAAATGTAAGATACTGTAAAAACGTGGAACACTATATATATTTTTATAATACCATGTCGTTATTGGAAGAAACATCTTGTCTTCATTTAGCACAAATTAAGGGAAATTAAGAATGAAATTTCCCATTGTATGCCGATAAATTGTTTATGTATTCAAATTTGTACATTTGGATTAAAATATCTTGTGAAAATTGCACAATAAACATCTTTAAATTAAATGTAACCAATTTAATTGATTATTGTTTTCTTTCTGTCTGAATGGAATTAAAGTTCAAAATATTTTTTTTAAATTACAAAGCGAATTCGTATATTAAACATTGAAACAAAAAGAATTAGCATTTTAAAGTTTAAAATATAATACTGAGTAAAAATAAATAGTCGCTTATTCTTAAGCATACTTTATATTTTATATAATAATTATATAATTATTATATAATATAGTAGGAACAAAATTCATATCGATTAATTTAGCTCAGTGATTATATAGTGGGTTCAGTTTTACAACATGTCGAAATATATTATTTAAAATTGTTTTTTTTTTGACGTGATAACGCCTTATAAATCGATGAACGCCGGCTGGACGCACGACAAATTGTCACGTTCCGCCTGAGCCGAGAGTGCAAAAACCGGCCAACCACCGTGCGAGAAAATCTTCTATAATATCAAACAGGTTAAGGCGGGCTTTTAAACTAATTGTTCGTGATTGTATTTAAACAAATGATTTAAATTAAATTTACAAAAACTGTAAATAATATTTTAAAATTAAAAAGTATGCAATTTTTCATCAATGTTTACTTATGACGTTATCGCGTAAAATTATCGTCCGTAAACTGACTTTACAGACAACCCCCCTTTTTATTTTGAATTATATTTTTATTCTCAGTAGTTGAAACTGAAAAAAATTAGGTGGCTTCTTATTACATTCGACTATAGCATTAGTTTATTAATGCAATCTCTGGTAATATTGCGTAAAGAGAAACCCTTTTAACATGTTGTATGGTTTTAATAAATATGAAGTTTCTTGAGCATAGTTTAAAACAAGACATAATATTAAAAATTTAAATATTGAAACAATAAATTAAGTGTTAAATACGAAAATAATAGCACTAAACTATATCTGAGTATGCTGATAAATTTAGGAAAGACAAGGATGAAAAATTATGTTCTAGGTATCTTAAAAATAGTTAACAATTTCAATCGTTTCAAAAAAAAAAAAAGGGAAATCTACTTAATTTCCAACAAAAAAAAGGTATTTGAGATATTTAAACTCACATAATAAATTTATTGTGGTTACAACTCCGTGACCTAACCCACTAAGCCATTTCTTACATGGACGAGTATAGCGGAAAAAATATATTCTATATAATTAGTCGTATAATAAGTAATTAAATAAAATTCTTTAATGTTATTAAATTTATTTGAAAAATAAAGTAAGTAGAGAATAAAGAGCAAATGAGTGAATATCCACCTTATACATGTCAGTTGCAGACACGCTTCCAAGCCGCCATGTTTAAAATGGTGTTGCCGATCTTGTATTCAGATTCCGAAATCATAGAAGCAGTCGAACTCTCCCGATCGGTGGCCACACGTTACTTAGAATACCAAACACCTGGGAACTTCCGATAATCGTCATTTTACGCTCGGGAACAAATAGTGTATAATAGTCCCTCCTGGGACAGGCTTCAGCAGGAGGATTGGGAGGATTGTCGACGCCATTATGGATTTTGACGTCACGACTGCCATCTTGGATCCGCCATGTTTTCATCGAGCGCCCCAAATCCCGAACGATGCAATTTTCATTGCGGTCGCCATCTTGAATTCTAATAACATGTCCGAAATCTCTGATCTGATGTCACAGACACTTTTTTCGATTCTGACATCATGGCCACCATTTTGTGTTTGTCTGTTGGAGGCCGCCATCTTGGATAACAAGATCACTGTATCCGATGTTTATTCCTACAGGGTGCCTGAATCATTCTGTCTTATCACTTAAGGTCGATGTTTCAGAGCTGTTATAGTCCTCATTAAATTTAATTTTTTATGCAAAATACATTTGAAGTGCTGTGATTCGAACCATGACAGAGCTGTCCACTGGGTTGGAAAACATACCCATTTCTCCTCGCCGCTATCGAGACATTTACCAAATTAAGTTTTAAATAAGATATATAAAAAGAAACACGATTCAATTAGGATTTTTTTTTTATTTGAAGGCAAAATATAATTCTCTAAGGAGGATGTTGCTGCCATTTGTTATTTTTCAAAACTTGCTAACAGGAGCGCTAGCTAACACACATCGCCTGCTAGAGAGCACTGCCGCCATTTTGTTTCCAGTATACGATACAAATATATTCAAGATGTTTGTCAAGATGACATCAAGATAGCGTCCGCCCTGGTTATAAATAATACTGCACTCTAGTGGGTAAAAATTGAATTAATATGGTGGCAGTGCACTCTATCAGATGGTGTGTGTACTACGTGACACTAGTGCTCCTGTATGTATACTGGAAACAAGATGGCGGCAGTGTTCTCTAGCAGGTGATGCTTGTTAATTAACGCTCCTCGTCGCAAGTGTTGAAATATAAAAATGGCTGTTACATCCTCTACCAGTTGATAATAATACTTCCTTAAATTAAAAAAATTACAATTTCGAATATAAATGTGTTATATTTTATGTAACTAACTTAATTATTAGTTTGGTAAATCTCTCGATTGTTGTGCGGCTAAAGGCATGTGTTTCCCAACATAGAGGACAGAGCTGTAATAGTTCCAATCACAACACTTACAACATATTTTCATAAAAAAATTAAATTTAATATGTTGATAAGGACCATAACCGTTCTTCTACGAAATTAAACATCATCATTATTTGATGAGATAGAGCGATGCTGGCGCCTTCAAAGAATAATCATCGGAAACAATGATGTTGGTATCCATTATGGCGGCCTCCAGCTTAACAGAAAAAAAATTAATATGGTGTCAGTAACATCATCCAAGTTCGTAGCCTTCAGCAGACGAACAAAAAATAGCGGTCATGATGTCAGAATAAAAAAAAAGTGGCTGTGACATCAGATGCGAGATTTCGGACATGTTATTAGAATTAAAGATGGAGACCGTAACGAAAAATGCATCGTTCGGGGATTAGGGCGCTTGATAACAAATGGCGAATTTAAGATGTCAGGTCCATTATGGCCGCCGGGGTCAATGTCAGGGTGAAAAGTCAAGGTCTTTCAAGATGGTGGCCGTAAAATCACAATCCAAGATGGCGTTGGCAATAAATCCAATTCTCCTGTGGAAACCTGTCCCAGGAGGAATGATTATATACTACTGGAATACTATTCCGAGTTTCTTGGTACAAACCCCCTGGCCAGTCCTCACGTTAAAAAGCAAATACGAGTATAATCCTTGCAACATTAGGTGGACTGGATTCAGCATAGCTCAGCACGTGTCATTGCTGCAGACTTGCCTGGCTGGCGCAGGTGTCCGTGTGGGTCCAGGGACGTCTTGGCCATGCCGCTCAGCGTGTTGGAGGCATAGCCTGCAACACAGACAGTGGCCTTCAGCGAGACTTCTGCACATCAGTGCACTGCTGCCTCTGCCATTCCTGACACTCCACACTGCTCCTTGGCCATGCCGCTCAGCGTGTTGGAGGCATAGCCTGCAACACAGACAGTGGCCTTCAGCGAGACTTCTGCACATCAGTGCACTGCTGCCTCTGCCATTCCTGACACTCCACACTGCTCCTTGGCCATGCCGCTCAGCGTGTTGGAGGCATAGCCTGCAACACAGACAGTGGCCTTCAGCGAGACTTCTGCACAACAGTGCACTGCTGCCTCTGCCATTCCTGACACTCCACACTGCTCCTTGGCCATGCCGCTCAGCGTGTTGGAGACATAGCCTGCAACACAGACAGTGGCCTTCAGCGAGACTTCTGCACATCAGTGCACTGCTGCCTCTGCCATTCCTGACACTCCACACTGCTCCTTGGCCATGCCGCTCAGCGTGTTGGAGGCATAGCCTGCAACACAGACAGTGGCCTTCAGCGAGACTTCTGCACAACAGTGCACTGCTGCCTCTGCCATTCCTGACACTCCACACTGCTCCTTGGCCATGCCGCTCAGCGTGTTGGAGGCATAGCCTGCAACACAGACAGTGGCCTTCAGCGAGACTTCTGCACATCAGTGCACTGCTGCCTCTGCCATTCCTGACACTCCACACTGCTCCTTGGCCATGCCGCTCAGCGTGTTGGAGGCATAGCCTGCAACACAGACAGTGGCCTTCAGCGAGACTTCTGCACATCAGTGCACTGCTGCCTCTGCCATTCCTGACACTCCACACTGCTCCTTGGCCATGCCGCTCAGCGTGTTGGAGGCATAGCCTGCAACACAGACAGTGGCCTTCAGCGAGACTTCTGCACATCAGTGCACTGCTGCCTGTGCCATTCCTGACACTCCACACTGCTCCTTGGCCATGCCGCTCAGCGTGTTGGAGGCATAGCCTGCAACACAGACAGTGGCCTTCAACGAGACTTCTGCACATCAGTGCACTGCTGCCTCTGCCATTCCTGACACTCCACACTGCTCCTTGGCCATGCCGCTAAAAGAGTTGGAGGCAAGCTTGTAACAAAACAAAATTGCCTGTTCCGAGACTCTCGCACATCACCGCACATCACCGCACATCATCATCTATTACTGCCACTATCGTGCGTGAAATACCACACTGAGCCTTGGACATCTTGGAGTAAACATCTAATAAATCACGGTCTCCTGCAGCGAAAATCTGGCACATCACAGGACATCGCAGCACATCACAGCACATCACAGCACATCACAGCACATCACATCACATCACAGTACATCATCTTAAATTGCTGCCACTACCGTGTCTGGCTCTTCACACCGCTTCTGGCCATGCTGCTCAGCGTGTTACTGGCCTTGTGTGGTAAAAGAAAGCTTTATATTAATTTTGTCATAAAAGCCCTGGAAGCTGCTTTAAGTGTGCGGAACATCCTACAGTATTCTCAGAGGTACACAAGGGAGGAACATTAAAATAAAGGAACTTACATCTCACAATAGGAAGTAGAAAATGGGTCGTATTTGCAGTAATAAAAAAAGTTTGCTTAAAGCTTAACCTTTTTATTGTTAATTACAGTTTTCATTATTTTCATTTGATAATATCAGACATTTTGAAAACTCCACTGATCAGAATAAATGGGACTTGGCCGTTCAAACATATAGATTACAAATGGATAGTTACTTTTACCTGGAATATACATTTAACATTCACCTTTCACATAATCAAGCTTTTACGAAATGAACTAACATAAATAATTACATTAAAGTTGAAACATGTGTTAGCCCAACCAATGCGGGACTATATATAATTTGATTTAACAATATCTGATCATTGACAGTTCACTGGCGGTGACTAGAAGCGGGAGAGACTCGCTGCATTCATTTCAGAGGGAGAGGCGTAAGTTTAGTAGACTTCAGGGATGGGCTTGAGACGGAGAAAACCCTGCGCTCTTGCACCATCTCTTCGACCCCACTGGAACCAAACGAAAAAGGAGGTCCAGTGGTCAATAGTAGAAATAAAAGTGCGAAGAAACAATAATCCTGAAGTTGGGGAAAAATTTAAGTAGGGAGCCAACTATAGGAAAAAGGGCTTTGCATTTTCCACTGATCATTCTGGGAGTTAAATGAAGAAAATCACTCCCTCTGGAGCTGCATTCGAGCTCGCGGTAGCCACGCGTGAGTCATGCTGCGGGATTACAAGGTAATCCTAACTAAAGCGACTAGCAATCTAGAAAAACTAGAGATCACTCTCAGACTCTATGGTTCACATCCTTGAAGTTAGTCGCTGCGACACAGCTTCACGAATGCAGTCGTGGGCAATAAGCACCGGAGAGATGCGACCACGGTGACGACAGGTGGATGAATCAATCAAACCATAGGGCTACATGTAGTTAAGAACTTGTGTAGGGTCCGGAGGCATAGGGAGTGGGGGAACTAGTCTCTGATTGGCGGTAGGGAGCGCGCGGGGGGCTCGTAACGCGACCAAAATAAAAATAAAATAACAAAGGTGGTTGATAGCCTAACTTAAGCGGCATCTGAAGTTACTCGCGCTCCGAAAGCAGTGCGCTCTGTCGGAAACGACTCGGTGTTAGTACGCAGTAGTCCCGCAAGGGGGACTAGTATAAGCCTGGCCCTCATGGGACCAACTGGATCGTGCTCTGTCGGGTTGAAAGGGAACTAGAGAGAGGTGTGGTAGCGGCCGGTAGAGGTCTTGCTCCAGCGCCGAATTATGATAAATTATTTAGTCTCGTCGCCACGAGATGGCGAAAGCAGGCTTTTCGCCGGCCATCAAGATGTCCTCGAGGCCTAGGGATGTTAATGGCCTCGGTCGTTGCTCTGGGCATAGTTCCTGGGAAAGATGGAGGGAGGATCTGCTGGCTCGTGAGAAATGTCTTAGGCCAGGCGCCTATACGTGCCCGACAGTCCTGGAACATTAGAATGGGGCATGACTGGAGCTGCTAACCTAAGCTGAGCTCTGGGAAGAGGACTACACTAGGAGGACGTTGAGAAAAGCACTCTCGGTCACTAAGCCGGACGCTGTTACTGGTCGCGTTCGTGGCCTGAGGCGGGAAGAAAAATTATGGCTAACACTATCCTGGGGAAATCACATCAGGCTATCAGTTGCAGCGCTGGGAAAATGTCGCTGGACTCTAGTAGAAAAGATTTGATCAGGATTAACAATGGGCTAACCAAGTTTATATTAGGGAATTTAGGTAAAAATAAATAAATATGTGCCAAATATTTCAAATTAGCGGCACAAGTGTTAGAGGATAGCCTTCAACACATCACAGTCACCTGCAGCAGATCTCTGGAACATCATGAACATACCCGCACAATATCTTATTTTTTTGCCACTGCCGTGCCTGACACTTCGTCTTGCTCCTTGGATGTGATGCTCAGCTTGTTGGAGCACAACTTTTAAAAACATTTATGTCGCCTGCAGCGAGAATCTGGCACATCACCGCACATCATCTTATATTTTGGTGTCACTGCTGTTCATGACACTCCACACTGCACATATTGCTACCACTCTCAAGCCTGTCGCTCCACCTGCTCCTCCGTCCTCATGTGTCTGCTCTCTCATGTTATGTGTCTTCGGGTGTCTTCTACAGAATGTGTCTTTACAGTCTGTTATCGCATTCATATGCTCGTATTGGGTTTGTTACCATGGTGTTCAGTTGAAAAACCCTTTTTCTAGTTGAACTTGTTTTTTTTTTGTTTGATGTTAATGTAAGGTTAAATTATTTATTTAAATTGGACTTTAAGAATCCTTTATATGGCCATATTTTTGAATAGTTATAAATTATATATGTATACTTGTAGGTTTTAATGTTATAACATGGATTTACGATATTCGTTAAAATTTTTTGATAAATAATAAAATTTCACTACATAAATTATAATTCATGAAACTTTGACAAAATACGATATGTTTAAAGATAGTGATAACCAAACAGTCGTTCAACTAACCGCAGTACCGCTTTGGTTATTAGATAATATACACTGCATAGTGTCATCATGATGAAAATTTAAAATTTTGGAAATACCATTTATCTGCTAGTATTAACATTGTTGACAGTGATCATGTTTGCAGTTATTGTTCTCTTAATTTATAATCATTACTATTATTTCAAATTAATTTACGTTTTGATCTGATGATATATGAATGTAAGTGAACTTGAGGAACCTGGCCATATCACACAGCAAGAGTCGTTAATTTGGTTGTTTTAAAATTTTTGTTGAGTTCTCATCTACATATTTCTTGGTTTTAATATTCCGTTTTATTATTTTCATGCACCAAGCACAGTTTATTAGATAGTTTCAACCCTCCAAGTTGTTATAAATTCAATTTGCAGTCAGTTCTCTTAGCGGCCTTGTACCTTGGTGCCCAAAACAAACTGAACGATAGAAGGAACTAAGGAGAGGAGGTCTGACATTGAAGGAGCGAAGACGTCGCTCGTGTATGTGAGTCTCCGAATCCTTGGATCCCTGCACGAGCGACATACCACGCCAGAGATACATATTTGCTAGTGTTAAGGAATTATGGACATCTGATTTTACCTGTGTCAGATTAATGAAGTCTGTTTGAATCCGTTGATTCCTGCCGCGTCGGTCGAGATCATATCACAGTGCTTTAAGATTAAAACTAAGCTGAGCAGTTACTACGAGTCCGAAGCTGGTGTAAACGTTCCTGTCTACAAGATTTTGTAGCTCCTACGGAATTAGCTGAATTCCGGTTCCTGATGCAGAAGCTTTGAATGGTAGTCTTTATACATTTCTTTCAGCTATCCTGTTGGTTTTCATCCATTGGGAACCTTCACAGAGGTCCTAGCGACGATGATCTGTGAACCTACCGACTGAAATTCAGCTAGCTAACAACGTCAGTGTTTGTGTCAGAAGCCCTGCCACTAGAAACATCTACCATTAATTACATTAAAGTATAGTAACTAAAAGAGGCTATTAATTTAGATACTGGGTATTCTCTAGCTTCACAATCAATTACTTATTATAATATAATTTATTTAAAGAAAGTATTGGTACTGATATTCATATTGTGGGTGTGTTAAAAACACATAGGATAATTTTATTGTCGTATTTGGTGCAACAACGTAATAGTACCATAATACATTTGGGTATTTAATTCTTAGTAAACTTAGTAGCAACAGTAATTAAGCTCAACTTTTTTTTTTACGTGTCCATGTTGTTGGTATGAATTAGATACACAATTGCACACAAGTATAAAGTTGGAATCTTATATCTATTTTTATTTAATCACACGAACACTACTTGATATAAATTATACGCTATAGTTTGTTGCCTCTCAAGCTATTGCTAAGAGGATTGGCTGGTTAGACTGCCAGGCAAAAGTCAGAAAGATAAAATTCATTAGTTTGCAAATTGTGAAAATTATATCTCAATCCTGCGCCACTATAGAAGGGTGATAACAATAAGAAATTGTTATTGTTTGTTAGTAGTAAGTAAATGTTACTCCGGCACGTGGTGCTGGTGCGAGAATTAAGGACTGTGTCCGCTTTCTTGGATTGTACCGTCACGGCGACCATCTTGTATGACCTTAACCTTTAAAATCTGCCTAAATTTGCGAAAGTGAATAAAAGTTCACAACACTAACCAAAATTTACAGACTTAAAAAAAATATAGCCAAAAAATATTTTAAAAAATGGGGAAAATTAAAATTTCTCTATTTTGAGGCGAAAACTCTTGTTTAGAGGGAAATTTTTTCCCGTTTGTAGTTCTAATAAATGCCAGTGGCCTGAAAAATCCGCAAAGCAGCTTAAAGTCCGTATCTACAAGCCACCATAAGCCACTTAGGTCATAACCTCGACAATTAGGAAGCCATGGCCGCCATCTTGAATTGTTATGTAACCATTGCAGTTATCGTTAAGGTTGCCATCATGAAAATTCATAATTTGTATGCTATAAAAATTGAGAAAATTTTAAAACTTATAAAAAAATTAATTAATTTTTAAAATTAAAAACAGTAGTATATATTGGGGGCTCCTGAAACAGGATGCAGGATGTGGTGCTGTGTGTCCGATCCGCCATATTGGATTGTGACGTCACGGCGGCCATCTTGTATGAGTGTAACGGGACACAGCGTAACGGTACATAGTGTAACGGGACATAACGTAACGGGACAAATAGATCACGGCGGCCATTTTGGATCCGCCATCTTGGATCCGTCATCTTGGATGACGTAATTTTTTTCTCGGACTTTCCGCCATTTTGTTTTCCGCCATTTTGGATTATGACGTCACCGTTGCAATTTCCGTTACGTCCGCCATCTTTAACTTTTTTATTTATTATCCGATTTTAATGAAATTTTTTTTTAAATTTATAAAAAAATACATTTAATAAAATTTTAATATTTTTTTTTTAAAAACGTAATTTTTAGACATGGAGCTCGGAGTCCTCGGTTCTAACCCGATGAGGTCAAAAAAAATTTAAAATGGCGACAGGCTCCTTCCTCAATGGTGGTTGCAGGCAGACTGACCCCCACCACTTTTTACCATGCTTATATATCATCAGGTAGTATGACGTCATGTCCGCCATCTTGAAAATCCGTAATTTTTATGTTAGAAAATCAGGAAAAAATTTAAAAATAAACAAAAATTAAATAATCAAATTAAATAATAAAAAATCTTTAAAACCACCGTTGCTCTTTTCGTAATGGCAGCCATCTTGTAAATCCGTAATTATTATGTTACAAAATCGGGAAAAAATTTAAAAATCAAATTTTTTTTAACTCATTAAGGAAATTAATGATTCCTGACCTTGGTTCGATCCCTGGCCGATACAAAACAACTTTAATTTAAAAAATACCACAAAAGTGACAGGATTGAGAAAATAAAAAACACCGCAAGTACTTTTAAAAACTTTTATTACATACATTCTAATCTACTACAAGTACAAAAAATAATACACAGACAAAGAACTAAAGTCTTGTGGATTTCTCGATGTCTGCATCTGCCACCCACGAATTAAAGCGAGGTGGAAAGCCCCACCACTTGACGTAGGACAGTTCATTTCTTCGTTTTATAATATTCTCCACCAAGTACATATCAGGATACAACGTAGGCTGAATCTCTTCGGCATAGAAGCCGCCACGGATAAGTTTGTGGTCCAAATCTTCGAGGTAGTAGGTCCTAGGCTCTGATTCACGAACATGTGTCACACGGAAAAGTTCGGGACTCCAGTTCGCAGTGAAACCTTTCTCGAAGATACCTTTCTGCTTGGAGATTCGCACAATGTCACCGACGTTAGCTTTACGCTTTCGTGGATCTTTCTTCTTCGTGTTGGAAAACACTGTTCGAAGCAGGCGATTGTCCGTTACGTCCTTTGGCTTCATTTTCGTGGTAGAATGCATCGTGGAATTATACTCGTTTATTAGTTTCGGCAAGATGTCAAGCCACTTGTAATTTCCGTTAGCCATGAACTGCCGCCACATCTTGGATCGCAAAGTTCTGTTAAACCTTTCGACAACGGAGGCTTTGACGTTACTAAATGTAGAGTAGTGTTTGATGCCATACTTCTTCATCAAAGCCTTGAAGGTTGCATTGTAGAATTCTTTCCCGAGGTCCGTTTGCAGGTGCGACGGTACACGTCCATCACGCAAAATATTGTTCATGGCCTTGGCTACTTCAATTGCAGTCTTTGATTTGACAGGTCTAGCCCAAGCAAACTTGCCATAAACATCGATGACTGTCAACATGTACTTGAAACCTTTATTCAATCGGGAATACGGTATCATATCAACAAGGTCCGCCTGGAATAAATCATCAATTCCACGAACTATGACTTTGCGACGAAGGTATTTTCGTCTAGCAGGAGCATGAAGTTCGTGAGCGATTCCGGTTCGACTCATCGTATGTAGCCGGCTTCCCTCAGTTCTTCAAGTATGGAGACTATTTCGTTGATGTGCGAATAGTTTCCTACACTAAGCGAAGCATGTAGAATTCTAAGACGATCAACTAATTCATTGGGGTCGTCCCAATATAAATAGTCTAATACCTGATCACTTTCTAGCTTTTTTAAACCTTCGCCATGTATTGTTAGTTCACTGAAGAGATTAGCGAGAATGTCGATTTTTTCATGATCTACGTCTTTATATACACCACTATCCGGATCGTTATCGCGAAAATGTGCATTGGTTAGCTCTAGCAGTTTTTTGTACTCTTGTAAGTCTTTGTGAGAATATACTTTAGGCTCCCTGCGAAACAGCAATTCGTACAGACCCGGAGTCCCGCGTGTTTTGAACGCTTCTACGCGCACAATATTTCCTGGTAGAAAGTCTATTTCTTTAGCACCGAGGAACCACTTATTATAGTTTCTGTACACTCTGTAGGTCGTGTCATTATTCCGGCTCGTAAACGATATCAGGTATGGTCGGACCATTGCATTCACTTGATGTCCCTTTTTCGGTATTTTTTTTCTTGTGCATGAACTCTGTACTTGTTAAGTCCTCTTCTTCTCGATCTGGTTCATACTTTCTCTTCTTTACAGTTGGCATTTCATCTTCAACTTCTGTATTCACAATGATAGCTGGTTCTTCCTTGTTTTTAAGTTCGTCGAGGCGACTAGTGATTGGTCTAAATATCTCCTCATTTTCCATCTCACGTGCAAGTCTGTTTCGTCTAGCAAGTAGATATTTTTCACGAACAGACTGTATGGCTCGTTGAAGGTCACTGGCCAGGTCAGACATTGTACTGGCTGAAAACATACTGCAAGTCCTCCTTTTATACTTTATTATTCATTCGCAGAAACTTCTTTCTTGTGTGTGGCAAAATCTGAATTAGTTGTCAAGTGCGATAGTGATGCTTTCATACTACTTTGTAAAGTCCTCAATTCGTCACGTTTTTGTGCATTTGATACTTCGATCATGTCGCGAATGCGAGAATCCGAGGCTTCCACACGCTGGTCGATGGCAACGAGATACTCTAATATTTCGTTTTTCACACTTTCTACTTTTTGAGCCAGTAGTATAATGTATTTGCGGATATCAGAGTCGGGGCATACAGTATTCTTGCTGCTACGACCGAATTTCGAAATGCTATGACTCATGTTTGACGATAAACTGATCGAAACCTCGTCTGTACCTGCCCTTATATAGAGGCCAGTCCTTTACGATGACTATGAATCCGTGTTCGTCTTTCCAACACAAGGAGCACATGTCTTTAAATTCCTGAAACGACATGTCAGTGTTTACGTGGTCGTCGTAGGCGTGACGCAAATTAAGTTCGTCCATGCGAAAAAGCACTATAACATTCGCATTATCTCGTAGGAGATGTTTGGGTATTCTACTGTACGTCTGACACAGGTATACGCAGTCTACCTTGGCGTGCCTGCCCATGGAAAAGTACTCTTGTATAATGCCCTGCTTTTCGCACATTACATCGTCGAACACAAACACGGAATTAGGCTTTGCTTCGTCGGTAGACACCACATCGGTATTATCGTTAAACGGAAAATACTCCAGTCCTTCCACCGAGCGTAGAACAGTTGCTAGGCGCTGGTACTTTAACTGTTGCAACGACTTGGAATACAAGTAAACGTTCTCGAACCGAAGACCGTTTGGCTCCTCCAGTAAACTCAGTAAAACACACGTCAGTAGTATAGGAATGACGGAACTGGCACAGGGTCCAGGGTGAGGATTGAGGAGTGGGATTGTCGGTCCGCCATATTGGATTGTGACGTCACGGCGGCCATCTTGTATGAGTGTAACGGGACACAGCGTATCAAGACATAACGTAACGGGACAAGTAGATCATGGCGACCATTTTGTATCCGCCATTTTGGATGACGTCATTGTGTTCTAGAAAATTCCGGCGATGTGTTTTCCGCCATTTTGAATGATGACGTCACCGTTGCAATTTCCGTTACGCCCGCCATCTTTAACTTTTTTATTTATTATCCGATTTTAATGAATTTTTTTTTTAAATTTATAAAAAAAATTAAATAATAAAATTTTAATAAATTATTATTAAAAAATATACATTAACGACACGGAGTACGGAGTCCTCGGTTCGAACCCGACGAATGCAAAAAATAAAATAAAAATGGCGACCGATCCTTCCTCAAACGAAAATCCTAAGTTCTCTGCCGAAACGACCGCTCACCAACGTAGATATAATAAAGTACGCTCGCAAATTGAAAATACCAAATTTCTGCGGCGTGTTTATGCGAGACACTTTACCCAGCAAACCAAAAACCAACGAATGCGCCATAATTAATTTAGACACGACGGCAGGTCGAGGCACGCACTGGGTAGCGTATATAAAGTCTGGAAAAAAAGCTACTTACTACGACAGTTTCGGTAATTTGAGACCTCCGCCTGAACTTAGGCGGTACCTGGGCCGGACCACTACACTGTTCTACAATTACGAAACAGAACAGAGGCCTAATCAAACAAACTGCGGACACTTGTGTCTTCACTTTTTAACTAAAAAAAAAAATTAGCTGTCAAATAAAAATTACTACTTAAAGGTTGTGCAGTGATGATAATTTATTAGTCATGTCGATAACACTTACCTTGACAGGTCACGCATCTGAGCTGCGGGCGGTTCATTTCCCGCCTCTGGATTTAGACGGAGAATGGTGTATCGGACTCGTAGATTTTCAAACGTATAATGCCATACCGAATATCAACGAAGAAAACTGCAAGATCTGCTTCCTGAAAAGCGATGGGACCGCTCATGAAATACAGTTACCTGTTGGATCCTACGAAATTGACGACATTGCAAATTACATCAGGGATATGTTACCACAGGATGTAGACTTTCAACTGCATGGAAATCCAAACACTCAAAAAAGCATTCTAACATGCAGTGAAATTGTCGACTTTACGAAACCTGGGACCATAGGTTCGATGTTAGGATTCGAATCAAAGGTGTATGATGCAGGAAGAACGTACGAATCTACGCGCGCAGTAAACATTTTGCCTGTGAATGTCATAAGAATAAACTGTAATTTGGCAAGTGGAACGTATCTCAACGGAAGACTAAGCAACATGCTGCACGAATTTTCGCCGATGGTCCCGCCAGGATATAAACTGGTCGAAGTACCGCAAAGTATCATTTACGTTCCAGTCGTCGTGAAGTGCGCACACGAAGTCGTCGTCAGAATCGTTGACCAGCGAGGACGATTGGTGAATTTCCAAGACGAAGAAATTACATTACGTCTACACTTGAAGCGATGGGCATAAAGTTCGTAACACCGAACAGTTATAAAAGAAGTCGTATTGCTGTGAATAAGGACAGTTCTCTACCAGACATCGGTGCATTAACACCTGACAACATAAAGTATCTTCTTAGTATTGGACAAGTGCCGAATAAATATGGAAGACGAAATCCTCAACGTGGAAGATCCCGTAATTTTTGATGACAGCATTACGAAAATGGAATTGCACGAGTACCAGCCTTTCCTGCTCGGACCGTACGCACTTCCATCGGAAGTACGCATTGCTGTACAGCACCAAGATATTTGTACTTTACCTTCACAGTCATTTCTACGTATAAGAGGCACGCTGACAAAAGCGGATGGTACGCATCCGACAACGACGTCAATATCCTGCAATGGTATTCTTCACCTCATCGAGCGCATTACATATGTACTCAATGCCGTCAAAGTAGACCAGACGAGAGATGTAGGCATAACATCTGCTATGAAAAATTACCTTTCGCTCACGCCAAATGAACTGACTGCTGCAAAGATGGCCGGTTGGGCTCTCGAGGATGAATATAAGCTTCCGGTTTATGCCGAAGGATAGTTCGAAGTTTGTGTTCCTCTGTCCATGCTTCTTGGATTCGCTGAGGACTACAAGCATATAATAATTAATTCGAAACAAGAGCTCGTACTGCTTCTAGCCAACACGCACATTAATGCAATTGTCGTCGCTGCAGAAAACCCTCAAGATGTCTCGCTAACACTACAGTCTATCGAGTGGATGCTGCCCCACATCCAAGTGAGCACCGTTGAACGAGTCAAGATGTTGAAGAACATAGAAAATGGCAAGAACTTCGATGTGCCATTCCGATCCTGGAGCCTGGAAACTTATCCTGGCTTGCCTCATAGTCAGCGTATCAATTGGATAGTAAAGTCCAGCTTCGCTACGGAAAAACCAAGATACATCATCGTCGGGCTTCAGACCGGAAGACAGCTCAATGCAGGAGTAAGTCGCTTCTTATTCGATAACTGTCAATTACATAATGTAAAAATATTTTTAAACAGCGAAAGTTATCCGTATGTTGATATGAACATGGTCTTTGAAAGTGGAAGATTTCTTCTCGCATATCAATTGTATGCCAAGTTTCAGCAAGCTTACTATGGGCGGAGACAGTCACCGATACTGAGTCTCGACAGTTTCAAGAACAAGGCTCCGTTAATGGTGTTTGACGTTTCCAAACAGGATGATCGATTAAATTCAAACATCATCGACTGTAGGATCGAGATAACGATTAGCGGAAATATTCCACCAAACACCTATGCTTTTTGTCTGATACTTCATGATCGGCTTGCATCGTACAATTGTCGAGACAAACTTGTGAAAATTCTGACTTAAATACTGTTTCGTTTGCGACAATAATTCAGTTACGATCGAACATTGCTAGCGACAAGATGTACTGCAACCTGCAAGGTTTTCAGAGCCAAAACGGCTTTGTTCTCAAAGAAATTGCCGTCACCTCCTGAGACAAGACTCGAACCCGCAGCTTCCGACCCCAGTATCCGTGGAAACTAGTAGACGAAAAAAGTAAACGCTCGAACGAATGGCTATGCAAATATTATCACGGACTAGAGTGGGACGAAGGAAAAATTCCATACCACCAAGTGAAAAACACACTTCAAGATTTACTAGTTCAAAACGAAACAATATACGTTGCCGGACCGGAACAGAGGAAATGGCTACGAGATCTATGTGTCGACGGAACAGTTGAAATTGAAGACCTACAGACCGACTATGGCTGTTCTTCCCTGCGCAAGCTTAGTGCAATATACGATGTGCAGCCAAGTGACAAGTTTGAATGTGTCTGTGCCTGTACAATGTAATACCCCAAGTGTCTTAAAGAATAATGAAATAATAAGGTTAAAAGATTTGGAAGCTTTGATTACTGAGGCCCTCAATTAATAACTATAAAAGTCAACAACAGAGGCGACACTAGAAGTAAACAAAGAAAATTTAGAGACTCCCTACGAATACTTGGGAGTAAAAGGATCGTTATTATATATTAAATAAATAAAAACAACTGTTACGTCTATAGACTTCCTTATTTTATTAATCATTGTTCTTTTTTTTTTGATAGATTAAATTTTCCTTAGTAAAGACTGTTTTTCATTGATAAGTGATCTTATTTACATAACTCACAATTACACTTATTATATGATATTCCTTAACGTTATTTACGATAGGGCCGGCCCTTAATGTATAACAAAAATTAAAATATTTAAAAACAAGAATGAAATTAACATTGGTAACTTTAAAGATTGTGCATATAGTCCTTCCAATACATAATATAAATTTCTTCTCCTCGAACTGCCTTTTACTGTCCGCTGTCTTAACTGGGTTATACTAATCTTGGGTTCGTGAATAAAAAGATAGAATTATGCGGGTATCACCCGGGGCTGTAGGTAGACGGTGATCAAGGTAGTAGGCCTAATGATGTTGGATTCTGCGCAGGAACCGACTCCAGAGGTTCTGGCAGAGGATTTTGGTTGCCCCAAACTTGGAACCCTGTCTGAAACAAAAGTCCAAAATTCCAAAGAATTAGACCTGTTTCCAGACAGTATACTTAAATGGCGCAAAAGGCCAATAGAGGGAAATTAAAAGGGAGGGGGGGATGACGTCAAGACTTACCAAAACAGGGTGTTGGTCCTGGCGCTCAGGAGAGGGCGTCTCGTCTCCGCAAACTCTAACCACGATTCGCGGTAGCCACGGAAGTCATCATGATTAATTAAAAAAAAAATAATTTATAAAAAAATACTAAGTTTCTCTACTTTCAACTAAACTACTGACTGGTTAATAATTTTAGCTAGGGACTCCATCCCTTTAGTCTGAGAAGACTACATAATATACGATGTCGATGATTCGCAGAAGATCGCAGATACAAACGGTACCAGTCAGTCAGGAGGCGCGCACCGAAGTAAGTTCAGAGCGGGATCTCACCAAGATATCATAAGCGCGGGGTCTCTAGAGAATGGGAGGGGGGGTAGGCTCTGAGCCGAAAATTACCGAGTCCACCCGAAGGTGTCCGGCATAAAAAAAATAGATCTTACTGGAGTGACTGCGCGACTGAGGCGCTATCTTTTGGTGGCGAGAGGAAGTACTAATAAATCGACTAGTGACCGACGAGAGTGTCAAGCTAGGCGGTTAATGGAGTAACCAGTGGTGCCACCTAGCGGCCTGAGACATAAGGAGGGGAGAGAGGTTGTCGTTACCTCCGCGCGAGCGCGGTAGTGTCGGCGCTGCCGACGCCTCACCAGTGGCATTAGTTACCACAGCCGTCGCTAGGTGTCGTTAAGGTGCAGAATCGTAACTGCGGCTGTCAAGCCTGAGATGGCCTTGAATTCTGTTAACGCACTCGAGCGGTCGTCGCTCCTAGCCACTTCTGAGAAGAGAGGGTGGGTGAGCAGGCGGGGGTGGCTTCAAAAAACGCATGGTCTGTGGGACACAAGGCCCACGGGATCCTCCTGTCGTGTCTTGCTGCTAGTGAACCTTATACCGATTCGTGACAGAGTTAGCAGGGCTCAGCACTGCTTCACAAGCTGCTCTTAGCAAAAGGAGACCCGCGAAGAAATAACGTTACCGGCTCCGACGTGCCTGGAGGCGGGAGAAATATTAGCCAGAATGCTAGCCTAGCATGAGGCTGGGAAAGAAAATCAGCTCGCCTCTGAGAACAGAGGCTGAGGGCCTGGCCGTAAAGAAAATAAGATGAGAGAGAGAGAAAAAAAATATATAATATTTCCAAAAATATTTAAGATTACAAAATTTTTAAATAAAACGTGCCTAAATACTTAATACACGGCACATACTCCCCCGCGTTAAAGCGGAGCTTAGGGGAAAGCAAAAACAAGAAACCAAAAACTTCAGTAGGACGAGTTACCAGGTTCGCCTGTATCCTACTACTTACATGCTAAAACACAAAAAAAATATTAAACACTCTTATGAACTAATGTGCACATTCTTAATGACTAACATGATTAAATTCATTATCTTAAATAAAATTATTAACTTAAGTGGCCACTTAAACTAACACCTTATATTAAGTTTTCTTACAAACTAGTACCATGGATTTTTATTGTTACTTAATGTTAGTACCTAGGTTTTGTATTCTTCAGTTAAACTCCTTATTGAGTCTTAAATATATATATTTATATCTGGCATGCCAAGGCTTAGAGAAAGTAATCGCTCCTATTTTAAATTCGGATGCGCTTTCTTAAGGTGGGAGATGTGCGCTCGTGTCACATACTCTCCGGAACTGGGGTCGGCTAGACTCACAGTCACTGGGGTTAGAAATCGTTGGATCTGTAATGGTCCAGTCCAGCGATACGATAACTTGGCCGATCGC